>NW_006256867.1:4206107-4549596 GCF_000478725.1 Eutrema salsugineum
GTTATGATTTCTTCATTATTAAATGAACCGAGATTATGGATCACGTATAACCGAGATTATGGGATCACGTATATTGACACATTAATATAAACAATATTGTAAATAAGATTTGAAATGTATGAAGCGCAAATATGGGCTCATGTATATTGGACTGAATATAATTATAATCATCATTTGTATAAATACATACCTCATTTGTATAATAGTAATTATGTAGAATAATAAAATTTGTACTTCTCAGAATGTTGATTTATGATAGGAATGTGAATATAAATTTTGCATAAAAATAAGAAAATAAAGATAGTAATAATTTAAATTTAAATTTTGTTAATCAATCGATTGCTTTGACAATTTAAATTAGTATATAGTTGTTTTGTGTTGAAAATAAGGTAGATGAGATGAAAATTATGCATGTATAAATCAAAAATTTTAAAAGAAGTCAGTTGAGCTAAATAAGGAAAACGAATAAAAAATTTAGTAAATAATAAATTAAATTCTAATTGGCGGAGGGATATAAATAAGGAAATAATCATAGGTGGAATATAATGAATTATTTAAAAGAAAAATGCTGAGAAAAATTGTGGGAGCGACACCTCAGCAAAATGGCCTCCAAATTCTTCCTGTTTAATGTATAGAGGATATAGTTTTTATGTCTTTTTATAACTATATATGATGTTTATTTTGATACTTTTTATGTTAAACTGCTAAAACATTCGTTGGTTTGCCAGTCAAAAATGTCTCGCAAACAGATCCGCTTTAAAAAGTTTAACCAGTCGTGCAAACCACTTAATAACGCTAAAAACCACAATCGTTTGCTTCCGCAAACTCCCGCACTCGCAACTGTAACTCCTGCGTTTAATTCAGTCAGGCCCTAAGTTAAGCAGGTAAGTAAATTTTTACAGTATTCTAAGTACCATTTCCAAAAATTACTTCATTGTTTTAAACAATATTCATGCATGAGCGTAACCTAAAACCCCCTAATATTAGTGGGTTTTTACCAGGTTTCACTATGATTTTTCAGTGCTTTTACTGTGTTTTTAAAGTCAAGTTTTTACAGGTTATTTGGACAAAAAGAACATATATATAAAGACAAACAAAAGAATCATTGGAAAATACTGAAGCATCATAAGTTCGTCATACTTTGAAAACTTTTCACTAATGGATCAAGCGCTATCGGACACTGAAAAAGATCAACAGTAATGAAGATAAGGGGAAAGAACATATTGTAGTAAAGCACGCAAGATGCTGTCTCATTAAAAAAATTTACTAGGAAAAGCATATGCGAAAAACCATAGTTAAGATAAAAAGAGTGCAGCGCGCATTTACTCCCTCTCATGTGTACATTTATCTAGATCTTTGAGACGACATAATCCAATAAGATGAACCAATTTCTTGAAAGTAGCGGTTAGAAGCACTTTGGTAAATAAGTCTGTCAAATTATCGCTTAAACAGATCTGTAGAACACAAACATTGCCATTCTTCTGTAAGTCAGTAAAGAAGAATTTTGGTAGAATATGTTTTGTTCTATCTCTTTTGATGTATCTTTCCTTAAGTTGAGCGATGCAAACAGCATTGTCTTCATACATAATTGTTGGAGCTTCTTTCCCTTTTGATAAACCACAATCTTCTCGAATATGTTGAATGACAGACTTTAACCATACACATTCATGACTGGTTTCATGAATAGCTAAAATCTCAACATGGATATAAGAAGTAAGTGTAATAGTTTGCTTCATAGAACGTCAGGAAATAGAGGTACCAACACATTTAAATACATATCATGTCTGTGATCTGGCATTATGGGAATCAGATAAATATCCAGCATTCGTAAAACCAATCAAATCTCTTTGGATGAGTTAGAAAAGAATAAACCCATGTCTTTCGTTCCTTTAAGATAACAAAATATATGTTTAATCCTATTCTAATGCCTTCGAGTTGTTGGACATAAGCTAAACCTTGTCAATAAATTTACCGTGAACGATATGTCAGGTCTCTCGTATAATTCGCAAGATACATTAATGCCTTTATTGCACTTAAATATAGTACTTCAGGACCAAGTATTTTTTCATCCTCTTCTCGAGGACGAAAGAGTTTTTTGACACATAAGTGATCTTATAATCATTTGAATATGGGGTGTGCATCATCCATATATAACAGCATTGTGTATATCGTTTGATGCACTACGATTTCATCCTTTAGATGCTCAATTTACAATCCCAATCAAAATTTAGTTTTCTTGAGATGAAAAGTTTAGTTTTCCTGAGATCTTTCATCTAAAATTATTTCTTAAGATATTCCATTGTGTGAAAAAAAACTATTTGCTTATGATGATCTCAATAATCTTTAAACTTTTGATAGATTTTCATATTTATAATTTATAACACAGAATACTATAATCAACTTTTTTCTTGTCATTTTAATTTTACTCTTTTTGGATCATTTGACCTAAAATCCCATATAAATTAAACAAATAGTGTTTTAAATTAACAACACTAAGACAGACTGATATATCATGGTTTTTATGGTTTTTGACCATGATATAGGTCTTATTTATAGAGTCTTTTTAGTGTTTTTCGAGTCTTTTGGAGTCTTTACAGGTCCTTGATACGTTTGGAGCTTAATTGGAGATTTTGGAGCATTTTGGAGCTAAATGGATTGATTTTCGTGAAGGATTATTTCAGCTGTGCATGAGTGTTGAGCGACACTACCATCGGTGTCGCTCGACACCGAAGACCACAAAATGAAAAACGTGATTTTATCCAATTTCTTAAGATTCTGTGAAGCCCTGAAGTCTTTAATATTTACAAAAAGGCCCAAAACGTGTTTTTAGATTTAAGAAGGGTTTTCTGCCTCCTTCATCGAGACCTTTTACTTTTAGACTTTCAGAGAGAAAACTTTTGTCATCTTTACTTTTGAGAGTTTTTGGGGAGACAAGTCTGAACTCTGTTTGTTTTGAGAGAAGATTTCGAACCCCTGTTATTTATTCAGTGATTTCTTATTTGCAAACTATTCATTCATGTCTGTTGCTTCAATATTCATGTCTGAGTAGTTAGCTTGTTAGGTTTAGGGTTCTCATAAAGGATTTCATTTAATATTAGATTAATTGATTAGTTAGGGTTCATAATCTGATTAATTCTTCACCATAGGTTGTTCTTAAAGCTAATTCTGGACTGGCCACCTAGAATTTAGATCTTTAGGTTAATTGATTGACACGAAAGTGTAATTAAATAACTGGAAAGAACCTAGGGTAAGCAAAGTAGCTATCCGAAAAGAAATTTGGTTTAGATACTTTGTGAACATATCTAAACCAAATAATTCTAGAATTTAGACTTAGATAATTCTCGTAACGAAAGTTGGTTAATTATAATTTCGTGATTTGAGTTCAAGAACCGCGCTTAACCTGAATCTTGACTAGTTAATTTATCTGCATTCTCTAATTTCCTGAGAAACACTCTGGACCTAATCATTTCCTAATTGATTTACAACCGTTTTCATTGTCCTGCTATTTTTAGTTTCATTATTTCTGCTTAGCATAATTCGAGTCTATCTAGTTTATCGTGCGAACCTCTGTGATTCGACCCCTGCAATACTACAACTGTACATCTGTGCTCTTGCAGAGTAGCTCTAGGGATTAAACTTTGAGCATATTACAGACAAACATAAACTATATTCCAATTTTGCACATCCGTTTGAATTCGTCTAATCTACGTTTAATTAACAAAAGAACAAGATCGTCTGATCTCACCTTCTTCACCAACTCTCACACCCATCACACTCATCTTCACAAATGACTCACTCCATCTCTCGAAAAAAATTTCCTCATCATTCGCTAGAATCTCAACAATCTTCCTCGTCCGTTCATCTTCCATGAGAGCCGAATCCGTCTGGAACAGACCCTTGTGCGCTTGTAAATTCCTATAATACTGATTGTCAAACGTCGACGATGTCTCTGGATCGTTGTTTACGACCGTGGTCGTAGGATCCATCGACGATGAACACTTGTTCATAAGTGTTTGCGCGTAGTTGTTGTCGAGAGACGCGTCTATGAGCTCGAAATTGCCGTTGGGATCTCTCTTAAACCTGCTGTTGAATGTGTTGCAATGCGCAGCTCCGATAGTGTGCGCTCCTGAGACCGTAATAGACTCGAACTTGATCATCTTGTTTGGAAAAATCAGAGCTTGAAAGAGAAGATTAACATCAAGAAACATACCTGAGAGGACGACAAGATCTTGAACAGATAAGCCTTTAGAGGAAAAGACAGTGATCATCTTATCGACTGTGAAATCTGTATCGATGATGTTTGGTCTGACATTTTCTGCCAGTGAGACCGTCCCGTCTCTCCTCCCGGTCGGTACCGCAACTACCGGTCCTCCGAGCTGTCCAAACGATAACATATACCACAACAAGAAACAGATTTTTATGCAGAACAAGAAACAGAAGTTCTATGGAGAACAAGAAACAGAGTTTGTATGCACAGCAAGAAACAGAGTTTTTAAGCACAAAAAGAAACAGAGGTTTTATGCACAACAAGAAACAGAGTTTTTATGCACAAGAAGAAACTGAGGTTTTATGCACAGCAAGAAACAGATTATTTAGCAAGAAACAGACTTTTTGTGCACAACAAGAAACCGAGTTTTTAAGCAAAAAATTGGTTTGAAAGATAGAGATATGTAGATTTCATATGTATGTGAATTTGATGAAAATTCTTACAGCTTCTACAGCGTCTCTAGCAGCAAGAACAAGGATATCAGCGCAAGAGACTATGCCTGGACAGAAGATTTCGAGGACATTTTTGGCGCTTTCTATCACAGTGAATCCTCCCAGAGACGCATTCCCTGGATCGCTTCTCTCTGTACCGTTCCCTCGAATCAACACTGATGCATCGCAACCCTGAGACAAAAATCTCTCATTTTGTAATCAAAGAATTAGAAGGACCAATCATGTTTTGCAGTGTAGTAACCAATCATGTTTTGCAGTGTAGTAACATGCCTGCACGAAACAATCATGGAAGATGAGACGGAGGAGCTTCCCAAGAATTGATGGATCAGTGGTTGAAGCCGATCTCACGGTGTTCCTGACGATGAACTCTGCTCCGGGACAAGAACCAGCGTAGAAGTTGAAAGAGAGGTCAGCTACTGAAGAAGAAAGAAGCAGAAGTAGAGCAAGGAAAACGAGAATAGGTGAGAGGAATGTAGATTTTTGTGTACAGGAAGCCATTGTTTTTGAAAGTGTGTCTCTGAAGAAGGAAAGCGAGGTTGCTTAGAACGAGAGAAAGGTAGATAGAGAGAGAATAGGTAGTTGTCGTGATAAATGATAACTGTAAATTGCATTTGTGTTTGTGTCAGAGAGAGAAAGTCTGTGTGTGATGGTTGAGTCAGGAGAAATTAATGACAGTTCTTACTTCTCTTGTGCATGCATCAGAGAGAGTCATCATCCATGCCCATAATCAATCTGCAAAAACAAGATTTGTGTTTTTGGTGTTAATGCCAGAAATTGAAAGAGTGACACTTTTCAAGATTCTGGACAGCCACTACATGCCAGAGAATTTCAGGTAAAAAGGACACTCAATTTCTCCTAAACTGTGACACTTTTTTCGTACAAAGTTTAGACTTTTTTCCTTTTTCAAATAAATAGTCACTCATGCTACTCATACAAAGTAAAGTTGTTTTGCATGTTTTTTTTTTTTTGGTGGAAGGCGGGAGTCTCCCATATTATTACTTAAAGAAAAAAATTACAAGCAAATTCGTCTTGGTTGCGTAAACCCAATGACATCATCCCTCAACTGACTCAACTTCCGAAGGAGAAATAACAAAAGAATGAAAACCAAACGGTAAAGAAAAGGCATAGTTAGCTAATCCATCTGCGAGATAGTTAGTCTCTTGAGAGAAAGCCATGGCACAGACGTACCAAGAAGGACAGGGGATGTGAATCACTAATCCCTAATCCCTGTCATAAGAAACCCCACCACTAGCTTGGAATCAATCTCGAGCTCAAGACGTGTAACTCGCTGCTCCCAAGCAATATACAAACCGTAGTACACCCCCCACAACTCCGCCAAGGGCGCTGTGCACCGCCCAATGTTAAGTGCAAAGCCACCCCTCCAATCACCATACTCATCTCGAAGTACGCCACCAGCTGTTGCCCTTCCCGGGTTACCATGAGATGCCCCGTCCGTGTTAAGTTGTTTTGCATGTTATAGTATAGTATAATGCACACAACAAAAGGAGAAAATTTAAGTAGAAAAAATGCAAGTAATGTGCTTGAAAAACTCTTCATTTGTTCATAGTTTTTGTTGATAAAGCATTATAGGAGCAGTCAACAAGTATCACACATGTTTTCTTACAAAACAAACTCAAGGAACTTACAGAAATACCGATTATCTGTTAAGCAATCATCGACTTAAAGAAGACTCTGTGAGGCTTGCTTTGTTTTCATGCCTTCGGAAAACGTTCAAAGTACAAAAAAAAAAAAATTGTGGAAACATGATCATAGGTTTTCTACTACAGTACTCATGGAGAATGAAATGAAATCAATACATCCACTTAATAATGACCAAGTACGAAATCAAAGATACGCTAACTTCCAAGAAGCAAACAACAAAACAAGTGGTGATAATGGTAGTCTAAGATAATTACGTGAAATTTGAATATCTTTTCCAAACTCAGTTTCTTGTAAGTGGGAAAATACAATTGAACCTGAGTGTTACCATATCTAACCTCAAAGGGTCCATGTTCTGACTCCCTTTCAATAACCTAGGCAATAGTGTTACAATTATAAGATAGCACATGTTGGAAAGAAAAAAAACAAGCGACAAAATGAGCAATAGTTTGGACAAGAATCAATTTCAAAATTCTACTCACAATGTCAATGTTTCATTGCATTAAACCCTTCAAATGGGTGATCTCAAATCCACATCCATTCTAGATCACAGAGAAGCCCTAGGAGTTTTCTACACTCCCACGTTTATAGTTCGTATAGAAAAAACGACTATTATCTCACATTTTACTCAGAAATATAAAATAGACTAAAATGAAGATTTTTAAAAGAAAACTATAAATACTAAAACTTTAAAACTATAAACCTGAAAATACTGAACTTCTTTGATATTTAAGGTGTTGGTCAGCTACTTTTAAAAAATCAGCCCTTCTAACATTTTCAACTAATTACTTATACCTAAAAAAAATGTTAAAAGAAAAAAAAAAAAAAAAAAAGGGAAAAACGACATAATCGTTTGTCTATGTGGTGGAACGAGGTCCAACACTTGAACAAGCAACCTAATGATCTATTTATCAAAAAGCACACACACTAACATTAAATTCGATTTCTCGCCATGGCTGTTCCTTTTCTGAGCTCTTCTCTTCAACTCACAGCCACTTCTCCGATTCTCTTCACCAAGATAGCAACACCCACAAATCAAATCCAATTCAACCAGAGATCAACATCATGCACACCCACCAAAACCCGTCTCCGTCTCCTCCGCCGTTCCGCCGCCGCCGGCACCGCCGTGGCGCCAGATCAGACCGAAGGAGGAGGAGGAGAGGTTTTGTTAAATGTGACGCCTGAGGAGGAGAAAAGTGAGGAGGTGGCGGATTACGATTGGACAGAGGAGTGGTATCCTTTGTACCTCACCAGAGACGTCCCCGACGATGCACCGCTTGGCCTCACCGTCTTCGACCGCCAAATTGTTTTGTACAAAGACGGCGAAGGAACACTTCGCTGTTACGAAGATCGGTGTCCTCATCGGTGAGTGAATTAGTCGGAAAAACTAGAACCACTCGTTTTTTCATTACACAAATCTGATATTCTTTACCATTTTTTAATTCAATTTTGAATATTAAGAAAAAGAAAATGACTGTTTAGGAATTGCTGATTACTTTGGACATTCGGTTTAGTTTGGTTCCATTTTTGTGAGTAGGTTCTAAAGAAAACCGAATTTGGACTCGGTTTGGTTTTAGTGTATTTTCGCTACGATTAGCTAATTTTTTTCAGAGATTTCGGTTGATTCGGTACGGTTCGGTTCAAATATTCTGTATAAATTCTGTACCGTTCGGGCTATAATTATTTCGGTTTTGTTCGGTTTTATTTTTGGAAGATAGGTTATAAATAAACCAAATTCGGATTCGGGTCGGTTTCAATGTATTTTTCCAATATGATTAGCTAAAATTAATATTAATTTCTTATGGATTTCGGTTAGAATAGTTCTGTATATAATTTTCTGTACCGTTCGGCTATAATAAAATTTGGTTCGTATTCGGATTGAGGAATTTCGGTTCGGTGCCTGTATTTTACCAACCATTAATTGCTGAACTAAAATTTTCTCAAACTTGTTTACAAGTAAGTTTTATCTTTTAGGTTAGCTAAGTTGTCTGAAGGACAATTGATTGATGGAAGGTTGGAATGTTTGTACCATGGTTGGCAATTTGAAGGAGATGGCAAATGCGTCAAGATTCCTCAGGTTTTTGTTCAATGGTTTTGCTAATATTTGAACACAAAACCTTTGCAAAGATTCTTATTCACTGTTTTTTGTTTAACAGCTTCCTGCTAGTGCCAAGATTCCAAAGGTGGCTTGTGTTAAGACTTACGAGGTTAAAGATTCGCAGGGAGTTGTATGGGTTTGGATGTCAACAAAGACCCCTCCAAAACCGGAAAAGCTTCCTTGGTTTGAGAATTTCGCAAGACCCGGTTTCTATGACATTTCCGGTACTCACGAGCTACCTTATGACCACTCCATCCTTCTAGAGAATCTGATGGATCCGGCTCATGTCCCTATCTCTCATGATAGAACTGATTTCACTGCTAAAAGAGAAGATGCTCAGCCTCTGGTCTTTGAGGTCATAGAGCGAACCAACCGAGGTTTCGCAGGGACTTGGGGACGAGAAAAAGACGGTAAAGGGAGTAACTTACTCCGGTTTGATGCTCCATGTGTTCTTCAAAACAATCGGGAGTTTGTGGGAAAAGATGGTGTCAAGAACTATTTTTCAGGGTTGTTTCTTTGTAGACCTACAGGACAAGGGAAGTCTATGCTTATTGTTAGGTTCGGTGTCACGAAAAGATCGCCTTTGGTTCAGGTGTTACCTCTATGGTTCTGGCATCAGAACGCATGTAAGGTCTTTGAACAAGACATGGGTTTTCTATCGTCTCAAAACGAGGTTCTGATGAAGGAGAAAGTACCAACTAAGGAGTTGTATCTTAACCTCAAGTCATCAGACACATGGGTCGCTGAATATAGAAAGTGGATGGACAAAGTTGGTCATGGTATGCCTTACCATTTCGGGCACAGGACAATCTCTCTCCCTAAGGTCCCTCCTGTAGTGGAACACGCCCCTGCGGGACTCATTGCAGGTCTCTCCGCTTCTTACCCTGCAAAAGGTGGGATTGGGACGATGCACGCTCCAAATTTGGCTAACCGGTACTTCAGACATGTGATCCATTGTAGAAGCTGCAGCAACGTGATCAAATCTTTTGAACTCTGGAAAAACATCCTCTCTGCCACGGCAGTGGCCTTGACGGCTTTGGCTATTCTGGTGGTTAGTAGACAGTGGAAGGCTGTACTGTTAGGTTCAGCTGCGTTGTGCTCGGCTGCAGCTTATGCTTGCTTAACAGCTATAAAAATGAACACCAATAACTTCATTAGAACACACAGAAGACTATGAGAATGTATATTGGCGTGTCTCCTCCTATTCGTACTCTATGTATATCATGAAATACCCGTTTTGGTTGTAAACGCATTATAATTCATCAGGTTCCCATGTAATACAGTTAACTGATTCAAGGTTCTATGTTCTAAAACTTGAGCCATTTCTTCTCTTTCTCTTTGCTTTCTACATCTTTGGAGGCAGATGCTTGAGCTGCCATTGTACAAGCCAATGCCTTACGGACTTCGTTCAATCTCCTTGTCGCAGCATCTGAAACAATTTGATCATTTTTGTTTCTCTTCACCATCGCTTCTAGTTTCATTGCTTGTAACTTCAACTCCTTGACTTCTTCTTCGTACGCAACCAGAGCTTTCCTGTCTACTGGACCTTTGTTCTGCCTCTTTTTCACAGACTCTCTGCCATTTACTTTCTCATGGTGCGAAGTACAAAGTTGGTTGTTGATTAGGCTAAACAAATCTTGCTTCGATTCCTCTTCCTGTTTTGCGGCTCTAGCTGCTTCTGCAAACTTCTTCTCACGCTTCCTTTTCCCACCTCTGCTCCTTTTCTTCTTTGGTTTCTCGCTTTTCTCTACTCCGTTCTTAATATGCTCAAGAGCGTGATCCAGTGACCGTTTTGGTGGAAGTACTTTTACTAAGATTGGGTCTACTATCCCTTGGCCAGATGCGCCAAGTCCCATCCCTTCACGGTAACCCATACTTGCCATCATCTTAGAAGCAATTCCTCTGGTGTGATTCTCCCATTTAGCAAATATAGCTGTGTCAGTTTGGACGCCTCTCCGTTGATTTGTGCTTTCTAGAAAGCCTATGCCTTCTGGAAACTCTTCATCGCAGTCACTTGAACCAGATTCTTCAGAGCCTGAATCACTCCCTTCTTCTTCATATTGCTCATCTTCTTCCCCATCATCATCAGTCATCTGAGCGTACTCTGATAACGCAATCGCATCAGAGCCTAGCTTAGCGGAGCTTCCATCACCTTTGAAAACAACTCCGCCTACTTTTAGCTCATCGTCCCATGATTCAAGTTCAGCCACCCTCCATATGTCGTATTTACTGCCGGAAACTGCCCAAATCTTGGAGCCTACCATCGATTGCTTCCACTCAGTAGGGTCATAGTTCTTCAGAGAAGATAACGGCACATCAAGTCCTGCATTGAAGTCTTGTTGTTAACCACCAGAATGACAAATTGGAACACATTTCTGACTTCTAAAATTTGACAATATGAACAGATTCGTATATGCATAAACGATAATGCTTGAAACATACCATGTGATGAACGACAGGAACTGCCAAACCGACACCTCTGTTGCATGAAAAACTTGCACATCTGCACTAGTGCGGTGCAACGTTAGTATCTGAGACACAAAACATCAATTGCAACAATCTCAACAGTAACTGTAGACAAGCAAAACTAAGGCTTTTAGAAAACTCTAGCCAAAGTTACATAGTATTATGACCCCAACGAGCATGTTTTTTGATTAAAAACTTGTAAGATAAAGACCAATCAATTATATGGAATACATGATATTTCATATGCAACAATTCCACCAGTTAACTGTAGACAAGCAAAACTTAGGCTTTTAGAAAACTCTAGCCAAGGTTACATAGTATTGTGACTCCAACAGGCATGCATTTCACTCAACTCTTGTAAGAAAAAGACCAATAAATCATATGGAAACACACAAGAACTGATAATGAAACTGAGCAAGGACTACAAAAAGTCTTACCATCATACTCTCAGATGTGGGTGTAAGGAAAGAGATCTTTGCGGAATCAGAGCCTTCAAAGCCTATAATGCGACCATTATACCAACGGCCATCAGTGTGCCGGAATCTGCATTTCGATCCATCCGAATCCTTTTTCTCTTCGGTTTTTTCTGGCTCCAATTCATTTGCAAGAGGATCTACGTTCTCAGCTTTGATTCCAACATTATGAGTAAGACCATGCAGCACAATGTCAGCTTCCTGCAATAACCGAGCACGTTTTAAGTGCAAAAGCCCTTCCTCTGCATCCTTGATTGCGCTGAGAAGTTCTTCATGGACCTTACGAGAGCAGAAGATAACAAACTCATGAGATTAAGATTGTTGAAACATCAGTATCAACAATGAACATGCTTTATTATTACAAAAGCTGAGAGCATCAAGACAACAACGAAGTAGCATTCGACTAATTGATAAAGAGAATCTATGATTCGGAACTTATACAAGGCATAATTGATAGAAAAAATAATCAATTTAATTCTCAGAAAAAAGTTTGGATCTGATTCGGAGAAGAAAATATTACCGAGAGGAGCTCGGGATTAGATGGGTCAGAGGCTAGGGCTTCGTCAATGGCGGAAAGCGATTCTCTCTGGTCTTTGAGTTGAATGTCAAGAAGATTTTCTAGAGCTTTGTCTTCTTCGCTCGCCATAGCAGGATGACTCTCGAAACTCCGGCGGAGGAGGAGGAGAAGGTGAGAGGAAGAAGAAGAAATCCTCGTGCCGACCGGGCTCGACAATATACCGTCCTCTTTCACTTCTTATTTTTATTTAATTTGTCTCTACCATCCGGTTTACGATTTGACTTCGGTTCGATTTCGGTTGGATATCTTTAATATAGTTATGTGGCGAGCGATAATTTCATTTTTTTAATAGAAAAATGTACATATGATTTGCACCCTACATTAACTTGTGTGTAGACGTTTTGATTTGCAAGTTGCAACCAATTGTGTAACATAAAGAACTAGTAAATAGTAACTAAGAAAATCATACATTTACAAATAAGGCAATGATACAGAGAAAAAGAAAAAAATCATTGCATTACCAAACCAAGATTTTATAACTTACCAAAATCTTAGAATTTTAATATCCATTCACACCATTAAAAACAAACTGAGTAATTACAAAGTTGATGTTACAAACATAAGAAAATAAATTGCCAACTATACAAGAAGATCTCTCATAATAATGTCACACCACACTCAAGCATATATATATATAAACAAACAAACAATCTCTCCACCAAATTGTCCAACAAAGAAAAGCAACTAAAAACCTCCCATAAAAACTATGACGTCAAAGAAGAAAGAAAGCATCGGCCGACAGAGAATCCCCATGGTTAAGATTAAGAAAGAGAGCCACAGGCAAGTCACGTTCTCAAAACGTAGAGCCGGTCTTTTCAAGAAAGCTAGTGAGCTTTGCACGTTGTGTGGCGCAGAGATTGCGATCATCGTGTTTTCTCCTGCTAAAAAGCCTTTCTCTTTCGGCCATCCGAGTGTCGAATCCGTACTGGACCGTTACATGTCCCGAAACAATATGTCAATGGCTCAGACGCGAAACCCTGCGGCAAGCTGCGAGCTGAATATGCGGTTGACGCAGATTTTGAGCGAGGTAGAGGAAGAGAAGAAGAAGGGTCAAGCTATGGAAGAAATGAGAAGAGAAAACGCGAGACGGGCCATGATCAATTGGTGGGAAGGTCCAGTGGAGGAGATGAATATGGTTCAGTTACAAGAAATGAAATTTGCGTTGGAAGAGTTGAGGAAGACGGTTTTGCTAGAGACAAATAAAGAGGATGTGTTTGGTTTCTTGGATAATAAAGTGACGACGGTTCCTTCTTACATGAACATGTCTTCTGGTCTTCCTAATACTTCCAATTTCGCCTATGGAAATGGTTGTTTCTGATTCACGAATGTTATTTTTGGGGTAACAGTAGAGGAAAAATAAATTAAAGAACTTCTAGGCTAGTATCTTGCTAGCTGCTCTTTTTTTTTCTTCTTCAGTTTTTTTTTTGTTTTCTTTGGTAACATAGAGAAATATCTTATATCTTGATTAATGTTATCCGGTTGAACTACTTGAATGATATATTAAATACATGTTGCTATAACGGATAATCAAAATAAATTATCTTGTATTTTTCTCACATCTTTATTTCGTTACATAAATATGGAGATAAACAATATGGCATAAGACAATAACTGCAATTAGATGACAGAGACAACTCTGTGATTAATGGTATGATCACCATTGAGTTTGATAGCTGTAGGGAAAGTTATCCTTCTACGGGAAACTTATCCACTATAATATTCTCTCGTGTCTAAGATGGGAGTTAGATAACTAAAGTTTTAAGAAACGACTTCTTTTATTATAAGGAAAGGGATTACAAAGAGATGATTTTTAGTGTGAACACTCTTATAGGTTTTCTCTCTTTCTCTTGATGAGATCATCTTTTACAAATGCTACTCTACCCTTGTATTTATAATAGAGATGACCGACATATTAGAGAATTCTAGAGTACTCTCTCATCATTATCTTAATCTAGATATTTTCTTCTCTTCTTCATAATTCTAGATTATTCTAATTTAGTCATAATTATCACATGCTTATTTCTTGTCTTTGGCTAAAGAGAGAAATATCCAGCTAAGGAGGGAAATATCCAACAAATCTCCCCCTTCCCGACTTAGCTTGAAGTTAATCACGATGCCGGTGCCTTCACAACAATCTTCAAACTTCTTGATTGGTAACACCTTGGTCATAAAGTCTGACCAGTTTTCGTCTGTGTGTACCTTGTCGAGATGTAGGAGCTTCTTTTCAAGAACTTCTCGGATCCAATGATGTCGAGTATCGATGTGCTTTGAGCGGGAGTGAAAAGTTGAATTCTTTGCTAGGTGAATAATGCTCTGGTTGTCACATAGCAAAATGTATTTGTCTTGCTTTACTCCTAACTCAAGCAAGAAGTTCTTCATCCATAACATCTCCTTGCAGGCTTCGGTTGCTGCGATGTACTCTGCTTCAGTAGTAGACAAGGCAACACACTTCTGTAGTTTTGATTGCCAGGAAACAGCTCCCCCTGCAAAGGTAATTACATACCCTGAAGTTGATTTCCTGGAGTCTTTATCACCGGCCCAGTCTGCATCAGTGTAACCCTTCAGCTCAAGTTTTCCATTACCAAAGCATATGCACCTTTTAGTCGTGCCTTGTAGATAGCGGAGAATCCATTTAACTGCTTTCCAATGCTCCTTTCCTGGATTGGCTAGAAAGCGGCTAACAACTCCTACTGCATGGGCTAAGTCTGGTCTTGTACATACCATAGCATACATTAGACTGCCAACAGCTGATGCATACGGGATACTCTTCATTTCCTCCTTTTCTTTCTCATTTGTTGGACTTTGCTCTGAGCTTAGCTTGAAATGTCCAGCAAGAGGAGTGCGTACTGGTTTTGCCTTGTGCATATTGAATCTCTCCAATACTTTCTCAATATATCCTTCTTGGGATAACCATAACACCTTCTTGGATCTATCACGAGTGATATTCATCCCAAGGATCTTTCTTGCTGGCCCCAAATCTTTCATAGCAAACCATTTGCCAAGATCTTCTTTCAGAGCAGCTATCTTGATGGGATCTTGTCCCACGATCAACATGTCATCAACATAGAGTAAAAGTATGAGAAAGTCCCCGACAACGTACCTCTTTATGAAGACGCAATGGTCATTTGTGGTTTTCTTGAAGTTATGATCCGTCATGAAAGAATCAAACTTCTTGTACCATTGTCTTGGGGCTTGTTTGAGACCATAAAGGCTCTTTTTTAATTTGCATACCATATTTTCTTTTCCTGAGATCTTGAATCCTTCAGGTTGCTCCATGTATATCTCCTCTTCAAGGTCACCATGGAGGAATGCCGTCTTGACATCAAGTTGTTCAATTTCCAAGTCTAGAACAGCTGCTAGACCAAGAACAACTCTGATGGAGGACATTTTCACTACCGGAGAGAAAATCTCGTCAAATTCTATTCCTTTCTTCTGGTTGAATCCTTTCACAACCAACCGCGCTTTGTATCTAGGCTTCAAGCTGCGATCTTCATACTTTATCCGGTATACCCATTTATTCTTTAATGCTCTTCTTCCTTTTGGTAAAACTACCAGCTCATATGTGTTATTCTCATGCAAGGATTGAATTTCATCTTGCATGGCTTTTATCCACTCATCTTTATGAGTGTCAAGCATAGCCTCATCATAGTTTAGAGGCTCCCCCTCTTCCGTCAGGGTCACATATTCATCTAGAGAGTATCTTGTGGATGGTATCATGCCTCTGGCCGATCGTCTTGGCTCAGGCTCTGGAGGGATGTCATGCTCTTCTTCTGGATCTGGTTCTTCTTCTGCTTCATTTTCATCACCATCATGGTCTTCAGTGGTGGTATCTTCTTCAGGGTCACCATTATTCTCAGATCCATCTGCTGAACCTTCATCTGATTGGTCGAGGTGTGCATTTTTGCTAACTCTTAGCTTTGGTTTCTCCGATCTTTGGATGTCTTCGATTGTCTGGTCTTCGAAGAAGATAACATCTCTGCTTCTGACTATCTTTCTATTTAGCGGATCCCAAAGCCGATAGCCGAACTCATCTCTTGATGAACCAAGATAAATGCACTCTTTGGTCTTGGAGTCTAACTTTGCTCGTTCATCTTTAGGAATATGAACGAATGCTCTACACCCAAACACTTTCAAGTGGTTGTAGGAGACCTTTCTTCCCGACCATACTTCCTCCGGAATTTCTCCATCCAATGGAACTGAAGGAGTGAGGTTGATGATATCAACTGCGTTAATTATGGCTTCTCCCCAGAATGACTTCGGTAGTTTTGCATGAGAGAGCATACATCGAACTTTTTCTCCAATTGTTCGGTTCATTCTTTCAGCAATACCATTCAGTTGTGGTGTCTTGGGCGGTGTCTTCTCCATCCTGATTCCATGAAATTTGCAGAATGCCTCGAAGGGACCTCTGTACTCACCACCGTTATCCGATCGAACACACTTGAGTTTTCGACCCGTACTCCGTTCTGCTTGGGCTACAAACTCCTTGAAAGCATTAAGAACTTGATCTTTTGTCTTCAACAGGTGCACCCATACTTTTCTTGAGTGGTCATCTATAAAGGTGACGAAGTATGATGCTCCACCAATGGATTTCTCGGACATGGAGCATACATCGGTGTGCACAAGATCAAGGATGTGCTTTCTTCTCATAGGTGGAGAGGTTCTTTGAAAGGCAACTCTATGTTGCTTTCCAGCTAAGCAATCCGAACATGGTTCAAGAGATGTACCTTTCATTTCAGGAAGAAGTCTCTTGCGAGAAAGTATGTTTAGACCTTTCTCACTCATATGGCCAAGTCTTCGGTGCCATATTTCCATGTCTTCACTAGCGACATTCACCTCTTCCTTGCTGATCTTAGCTTGTGTTACATATAGCGATCCTTCTTTCTTTCCTCGAGCCATAACCAAACTTTCTTTGGTTAGCTTCCACTTGCCTTTACCAAAGTGACTCTCCAAACCAGCATCATCCAATTTTCCGGTTGATATGAGGTTGAGTCTCATATCTGGGACATGTCTTACGTCCTTGAGAAGTATCTTACATCCTGTATTTGATGTAAGAATGATGTCCCCCTTTCCAACAATCTTGCTTCTTCCTTGATTCCCCATTTGAACATTACCAAAGTCACCACTTCGGTAAGTTGTGAAGAAGCTTCCATGAGGGGTGACGTGAAAGGAAGCACCGGAGTCGATAATCCATGAAGTATCGTTAGATGCAATGTTTAGGAGATTGCACTCTCCAACAACATATACATCTTTATCCTCCTCAGACACAATGGTGGTGGTTTTATCATCATGTCGTTTTGAGGGATTGAATCGGTCTGGCTTGATATTTCCCATTTGTTGATCTTTTTTTGAAGAATCGACACTCTAGCTTCCGATGTCCTGCTTTGCCGCAATAGTAGCAGGTGACTCTAGGACGTGACTTGGATCGTCTTCTAGACTGGTCTTGACCTCGGCTTCTGTTGTGTCCACGCACTTCTTCTCTACCTCGTCTTTCTATGATGTTTGCCTCTGACAAAGAGCTCGAACTTTGTTCTCTCCTTCTAACTTCTTCATTTAGAAGGCTATCACTGACGGTATCCATGGTAAGCTTTCCTTCTGGTGCGGAATTGCTGAGAGTGACAACTAATGTGTCCCAACTTTCTGGAAGTGAACTGAGAAGTAGAAGGGCTTGCATCTCGTCTTCGACCTTCATGTCGACTTTATTTAGTTGATTTACAATTCCCTTGAAATTGTTCAAGTGCTCCATCATGCTTTGACCATCCTTATACTCCAGCTTCACTAACCGTCGGGCAAGGAGAGCCTTGTTTCGAGGTGTTTTCTTTTGAATCATGGATTCTAGCTTTGTCCATAATTCAAAAGCATTTGTGTAGGTAGAGACATGCTCGAAAAGGGATCGATCGATGTACTTACGAATTACAGCGACCGCCTTTCGATTCAAAACTTCCCATGTCTTGTCATCCTTTCCTTCTGGCTTATCCTTCATGATGATGGGCTCGTGCAAATCTTTACAGTAGAGGTGGTCTTCCATCATCGGTTTCCAATATGAGTAGTTATCTGTAGTGAGCTTGAACATGTCACCTTCAACGGTAACGGTCGCCTCCATCTTGATACGTACGAGATACTGATGCTATTAGCGAACCTGGCTCTGATACCAGCTGTAGGGAAAGTTATCCTTCTACGGGAAACTTATCCACTATAATATTCTCTCGTGTCTAAGATGGGAGTTAGATAACTAAAGTTTTAAGAAACAACTTCTTTTATTATAAGGAAAGGGATTACAAAGAGATGATTTTTAGTGTGAACACTCTTATAGGTTTTCTCTCTTTCTCTTGATGAGATCATCTTTTACAAATGCTACTCTACCCTTGTATTTATAATAGAGATGACCGACATATTAGAGAATTCTAGAGTACTCTCTCATCATTATCTTAATCTAGATATTTTCTTCTCTTCTTCATAATTCTAGATTATTCTAATTTAGTCATAATTATCACATGCTTATTTCTTGTCTTTGGCTAAAGAGAGAAATATCCAGCTAAGGAGGGAAATATCCAACAGCTTCCTTAGAGGGTGCAGCATGACGACCATAGAAACTCTTTAATCTGTCAAATACTTCCTCTAGCTCTGATTCTTCTGTTCCGATTGATATCCTCACCCAATTCTCTGCTCCTATAGCCACTCCTAAAAAATTCCAACCACAAATATTGATCATTAAAAATTAAACTTAGTTAATTGAAAACATATGCATCAAGATGATTATAGGATCATATAAAAAAAAGATGATTATGGGAGGCCACGTTTTTCATATATCATTAAAGAGATCAATACCTGGTACAAGGACAAGACTCTCCTCACTGACTAGCTTCGAGCAGAAATCAAAATCATTCTTGATATCGTCGAACATTGATGTGTCAAGCTTTACCTGAAAAAAAAGTCGTTTAAACTAGTTAGTTATATCGACTATAAAATTTTAATCCATATCCATGATAATGGGATAAAATCAAGAATGAGGATCCAAATATAATGCATATCCTAATCCAAGAAAAAGAAAGTACCCATAAGTAAGAACAAGATTCAGGTTTCGTGGGGCAAAGGAGACAAGGAATGTCCTTAAGCCTCTCACATGAAATCTCTACGTTTCGTTTCATGGCTTTATTCTTCTTGTCGAAGAACTCTTTAGGTGTTTTCTCCAATATATCAGGAAGTGCTTCCTAACAAAATCCAAAAGGACACAAACTTACATCATTTATATATACTTTTTAAGAGCTTTATAGCTTTTGCTTTAGTCTCAAAAATAGTGTAGTTGATAGTGAGAGACTACACACCTGAAGAATAAATGAAGCTTGTGGAACTAAATCAAGACAATCCTCTATTGCTTGAACTACCTGGTGTCAACAAAAGACCCATATGTTAAAAAAACCAAAGACAGTGATAAAAAGAAAAAACAAAACAAAACAAAACAAAAAACAAAATACCCAAAATATTGACTAGACTATTCTTAATGAATGAGCACAAATGTATAGTCAAATATTTTGACTAGACTATTCTTATACTGTATGTCGCACATCAACTCCTAATATTGGATATTGAATTTTCCCCTCTAAAATAAATCTAATAAAAGAAGTTGACTAACCCCTGTATGTTTAAGAATGCCATTAGGATCGTTCATTGCGATCCAGCCGATTCTCCAGCCCGGTACAACCCATCCTTTGGATATGGATCCGAGCGTGATCACCGGAGCTATCGATGCAAAAATCCCCATGGGAACAAAGGGTCTGTCTCCAAATACAACTTGATCATATACTTCATCAGATATCACCATTATACCGAGTTTCCTAGCTATCTCAGCAACCTAAAGATTGATCAGTTCAAAGAAACAAAAATGTTAGTTCGTTCACTAATAAAATAATCTTTACATAACTTATACATGTCACACATCTATCAAGACTATAGTATATGAAAGAAAAAAAAGTATACCTTATTAAGATGGTCGTAGGTGTAGACGTTTCCACATGGATTGTTGGGGTTGATGAGAACCATTGCGACAGTATTCTCATTTGCTGCAGCCTCGAGTCCGTTTAGATCGATCTCGAAATCTCTTTCCGGGAGGAGATCGTAATTGCGAATCTTGATGCCGCTATAAACAGCACGAGCATCGTAATGAGGATAGCCTGGTCTTGGAAGCAAAATGTTGGCTGCTGGATTTCCCGCAAGACAATCCATTAAGATCTCTATCGCTTGGTTGCATCCGCCGGTGATATACACATCCTCTGGCCTTAGCTTGTTCGGGAGACCTCCATTTATATGATCTACCACCGCTCTTGAGGAAAAAAAGTAAAGTGTGCAAAGAATTAATAAACCATATAATCTAAAAACCTATATAATCTAATCAATATATAGAAACTATATAAACTATTTTTAAAAAGTCATCTTAAAATCTTGTTCTTTTATATATTATCCAAGAAAAAAAAACTTAATTGGTCTTTAGTTTTGGGCAAAGAAAATGAAAATTTCAAATATAAACCTTCTAGCCTTGTAAATCCCGGGGCTCGGTGCATAAGAGTTGGCCATGCCGGATCGGACGGCTGCAGCTACAGCTTCCTCGGCTTCGGGGCAAGTTTTGAAGCTGTGAGTGACGGAGGGTAAGATGGTTTTTCCATTGTTGAAGTCGCAGTTTTGAAACATCCCAAAGATGAGTTTTCTCAACGTTACCGCAGCTGCATCACTCGTCGCACCGTTTCCTTTGAACCGCCAAATGCTTTCGATAGCGTTGCAGTTGTCATTGCCGTTGCTCGCCATCGATATCTCTGTTTTGCGTTTAGACTATTCTTTTAGTTATGATAGTATACAAGTCTACGTGTTGTGGATACATATCATTACAATGGAGGCCTTTATAAAGGATCATACGAAGAATAAAATATTAAGAATTTTATTTTTTTTTGACGACAACTATTAAGAATTTTCTAAACTAAAATTCAAACACGAGTCCTTTCCTTATGTTATATTATAATATTTATTACTAACATTTTTCTTGGTACGTAATGTTTTATTTCTAACGTGCTCATTCCCTTATTTTAAAATTTATATGCACGGGCCGTCCCTTATTGACTCACTGGCACATACGTTTGACCAAATAATACACGTACTAGAAATTAACTCGCGAATAATATTTTAATAATTAATTTCAAAATTTTAATTAATAAATTTTATCAATATATATAAATATGCCTATAGTTATATCACACAATATTTTCACATTCACCGAATAAAAATTTAATTTATTATTAACTGATAAATTTTATCATATTTTTAAATAATAATAATAAATAGTATAAATTAAGCAAAATAAATTATTTTTAATAATTAAGTTTTATAATCGGTTGACAAATTATAAAAATTAAATTTATTTTCTTTTGTATGACCGTGAAAATCCGATTGAAATCACGAATAGAAAATAGCAATATTATAAACGATATGTTAAGGTAAGAGAGTAAAACGAGAGTTAGAAAACCGATTGAAAACAGACGAAAACACAGAGTCGAGATATGATCTCTTTCCTTAACTCAATAAATCGCTGGTAATATGTGACCGTATGGTGCGATTTTTGAATCCCAGGATACAACCGTGATGAGACTATTACGCAACACCCGTAATAGAATCTGCGAACTGAAATTATACTACGTTATAGCTCTCGAGACACTTACGATATTAAGACGAGAGGGATTTTCTGGAAAGAATTATTTGCTGTGTGTTTGGTGTATTCGAGAATTCGATTATATAGAATGAGAGAAAAGGGCATCTATTTATACTGGAAGGTTCAGCTTGATCCGCAAAGAATAAGCTTTGGCAAAAAAGAATATTCACTAGCTATTCTCCTTTTTCCGCAAATAAAAGGATTCGGAAATCCTTTCAATATGCAAAAATATTTCGCAGGAACTAAGAAGCCCACGACCCACGCCCAACTATATAGAGTCCAAGAGTCCAAGAGTCCTAAGAACCAACTAAAAAATGCAACAAGCAACGAGCAACGAGCCCGAGCCCGGCACCGGCGACGGCGGCACGCGTAGGTGTTTTTGCATAATGCCCTTTTACTTCCACAATGTTGTTGACCCTTATTGTGAAAAGGCCATATATATACAAGAGATTTTTCTCCTTGGTGAGCAATGTGAGACAAATACACTTCCACTAAACTTCCACTTTTAGTTATAGCCAATAGGAACATTTCATTTCCATAGGCTCAAACCCAAATCTTAAATGAATTTATAAGGCCCATTTGCTTATTAAACTTCATTTCTTATTCACACACAAACTCAATATTACAAGTCCAAATGCTTATTAATATTGGGTTCTAACATCTTTAACTATATATAAAAATAGTATAATATTTGTAAAACTTAGGTTTGATATATAACAAATAAAAATATAATAAAATATATTTAATTTTAAAAAATAAACTATAAAATTTAATAGATTAATTATATACTACTTATTTTAAAAACTAATATTCAGAATCACAAAATTTATTTTTGGATATTAAAATATTAGAATCATAAATGACATATCGAAATAACCCATCTATTTAACTTATTTGCACTTTATCAAAATATACTTCAAAAAACAATTCTAATATGTATTCTTTAATGATTCATACTCCATCACAATTTTTTTTTTATTTTAAAATAAAATAAAATTTCTCATGTCAAATTTTTAGTAAAAATAATTTTGTCTATAATCAAGTAATATAGTAAATTATACTAATAAATATTTTACCATTTTTAATATCATAATTTTTAATCTTGAATTTTTACATTATTCATCTGAAATAAATAACATAAAAATTATTATATTTTTAAATTTAGAAATGAAATTGTAAATATATTCTAATAAATGAGAAACAAAAACTTTTCATATTATTTTAAATAGATTTGAAAAACAATTCTATATATTTTCCTATTTTAGTTATTCTTTATTATTTTTAATGTCATTTCATATAATACTCAAATAATAATATAGAGATTAATATTATATGTATTAATATTAAATCATTTATTTAGACTAAAATATGAATTAATAGACGTAAGTAATTAACTATGTGTGAACTTTTGATCTGTCTATCAGACGAACCGGACTATTCACCATCGATTCTAACCAGTTTACTATATATATTTATTAGACTAAATAAACATATTCCGAAATAATAATCTTATTCATTTAATAAAATCAAGTCTTGCAATTAAATTCATTTATTGTTCTTAGAAATAAAAAAATGAAACAAATTACAAAGAAGTCTTTAAAATAAATATTGAAATCGAATAAAACAAAAAAAAAATCATCCCAAAAAGCACACCACTTCAGACTACTCCTCCTCATAGCCATCGAGGTCGTAATCCTCATACTCACCTGAAAAATAGAGATTCGAGAGGGGTGAATAATTTGGAAAAATTACTTAGTGAGAAAATAAATCCACACTCCCAGAACTTTATCCATTTATTTTCAATATATCAAGCCTAAAACTAAATAAGTAACAAACAGTGCTCTACAAGCACACAAGCAATTTCAAGCTCACTGGATCATCATGCTTAAGACATGGCAAACTCTCATCATGTTCAAGACATGGAAAACTCTCATCATGTTCAAGACATGGCAAACTCTTAGGTCACACAGACAATGAGTTGTTCGCCACAACCACCTAGCGATGTGGATCATCTTTTCTTCCAGGCATGAACTCCAACAAACAATAACCGAACCTAGTGTCTCTGCACTAATCGATCACCTCTTTCCTAGCTACTTTACAATCATTATCCAATCATCAAGGTGAACAAACAATTCATGCTGGTGCTTTAACTAATGCTTTTCTTATTCAATTCACTTCTCATGATCTCCCTAAATGCATCAAATCAGCTACCTGAATAGATTTAAACTCAACACACCAAAAAAAAACAAATAAGGTCCTAAGAATCTAGACCTACTCCTCACATTGGCCAATTTGCAGATCTGGATTAAGAAGACTAAGAATTAAAAGAATCAAGCAGACGACTAGAAGGAAGAGGCTCTCTGCGGCTCCTCCTCGGCTCGGGATCGACGCACAAATGCTCTAGGAGGCTCGGGGAAGCTTCTGACGGCGGCAGTGAGGAGATCAGCGGTAGACCCCCGATTCGATCTATGACTAGAACAAATCCAGAGTGCCAGATTATGATAACGGCGACATTCCGGCCAAAAAGCTGTTTTTATCGACCAAAGTTGGTTTCTCTCGGCCATTCTCTTCATTCCTCGATAAAAATCTTGTTTCGCTCGGCAAACATGCTCTTCCAGCCGAAACCGGATTTTTCCATGATCCGTCCTGACTCAGCATTTCTCCTGCGGCCGCCCGTCCGCTTTATCTTAAGAACCGGGTTGTTACATTCCCCCCCCCACCTTATAGGAATTCGTCCTCAAATTCTAGACGTACGATCAATCTCATCCTCCTTGATGATAAAGTCTCTCCATAATGTTTGGCGGTCCTACGACCCCTCACCACTGTCTTGAAATTACCATGTCTTCTCGCTTGTTTCACAACTTGGCCGTTCCCTCGACCCTTCACAAAGCTTGGTGATCCTCCTGATCCCTTGCTGCAGTTTCGACGTTTCTGTTCTTTCTCATTTATCTCACAAGCTTGGTGATCTCCCTGATCCCTTGCTTTCTCGTCGTCATACTTTTTACTTAGATACATCTTTTCCGACTCAGATATATCTATGTGCCCTGGCATGCTTTCTGATCTTAGTATGCCCACCAATCCCATGATCAAAGCTTCCAATGCTTCATCATGTCACTCCACACTGCAATTCGTCGTTGACCATAACTACTTCATCCTTTGATCCGTTAAAGAACTCTCAGGTCCATCCCACTTGATCTGGTCGATCTTTGTCTTGATCTTTTCTTCATCTGAGGCCTCTCTTCCTCGGTAAAGACTACTCTTAGTCTTGTCTTTACGCTATTTCTTATCATTAGTCCGTTTTTCCCACTCTCTCAAAGTTGTCACGTTCCATTGTGACTTCACATTCTCTTTCTTTTCACCTTCTTCTCCTATGGTGATGTATCGAACCATCCTTTTCCCAAGGATGTTCTTTCAGCATCGCACTCGACTTCATCTTTTCCCCAAGCCCTTCGGCTTCTGTCTCTTTTCCTTGATTTGTTTCCATCGGAGGCTCTTTCTCCTTGGCAAACACTACTTCCTAGTTCTACCTTCACACAGTTCTTCGCTACTAGTCCAGTTTCCTTGTGGACTCCCTTTCATGACTTTAGTCACGGTCCATCGTGACCTTGTGTCGTCATTACCATTACCCTATTCTTCAATTTCTTACTCCCTTAGCAAGAATATGAACCATCATTCTCCAAATGTGATTCATTAAACTTCCTTCCACGTCATCATTCCTTTGGTACGCCCTTTTAGCTTTGAATGCCTTCTTGTCTTCTTTTTCCGTTGATCTTCCTGATCTCCTGTCTTTCTTAACTCCGGGTAAATCAATTCCTTTTGATTTACATTCAACCTTACTAAAATCGTATGCGGTTCACCATTTTCTTCTGGTGCTCGCATATCCATCTTTCTGATCAACTACTGTTCTCCACTCTAGCTGATCTTTCTGATCTCATGCCCATCACCATGTCCTTCTGGAGATTGCACGACCCAATTCTTAACTCCTGTCATTCTTCGCACCGCTAGCTGATCTACCACTATTCAGGTCTGGCGGATCTTCCCCGATCTACCACTCTTCAAATCTAGCGGATCTTCCCTGTTCTACCACTGTTCCTTTAACTTTGCGTGACATCAACTGTCTTTTGGCCAGATTTCCTATCTGACATTCTCCACACTTTCTTGATGTCTTCACAGGACACCCAATTACCGGCTCTGATCGGTTTCTTGGGTTCGGTTAAGGTATCTGGTTTTAAGACAACCTTCCTAAAACACTCTACCTTCCATAATCCTAAGGTTTAAGGGAATTCTTTTCGAGAAACCTATGGATTCCTACACCTTTCACAATCCCAAGGCTTACGGAAACCCCATCCAAAACCTATGGATTCTCATTTTTTGCTATAGACCAGTGTGCTTCTACGCTGTTTCCTCGTTTTTTGCTCTTTCTGTGATTTAGGCCTAGATTAGGTGGTAGCTAGAGTACTTACACTACGAACTCCCACCAGAGAACTTCTATTCATGGAGATTCTTTCTGACAGGATATACTAGCTCATTTTATTTGGACTTAATCTTGACTTAACTTTCTCATTAAAGCATTAGATCAGGGAAACGAATCATACATTCAGGACTCCTTTATCCTTTTACCACTCTTTGTTGATCTTGAATGGCTAGTTCATCTTTAGCTAGTTCCCCACCGAACCTAACCTCTTTCAAACCACATGCATTCCTGTTTTTCATTGTCCTATATGTAGATATGTGCAAAAACGTCGGAGAGAAAGAGGATCAACGCGGTTTTCAGTCACTAAAGACAGAGACTCGCGATTTCATTGGAATGATTCAACAAAAGGAGAAAACTTAGTATGCTTTGGAAAACTTCAAAATCTTGATACATTTTCGTCCTTTAGACTCTCTCTCTATAAAAGGTGTTTTCTCTTTCTAAAAAAAAAAAAAACCAAAAAAGAGAAGAAAAGAAAAAAAAATAAGAAATAAAAGGAAATAAAAACCTTAGAGAGTCTAAAAGGATCGAATTTTATACTTGAGGCAAGCTAGAGTTCGATTATATGGAGTTTTGGAGATCATCCATCTGATTCCTAAAAAAGATCTAAGTCTGGGGGAGTAGCTGTTTACAACAATGGAGGAAGATTATGCCACATCATTTGGCAAAGGAGAAGTGACTGAAAAGGTCCTTCTCTCTCTTGCGGTTTTGCATAATATCTTGCATCCTCCAGTTCTTCAGGTAACCCGAAACACTTTAACTCCACCACTTAAATAACCCTTGATTACCAAACGCCGTCTACCCTGAATTATGTCTTTAATGAGAATTCACTATGCACTTAATGAATGTAAAGAGCTGGTTTAGTGGAAGTTAGATCTAAGTGTGTAGATTTTTGCATGATGGATCAACAGACTAGTTAGGTTTGTATTTTGGTGAGAATTTTCTAGACTAGATCCAGATAGATGTTTTACGATAGGTTATGGTTTAGAAGGACGGTCACTGAGATATAGTTTAGTTCCTGCGGGTTTTTAAAGATTCTTTCCTAGCTTGATCTATGTTTTGTTTGAGGACAAACAAAGGTTTAAGTCTGGGGGAGTTGATAACACCGGATTTTGACCATTTTTATGGATCGTTTTAATATCTTATGCAGG
Organism: Eutrema salsugineum; assembly: GCF_000478725.1. NCBI lineage: Eukaryota > Viridiplantae > Streptophyta > Magnoliopsida > Brassicales > Brassicaceae > Eutrema > Eutrema salsugineum. Next base: position 4,233,413 of record NW_006256867.1, read on the forward strand.
TGTTTAACTCTGTTTTCAATGGTTTTTAAGTGATTTATATGTTGTAGAGTTTTAAAAGACTTTTCAGGAAACTTGGCCTAAAGATGTGCAATTTGGAACAAATGAGCAATTTTGGATAAATGCAGACCGTTAGAAGGATGGTACTCGATGGAGACTTTCTCACCGTCTGATCATCCCCAAAATTTGAGACAACATAGAGGAGACAACCAGCTTTTTAATGAAAATGGTTTGGAGATAATCCAACGGTTAGATCTTCAGATATTCCCGATGCACTAAAGACAGAAAATGTAGTCTCGAAGGAGAGCATAGGCCGCGACCGCGGCCATACCATGATTCCCCGCGGTCAGGACCACCGCGACCGCGGCCAGACAACGTTGACGTCCAAAAGTGACCTAATTCAAGCCCAAGTCCAGCCCACTACTCATTCTTCAAACCCTAGACGTTTCCAACGATTTAGAAGGCTATATATACTCGTTTTAGGTCATTCTAATGACCAAGTCGTGGAGAGAGAGCAGAGAAGAGCCGCATACCTCGGAGTTGCCGTCTTCGGGAGAAGAAGGAGTCGCCAAAGGAGCCACCATCGATCTCCATCTTCATCCTCGTTCTTCGTTCTTTACCTTTCTCTTACTTAATTTTCAGCAAAGTACAATACTTCTGTGATGTTTTTATACACTATGATTGAGTAATTCCCTTGTTGGGTTTTAAGGGATTTTTTAAATGGATTCATGGATTGATTTCTGGTTTGTTAGATTAGGGTTTATCTTTAGAGTTCTTCGTCTAAATTTGCGTTTCGTTTATGTGGCTTGGATCGATCATCTAGCTACTGCGATTAGGTTGATTTACTCACCAAAAGTGTTGTTGAATCGATTAACCATATTTAGATGAACAAATTCTCTTAGACGGCGTGAGTCGATCTAAAACGTTTTGTGAAATTATCAAACTGATTTGTCTTGACACTTAGAGAACCGAATGGGAGTTTAGTAAATCTGAGTGAATTGATTTGTGATTAATACTACGTGAGTATGTTAGTCTGGGTTTGATTTCAGAAACATATCTTTAGAAAACTCTAAGTTTAATTCTCTTGTTAACTAGTCTATGATTTCCCGGCGAATTCCCTAACGCCCAACACCTTCTCGTATTGATTTGATCTTATTGTTTACTTATTTTTAAATTTATTATTTGCTATTTTCGTCGCTGTTCACAACCCCCAAACAAACCCCCATATTTTCATCTTAGCTCAGTTCTCATCTCAAGTAAACTCGTACTGCAGTTACTTGGTCTTCAGTGGATCGACCCCTAAGTACTACAACGTACATCTGTGCGCTTGCAGAAAACTAGGGTTAAAACCTGAGCACATCAAGTTTTTGGCGCCGTTGCCGGGGACTTTTAACGTTGCCTACGAGTTTCAGGTCAGAATCGAGTATAAGGTACATTCTCTTTTTTATTTTTGAAAAAATAAAAAAATAAAACAAGAATATATTTATTATTTTATATAATATCTATGTATATACATATATAAATTAATATTAAAAAACGAAAATATATATATATATATAAATCTATATATATATAACTAAAAATATATATATATATATTTATTATTTTATAAAAAAAATATATATATATTAACATAAAAAGAAATTTGAAAAATTATAATATATCTATATATAAACTAAAAAAACGAAAAACGAAAAAAATATATATATGATATAAAATATATATAAATTAATTAATTAATTAATTCTTTAAAAAACAAAAACCACATCCACACAAAAATTAGAAATGGGCGATAACAATAGACACTTGCAAGGTTTAGATAGGCATAGAGATAACCACCACGTCCAGAAAAACGTTGATGAGCACGTTAAGTTCCAAAACGCTCTTCGCTTAACTCTAGGAGATTATAACACTCCGTATGCTTTCTATGAGAACCGTTCTCCTATTAGTTTACAACCCATCAACGTAGACTATGAGATTAGTCTGAAACTCATAAAATTGGTCAAGCAGAACCAGTTCCATGGCGATGCATCAGAGAACCCTATGGACCATCTTGAAGATTTTGAAGAAATTTGCAGCACCAAACAATCAATCGGAGTTCCTGCATATTACATAAAGTGCAAGTCGTTTCCATTTTCTCTTTGTGATAAGGCGCATGCATGGTTTAAGTCTTTGTCTCGTAGTTCACTCGGATCATGGGACGAATGCAAGGCTGCCTTCCTTAACCATTTCTACACCACCTCTAGATCAAACTTCCTTAGAGACAAGATTTATAGGTTCCAACAAAAAGGAGACGAACCTTTTCATGAAGCTTGGGATCGTTATAAAGGCTACATTAGGGAATGTCCTCATCATGGTTTTACAGAGACATGCATTTTGAATACCTTCTACGAAGGTCTTGAATGGACGTCTAAGGCACCTCTAAATGTAGCAAGCGATGGAAACTTCATGACAAGGACTGTGGAAGAAGCTTACATCTTGATTGATAATCTTGCTACAAGCAGCAGAAACAATTGTGCTGATCAAGGAAGAACATCACGTTCTACTTCCCATTATCATAAGGAGATTGAAGAACTTAAAGCGATGGTGAAATTGTTTCTCAAAAACCAGCAGCGTTCGGTTAATGTCTGCGAATCAGTTAATGCAGCTCAGATTAATCATCAACTTGGAGCACAAGATCACACCCATATGAATCTCCAATCTGCTCCAAAATCACCCCCAACCTCTCAAGACGCCAAGTTCGAGCTTATGGTGGAACCACTTCTTATGAAGCTGCAAAGATTAGCAGACGATGTGGATATAAGAATGGACTGCTTATACACTGACCTTAATGATGAATTTGAAGCTATTTCCACTCATGTTGATAGCATGAACGTGCAGCTATCGCAAATCATAGATAGTTCAAAAAGCACCGAAGCTATGGAGAGACAAATTGCTGAGGTACATGAAGAAATCGCCCAAGACATCCGCAACCTTGAGCTTAAGTTAGACAACATGAATGATCTTGGGTACAAGTTAGACATCATGAATGATCACCTCAACAAGAACAATGAGGAGTCATTTCAGAAGTTCACTAACCTCTCAAATCATGTCAAGATGCTCGAGAAACAAATCGGACAAATTGGAGAAAGTGTGAAGAGACAAGATGGTCACCTTCCAGGAAAAACCGTAGATAATCCAATGTGGCATTGCAATGTCATAAACACTGATGGTGAGAGAGAAGTCACGCCTATTCCTAGCAATCAGGACACTGAAGTTGAATCTCCAGCATGTCCTGAAGAGTATGATGCAATAGGAAAAGTTCCACACCAAAGGAAGCTTCATAAGATAAACGATTCGGTGAAGTTTGTCTTCCCCTCCATAATTGAAGGTATGGAATTTTCTGACTCTCTATGTGACACATGAGCAAATGTGAATGTGATGCCTAAAGCAATTGCAAACGAGCTGGGGATGTGTGACATCAAACCTCCTCACGGTTCTGTTAAGTTTGGAGACAATTCAAGCACGATTCCGTATGGTTTCGTAACAGATTTGATGGTGCAAGTAGGAGGGTGTCTTGTCCCTGTTGATTTTCACATTCTTGAGATGGAAAATAACTCTCCCAGGGCATTAATATTTGGAAGTTCATTCCTTGCAACAGTGGGGGCAGTTGTTGATTATCCCAACAGAAGAGTTTGTTTTTCTAAAGTAAAAAAGAGAATCTTCTATCCTGCAGTCTGTAGTGGTGGAAGCTCGTATTGTATAATCATCTACAAGGAAGAGAAGTTGATTCTAGACCCTGGAGATAACAAGGAAAGGTGCCAACACGTTTCTATACAAGCCCCTTTAGTCGAGCCTAAGGGAGTTGTTGAGTCGAGAAAATCAAAGCACAAAGCAAGGAAGTCTAAGCGAAAATCAAAGAAATCTAAGGGCAAAGCTACCTCACCTAGTGCAAGCTCGACATCGACCTCTCAAGACCCTATTGGAGACGTGGAGAAAGATGGTAATGCTAAAGCAATCACCCTAGAGACACGTCCAGCCCCGCCTCCAAAAGCAAAACCTTCTGAGCTTCTTTGGTTTATGCATATTGCGAATTACCTAGCAGCAGAGGTCGAACCGCCACGATTCTTCGGCTACAACAAAAAGAAATTCTTGCGTGATATAAGAAGGTACTTTTGGGATGAACCATATCTTTATAAGCAGTGTGCAGATAACTTGTTTCGCAGGTGCATCTCCGAAGAAGAAGTTCCAGAAATCCTTTTTCATTGTCACGGATCTAACTATGCTGAACACTTTGCTACTGATAAGACTGTAGCGAAGGTTTTACAAGCCAGTTATTGGTGGCCTACCATGTTCAAGGACGCCCATAAATTCATAGCTAAGTGTGATGCTTGCCAAAGACAAGGGAACATCAGCAAGCAACATGAGATGCCACAAAACTTCATTCAAGAAGTCGAAGTTTTTGATGTTTGGGGAATCGACTTTTTGGGTCCTTTTCCTTCGTCTTTTGGAAACAAGTACAGCCTTGTTGCTTTTGACTACGTGTCTAAGTGGGTAGAAGCCATAGCCAACCCCACAAATGACGCAAAAGTAGTAATGAAGATGTTCAAGTCGATCATATTTCCAAGATTTGGTGTTCCGCGACTCGCCATCAGTGATGGTGGTTCTCAATTCATCAACAAAGTGTTTGAGAATCTCTTGAAGAAAAATGGAGTGAAACATAAGGTAGCTACACCTTATCACCCACAAACGAATGGCCAAGTGGAGGTATCAAACAGAGAACTCAAAAGAATTATGGAAAAGACAATAGGACCAACAAGAAAAGATTGGTCAGCATATAGAACTGAGTTCAAAACCCCATTGGGCGCTACACCTTTTCATCTTGTTTATGGTAAGGCTTGTCATCTTCCATGGGAGTTAGAGCTCAGGGCAGAATGGGCCATAAGAAAGTTGAATTACGACATCCAGATAGCAGGTGCAAAACGTTTGATTCAGCCAAATGAGTTAGACGAGATTCGCCATAACGCCTATGAGAATTCTAAGATCTATAAGGAGAAGACGAAGGAGGTTTATGACAGGAAAATAGTTCATAAGACGTTCTCACCTAATGACCAGGTTCTACTTTATAACTCACGGTTAAAATTATTTCCTGGGAAGCTTAGATCACGATGGTCTGGACCTTTCAAAATCAAAGAAGTTTTACCCTATGGTGCTGTGGTTCTATGGAACCGACAAGGAGGCGATTTCACTGTCAATGGTAAACGTCTTAAGCCATATCTTGCAGATATTCAAGAAGAAAAGGAGGATCCAATCTCCTTAGCAGATGCGCCTAATGCCTAAAAGACGACCAAGTCAAGCTAACGACTTAAAACAAGCGCTTAGTGGGAGGTAACCCACTCGGTATTTTACTTATTTCCCTTTGATCTTTATTTTCTATTTTCTTGCATTGTTTTTTGTTTCATTTAATTTAAGGTTTTTACAAAAAAGAACGAATAAAAGACGAGCAGAAATCATAAACCAGAAAACAACAATCATTCCGGCCCTGTTGAAACTTCGACCTGTGCTACCATCATTCCAACTGCGACTCATTCTTCCGGAAAGGTAAGTACATCTAAACACTTCAATTTTCTACTTCCTTATCCATCCTTTCTTAGATTTCATCACACTGAGGACAATGTGAAATAAGTCTGGGGGAGGATGTTCATCCGTTACTAACGAAATTTGATTTGTTTTGAGTTTGTTTTGGATATAAAAAATTATTCAAAAAGTTTTCAAAAATTTTTCAAAACGTTTTCAAACCAGGAAAATAAAAACAATACTATGATGATTTAGACCAGTGTGCTTCTACGCTGTTTCCTCGTTTTTTGCTCTTTCTGTGATTTAGGCCTAGATTAGGCGGTAGCTAGAGTACTTACACTACGAACTCCCACCAGAGGACTTCTATTCATGGAGATTCTTTCTGACAGGATATACTAGCTCATTTTATTTGGACTTAATTTTGACTTAACTTTCTCATTAAAGCATTAGATCAGGGAAACGAATCATACATTCAAGACTCCTTTATCCTTTTACCACTCTTTGTTGATCTTGAATGGCTAGTTTATCTTTAGCTAGTTCCCCACCGAACCAAACCTCTTTTAAACCACATGCATTCCTGTTTTTCATTGTCCTATATGTAGATATGTGCAAAAACGTCAGAGAGAAAGAGGATCAACGCGGTTTTCAGTCACTAAAGACAGAGACTCGCGATTTCATTGGAATGATTCAACAAAAGGAGAAAACTTAGTTTTCTTTGGAAAACTTCAAAATCTTGATACATTTTCGTCCTTTAGACTCTCTCTCTATAAAAGGTGTTTTCTCTTTCTAAAAAAAAAACCAAAAAAGAGAAGAAAAGAAAAAAAAAAAAGAAATAAAAGGAAATAAAAACCTTAGAGAGTCTAAAATGATCGAATTTTATACTTGAGGCAAGCTAGAGTTCGATTATATGGAGTTTTGGAGATCATCCATCTGATTCCTAAAAAAGATCTAAGTCTGGGGGAGTAGCTGTTTACAACAATGGAGGAAGATTATGCCACATCATTTGGCAAAGGAGAAGTGACTGAAAAGGTCCTTCTCTCTCTTGCGGTTTTGCATAATATCTTGCATCCTCCAGTTCTTTAGGTAACCCGAAACACTTTAACTCCACCACTTAAATAACCCTTGATTACCAAACGCCGTCTACCCTGAATTATGTCTTTAATGAGAATTCACTATGCACTTAATGAATGTAAAGAGCTGGTTTAGTGGAAGTTAGATCTAAGTGTGTAGATTTTTGCCTGATGGATCAACGGTCTAGTTAGGTTTGTATTTTGGTGAGAATTTTCTAGACTAGATCCAGATAGATGTTTTACGATAGGTTATGGTTTAGAAGGACGGTCACTGAGATATAGTTTAGTTCCTGCGGGTTTTAAAGATTCTTTCCTAGCTTGATCTATGTTTTGTTTGAGGACAAACAAAGGTTTAAGTCTGGGGGAGTTGATAACACCGGATTTTGACTATTTTTATGGATCGTTTTAATATCTTATGCAGGTGTTTAACTCTGTTTTCAATGGTTTTTAAGTGATTTCTATGTTGTAGAGTTTTAAAAGACTTTTTAGGAAACTTGGCCTAAAGATGTGCAATTTGGAACAAATGAGCAATTTTGGATAAATGCAGACCGTTAGAAGGATGGTACTCGATGGAAACTTTCTCACCGTCTGATAATCCCCAAAATTTGAGACAACATAGAGGAGACAACCAGCTTTCTAATGCAATTGGTTTGGAGACAATCCAACTGTTAGATCTTCAGATATTTCCAATGCACTAAAGACAGAAAATGTAGTCTTTAAGGAGAGCATAGGCCGCGACCGCGGCCATAGCATGATTCTCCGCGGTCAGGACCACCGCGACCGCGGCCAGACAACGTTGACGTCCAAAAGTGACCTAATTCAAGCCCAAGTCCAGCCCACTACTCATTCTTCAAACCCTAGACGTTTCCAACGATTTAGAAGTCTATATATACTCGTTTTAGGTCATTCTAATGACCAAGTCGTGGAGAGAGAGCAGAGAAGAGCCGCATACCACAGAGTTGCCGTCTTCGGGAGAAGAAGGAGTCGCCGAAGGAGCCACCATCGATCTCCATCTTCATCCTCGTTCTTCGTTCTTTACCTTTCTCTTACTTAATTTTCAGCAAAGTAAAATACTTCTGTGATGTTTTTATACACTATGATTGAGTAATTCCCTTGTTGGGTTTTAAGGGATTTTTCAAAGGGATTCATGGATTGATTTCTGGTTTGTTAGATTAGGGTTTATCTTTAGAGTTTTTCGTCTAAATTTGCGTTTCGTTTATGTGGCTTGGATCGATCATCTAGCTACTGCGATTAGGTTGATTTACTCACCGAAAGTGTTGTTGAATCGATTAACCATATTTAGATGAACAAATTCTCTTAGACGGCGTGAGTCGATCGAAAGCGTTTTGTGAAATTATCAAACTGATTTGTCTTGACACTTAGAGAACCGAATGGGAGTTTAGTAAATCTGAGTGAATTGATTTGTGATTAATACTACGTGAGTAGGTTAGTCTGGGTTTGATTTCAGGAACACATCTTTAGAAAACTCTAAGTTTAATTCTCTTGTTAGCTAGTCTATGATTTCCCGGCGAATTCCCTAACGCCCAACACCTTCTCGTATTGATTTGATCTTATTGTTTACTTATTTTTAAATTTATTATTTGCTATTTTCGTCACTGTTCACAACCCCCAAACAAACCCCTATATTTTCATCTTAGCTTAGTTCTCATCTCAAGTAAACTCGTACTGCAGTTACTTGGTCTTCAGTGGATCGACCTCTAAGTACTACAACGTACATCTGTGCGCTTGCAGAAAACTAGGGTTAAAACCTGAGCACATCATTCACTTGTCTTTCCGTCCTACCACGTGCGGTCTTAGCTCCCGAAGCTTTACACACAATTTTACAGTTGCACACGGTCTTAGTCATACCGACTTCACGTGTGTCTTTCTCACACACAAATGCATATGGTCTTAGTCCTACCGACCTCACATACAACTTTCACACAAAATTGCGTATGGTCTTAGTCCTACTGACTTCATATACGACTTTCACACCCAACAGCTACATATCGACATATGTAACAAAGATTCAATCACTTCCGGTCTAATATTGTACTCCTTATAATATTATAACCCTATTATAATACCTAACTACCAGATTCACCCAAACAAACATGCAAAACTTGCAATAACTCAATCACGCAAGAGAGAGTTAGCACCCATACGTACCTGGCACGGGATGATGAGGGCATAGAAGCACAAGCTCCACCTACCAGCCGTGAGACAAGGGCCAAGAACAAGATCCGGAACTAGAGTCTTGAGAGAGGTGTTTTATCAAGCTATTGAAGCCTTACTTAGCATCCACGAGCAAGAAGACTCTTTGTACCCAAGCTTTAAGGCCACAGTCCAAGAAAGAAGCCTGGAGGAGCCTAATAAAGAAGAAGCTTACCTGATACAAGACAGCCCAACAACTGAATTGCCACTTCTCCGACCCAACAAAGAAGTGTCCTTGTTCAACATCAGCATCATACCAACTTAAGATCATCTCAGCCGTCCAACCCACCAAGGTAAGAGAATGAATACGTTTATTTACTTGCCTAATATGGATTTTCTGTCTTTGGTTTGTTTTACGGGTTCTATTCATAGTTTTAAGCTTTAAAAGTATTTCTTAATATCTTTTAGTTATTGCACGAGTCTGTATTGTTTTCTTAGAGTCCCAGAAGTTGTGTCCTTATTATGTTATTTGCTTCAAGTCCCCAAGAAGGACAAAGCTGCATTGGACTCTCTTATAAAGTCCCTTATAAGCAGCCGTGTATCTTTTACCCTACCATCAATAAAATAACGCAGTTCTTCAAGCTTTTGTCTTGCCTTTGAATTCTCTGAATTCGTTTGAGAGTTGGTGTTTGATCCTTCTCTTGAGAGTTGGTGTTTGATCCATCGCTCGCCGGTCTTATCAGAGTTGAGTCCATAGAGCTTTGTGGCGACCCTCGTTCCACCGTGTGCATCATCATTCGCTTCATTCCTTGACTCAATCAGAGAGAGTTACACAACCAACTGATCGAGTTCCATCCTCTTTTCATATCAAACCCATTCCTTATTCTTGTTGAGAGAGTTACACAACCAGCAACAAGGATCCATCCCCATCTATAGGCCCGTGCCTATATCATCTGGTATCAGAGCCGAAAGGTTCCAAAACCAGGTTTTAGCTTTTCATACCTTTCGGTTAAATCTCCTTTGCATCTTTGCTTTCTTGTCGTACACTCATTCAAAAAAAAAGAAGAGTTCTATTCGGTTGCATACATCGCATATCATCTTGAGCATTCATCTATATATCTAAAATCATTCTCCTTAGCATCATTCATAGCATCGACTAGTTACGGCTCATTGTTAGAACGAAAATTTTATCAAAAGCCCTAGCTAGCCAGAAAAGGAAAGTTTTCATAATCACGCACAAAAAAAAAAAGAGTTTACATTTCTTTAACATTGCACCGTCGTTTTATTGCATTAAAAGAAAAGGAAAGAACCAAAAACAACACTTAGTCGTATTTTTATTTCTCTTTTGCACTTGATCTTTGTTTGCTCTTGAACGTAGAAACCAATCATGGGAGACAATGCCGCACCCCTACCAGATGTCATGCAGCAACTACTTGACGGTATGAGGACTCTGAGCGACCGTCTTAACTTGATGGAACAACGGTTGCCACCACCAGCCCAACCCAACAACAATGGGAACCAACCGAGGCAACAACATGACCACGATGGAGAAGAGACAGATGATGACATGCCTAGTCTCGAAGATGAACTCCCACCTGACCCAAATCACCGGCGTGGCAGACGGGATAATCATGGCCAAGGCCAGCATCAGCGCCGTGAGAGAGGGAGGAGCCGAGAGAGAGATAGAGAAGACGAGAGATATGGGGGCAAAGATCTTAAACTTACACCACCTACCTTTGCTGGAAAGGTCAACCCCGAGGCTTACCTGGATTGGGAAAGAAGAATGGATCATATCTTTGATTACTAGCAATATTCCGAAGCCAAGAAGGTGTCTCTAGCCGTCGCACAACTGACCGACAATTCTCTCACATGGTGGGACCGAGAAGTCTCTGAAAGACGGAGGCTAAGACGTGGCCAGATCACCACTTGGGAGGACATGCCATTCCACCTAAGGAAGAGGTATGTGCCCGCTTATTACTTTAGAGACTTACAGAAACGTTTTCGGAAGTTGTCTCAGGGAAACAGGCCCGTAGAAGAGTACTACGAGGAGTTTGAGACCATCAGAAATCGATTGGAGCTTCAAGGCTCGGAGGAGACATTGATGGCCCAATTCGTTGATGGCCTCCAAGATAGAATAGCGAGAAAAGTAGAGTGGCAGAGCTATGAGCACATGGAGGATCTACTGCACTTTGCTATACAAGCCGAGCAGCATTTCAAGAAGAAAGCAGCCATTAACTGAGGAAAGTCTACTTGGACCCAACCCTTCTCTAAACCGATGGACAAAGGCAAATCTATAGAAGTGGAAAATCGGTTCAAGAAACCAACTTCCGGGCCATCAAAGCCGGCTCCACATGAGCAAGGTAAGTTTCCTAATCAAAGGTCTCGAGATATAACATGCTTTAAGTGTCAGGGAAAAGGCCACTTTGCAAAAGAATAGCCCAAATCAAAGGGTAATGATATTGAGAGACAATGGAGAGTATGAGTCACAAGATGAGGCCGAGCTAGAAGCCACTGACTCAGAAGAAGAGGTCACCGATTTCCCTGAGGTTGGAGAGATGTTGGTAATCAGGAGATCTCTTGGTGCTCTAAGTGACCCCGAGACACTCCAAAGAGAAAACATCTTTCATACAAGATGTAGCATTGGAAACAAGGTATGTAGTCTCATTATAGATGGTGGCTCTTGTACTAACGTGGCTAGCAAGTATCTTGTAGACAAATTAGGTCTTGAAAAGACAAAGCACCCAAGCCCATACCGATTAAGGTGGCTCAATGATACCATGGAGGTGAGGATTGCGGAGCAAGTTGTTGTGCCATTCAGCATTGGAAAGTATAGTGATCAAGTCACGTGTGATGTTGTACCCATGCAAGCCGGTCATCTGCTCCTTGGGAGGCCATGGCAATTTGACAAAGAAACCATGCACAACGGTCGCACCAACTACTATTCTTTCACTCACCACAACAAGAAGCACAACTTAGCCCCTCTCACGCCATCAGAAGTTCATGAGATGCAACAGGACATGAGCAAAGGAAGACAGCTAAGTAAAACTAATCTATTTGTCTCACCGAATACAATTCTTAAAACTCTTGATCATAAACAACCGGTACTACTTATGATCTTTAGAGAAAGTCTGTTTTCAGGTAATGAAGAAGGTCAAGAGCTCCCACACGAGGTAAATCAGCTATTGGATAAGTTCCAAGATGTCCTTCCGGAGGAGATACCAGCCGGCCGTCCCCCCATAAGAGGCATTGAGCACCAGATCGATCTAGTACCCGGAGCACCCTTGCCTAACCGAGCCGCATATAGAGTTAACCCAACAGAGGCCAAAGAGCTAGAGGCTCAAGTCCAGGATTTAATGTCTAAAGGATACATAAGAGAGAGCCTCAGCCCGTGTGCAGTACCCGTCTTGCTAGTACCCAAGAAAGACGGCTCTTGGAGGATGTGTGTGGATTGTAGGGCCATTAACAACATCACCATCAAATACAGGCACCCAATTCCGAGACTAGACGACATGTTGGACGAGTTAAGTGGAGCTACTATCTTTTCAAAGGTGGATCTAAAGAGTGGCTATCATCAAGTGAGAATGAAGGAAGGGGATGAGTGGAAAACTGCCTTCAAGACCAAACAAGGTCTATACGAGTGGCTTGTGATGCCTTTTGGCCTCACAAACGCCCCAAGTACCTTCATGAGACTCATGAACCACGTCTTGAGAGCATACATCTGTAAGTTTGTAGTGGTTTACTTTGATGATATTCTGATTTACAGCCAATGCTTAGAAGATCATATTAAGCATCTTGAACAGGTTCTAGAGACACTTAGATTAGAGGGTTTATATGCAAATCTTAAGAAATGTATCTTCTTCACTGATCAATTGGTATTTTTAGGATTTGTTGTAAGTTCTCAGGGTCTTAAAGTGGATGAGGAGAAGATTAAAGCCATCCAAGAATAGCCCACACCATCCACGGTCGGACATGTTAGAAGCTTTCATGGTTTGGCAAGCTTTTACAGGCGCTTTGTCAAGGATTTCAGTACTATAGCAGCCCCATTGACATCGGTGATCAAGAAGAACACTACTTTCACTTGGGGGCCGACTCAAGGAGCCGCATTCAACAAGCTGAAGGAGAGCCTCACACAGGCACCGGTTTTAGTCCTTCCTAACTTTGATAAAATGTTTGAGGTTGAGTGTGATGCATCAGGTACTGGCATAGGAGCTGTTCTAACTCAGGGAGGGAGGCCAGTAGCTTACTTCAGTGAGAAGCTAAGTGGAGCAACACTCAACTACCCAACTTATGATAAAGAACTCTATGCTTTGGTGAGATCACTAGAAACGTGGCAACACTATCTGCTTCCAAAGGAGTTTATCATTCACACAGACCATGAGACCCTCAAGCACTTAAGAGGCCAGACGACACTTAAGAAAAGGCATGCCCGATGGTTAGAGTTCGTAGAAACCTTCCCATATGTGATTAAGTACAAGAAGGGGCAAGAGAACGTTGTAGCCGATGCACTTTCAAGGCGTTACACTCTCATCTCGACAATGGAAGCCAAGATCATGGGTTTTGAGCACATCAAGGGTGGATATGAATCTGATCCCGACTTCTCAGAGGTCTACAAAGAAACTACAAGGGCCGCCTTTGGAGTATTTTACCAACAAGATGGATTTCTATTTAAGGAAAAGCGGCTATGCATCCCACAAGGGTCCATGAGGGAGTTGATCACTAGGGAGGCTCATGGAGGCGGGTTAATGGGACACTTTGGCCGAGACAAGACACTGAGCGTGCTGATGGAGCACTTTTACTGGCCACACATGCGAAGAGACGTGGAGAAGCTATGCACCAAATGCATCATTTGCCTCCGAGCTAAGTCCAGGTTACACCCTAATGGTCTACATATGCCTTTACCTATTCCTAATGCACTCTGGGTGGACATTTCTATGGACTTTGTTCTAGGCTTGCCTAAGATACACAACAAAGACTCCATTTTTGTAGTAGTAGACAGGTTCTCAAAGATGGCGCACTTTATACCATGTAACAAGACCAATGATGCAACCCAAACAACTGATCTCTTCTTTAAAGAGGTCGTGCGTCTTCATGGAGTGCCCAGGACCATTGTTTCAGACCGAGACACAAAATTCCTCAGCCATTTTTGGAAGACATTGTGGAAAAAGCTTGGCACCAAACTTTTATTCTCCACCACTTGTCATCCCCAAACGGATGGACAAACAGAGGTAGTAAACCGTACACTCTCAACCTTATTGAGAGCCACGGTTGGTAAGAATCTCAGAAATTGGTTATCGTGTCTACCTTTCATTGAATTCGCTTATAATCGTTCCAAACACTCCGCTACTAACCAATCTCCTTTTGAAGTTGTCTATGGGTTCAACCCTCACACGCCTTTAGACCTTACTACTTTGCCACCAGCTATCTACTCAAGCGCAGAAGGAGAAGCTAAGGCTGACTTTGTGAAGAAACTGCACCAAAAGGTTAAAGAGAGATTGGAGAAAAAGAACGAAAAGGACAAAGCAAGAATTGATAAAGGGCGAAAGGAGGTTACCTTTGAACCAGGAGAGTGGGTGTGGTTGCACATGAGGCAAGAAAGGTTCCCACAACAAAGAAAATCCAAGTTTGCACCAAGGGGAGATGGGCCATTCCGAGTCTTGGAGAAAATCAACGACAATGCATACAAACTGGAGCTGCCAGGTGAGTTTCATATCTCTCCTACTTTCAATGTTACTGACTTGTCCCCTTATGATGCAGGTGAATCTGTTCTGAGGTCAGAACCTTCGCAAGAGGGAGGGGATGATGAGGGCATAGAAGCACAAGCTCCACCTATACCAGCCGTGAGACAAGGGCCAAGAACAAGATCCGGAACTAGAGTCTTGAGAGAGGAGTTTAATCAAGCTATTGAAGCCTTACTTAGCATCCACGAGCAAGAAGCCTGGAGGAGCCTAATAAAGAAGAAGCTTACCTGATACAAGACGGCCCAACAACTGAATTGCCACTTCTCCGACCCAACAAAGAAGTGTCCTTGTTCAGCATCAGCATCATACCAACTTAAGATCATCTCAGCTGTCCAACCCACCAAGGTAAGAGAATGAATACGTTTATTTACTTGCCTAATATGGATTTTCTGTCTTTGGTTTGTTTTACGGGTTCTATTCATAGTTTTAAGCTTTAAAAGTATTTCTTAATATCTTTTAGTTATTGCACGAGTCTGTATTGTTTTCTTAGAGTCCCAGAAGTTGTGTCCTTATTATGTAATTTGCTTCAAGTCCCCAAGAAGGACAAAGCTGCATTGGACTCTCTTATAAAGTCCCTTATAAGCAGCCGTGTATCTTTTACCCTACCATCAATAAAATAACGCAGTTCTTCAAGCTTTTGTCTTTCCATTGAATTCTCTGAATTTGTTTGAGAGTTGGTGTTTGATCCTTCTCTTGAGAGTTGGTGTTTGATCCATATCTCGCCGGTCTTATCAGAGTTCAGTCCATAGAGCTTTGTGGCGACCCTCGTTCCACCGTGTGCATCATCATTCGCTTCATTCCTTGACTCAATCAGAGAGAGTTACACAACCAACTGATCGAGTTCCATCCTCTTTTCATATCAAACCCATTCCTTATTCTTGTTGAGAGAGTTACACAACCAGCAACAAGGATCCGTCCCCATCTATAGGCCCGTGCCTATATCAGGATCTTACAAAGATCATGAAAGCTAAGGTAATTCCTAAAACTCTAAGGTTTCACCTTACTTTCATTGCGCCCTTTCGATCTATCACCTTTGACCTCGCAAAGTGATCAACTCCATGACCAACGCCCATTCGATTCCCATGTATAGTGGGCTCCCCGGCTTACTTCCTTTGGACCTGCAACTCTCCGCTGCATCAAACACAAGGTAAATCCTAACCCCACCTACCCATCTAAACGTCGGACGTACCGGTTTTTTAAGTTGTGAGTGCGACTTCTTTTTGACTCGATAATACATTTGAAAACTCGTTCCCATGAGCATGATCATGAACCATGCTCTGATACCAACTTCTGTAACACCCCCGATTTGATCTATGACTAGAACAAATCCAGAGTGCCAGATTATGATAACGGCAACAGTCCGGCCAAAATGCTGATTTTATCGGCCAAAGTTGGTTTTCCTCGGCCATTCTCTTTGTTCCTCGATAAAAATCTTGTTTCGCTCGGCAAACATGCTCTTCCAGCCGAAACCGGATTTTTTCCTGATCCGTCCCGGCTCAGAATTTCTCCCGCGGCCGCCCGTGCGCTTTATCTTAAGAACCGAGTTGTTACACAAGGGCTCTCTGCTGCTGCTGGGTGATTTTCCTCTCTCTCTCTCTCTCTCTCTCTCTCTCTCTGCGGCTGGGGGCTGTTTTGCAGGGAATGAGGCTCATTCCTTAGGGATTTCTCTTTTATATCTGCAGAGATTTGGGAATGGGCCTCCTGCTGGGCCTCTGGATGGGCTGGGATGTCACAATTCTCCTCCTTATCGGTTTCCATTTCTACTGGAAAGAGTTTAGGGTACTCTTTTCGCATTTGCTGCTCTGGCTCCCACATTTTTTCGCGAATGCCATCCCTCTCCCATCTGACTTTTACCATCTTGGTCTTCTTACCATCAACTTTATTCTCTCTAAATTCTAAAGTCTCAGACGGCTTACTCAGAACTGACAAATTTTCTTCCAGGTCAGCTGGCGGGGCATACAAAATAAACTCTGGTTCCCTTACTACCTTCCTAAGTAGCGAAATGTGAAACACATCATGAAGTTCAGAAAACTTGTGGGGCAATTGAAGTCGATATGCTACTTCTCCAATCCTTTTGACTATGGGATACAGACCCATATATCTTGGCTTAAGCTTCTTCAACTTCCGATGCCTATCATTTTCTCTGAAGGCTCTCAACTTCAGGTGCACTTCATCTCCTACCTCAAAAGGCTAATCATTCCGGCTAACATCTGTGATAGACAAGACTTTTTAGGGTCTCAGGGCTATCAATCCCCTTGTCAATGTAGCACAAAGAGGTTAATCAATCCAGATGTGGTGTTAGACACTAAACTATGTGATCAAGTTCTTAATTCAAGCAAACAAGAGTGGGTTTTGATTAATCTAGAGACAACTACAAACATAAACTGGATTAAAGACTAATGACAATGACAAAACAAGAACTAAGCAATGACAAATGATGTGAATATACTATGATGGAGGCATGAGATTCTAGACATGATAGTTGGTTAGGGTGCTTGGTGCTAAACTAGAAATGCTAATGAAAATGATGAGACATGATTCAAATGATTAAGAACTCTAATCTAGGTTAATCCTCTCATGAAGGTATTAACCCCTATACTAATCCATTTTCAAACCAAATTCCCATTTGTGAAATATGAATCAATATGCATTAATAAACAGTTCTCAATGATCATTCAAGCAAATAACAATACATCATCATGCAGAAAAATGCTTAAACCTCTAATACAGCTCTTTCAGGAATTTCATCAAACACTTTTGGTGCATGAAATTCTCAGAATCTAGATCTCAAGTGATTATCAAGGATATAGCATAGAGAACACTTGTTTAGAGAAATGAATCAATGAATCTAGCCCTAAGCACTCCTAATCTAACACTTTAGCACCCTAACCTACACATCTAGAACCTCATTAAGGTGACTACTCACTAATCATGATCAACATACTAAATCCTTTGCAAGATGTGTTGTTAATCATGATTAGAAGTTTGATTTGATGATAAGAAATGATGGAACAGGATAAAAAGAAACTTCAAAATCGATATTAAGCTCTCTAAAACAAAGTGTATTAAGTAGGTTTTCACAAAAGGGGAAAGAAGACTAAAAGTAGATTAAGGGTTTTTCACAAATTAGGTCTAAAAACCTTATATAGATGACTTGGGCGAACCGGGTCAACCCGGAACAAACCGGGTACTGACCCGGCCTTGGTGGGCAAAGATGGGTTTGCCACGGTCTGGTGTGTTCTTGGTGTGACCGTGGCAATCCTGACCGTGTCAAAGTCTTCACTTGTGTTCTTGGTTCCTTTTGATGCCACGGTCTGATCAAGCTTCGTCTGGAACCCATGGCAAGTCACCGTGTCAAACGCCGAAGATGTGTAAAAGTTGCCACGGTCAAGCTCCTAGACCGTGGCATTCAGATCGTGTCAAAACCCGCATGTATGTGAAATCTTTCCTAGCCAAGTATTTGTTTGCCACGGTCAAGTCTCAGACCGTGGCATTGAAACCGTGCCAAAACCCGAAGCTGTGTAAAATTTGTCTCCAGCCAATTGTTCATTTGCCACGGTCAAGTCCCAGACCGTGGCATTCAGCTCGTGCCAATCGCCGAAGGTTTGCAGGAGTTGCCACGGTCAAGCCTCAGGCCGTGGCATTTAGGCCGTGTCAATCGCCGAATGGTTGCAAAGTTCTTCTCAGCCAAGTGTATGTTTGCCACAATCAAGTGTAGACCGTGGCATGAAGATCGTGTCATTTTCCGAGGGTGCACAAAAGTTGCCACGGCCAAGTGTGGACCGTGGCATTCCATCGCGGCATGTTTAACTCAGTCATTCTGGGCTGTCTGGACCATCTCGCATTCCGGAGAGTGTAACTTCCTGGAGACTTGTCCGAATTGATTCATTACGGTTTCAGAAGACAGAGGACTCATTTATCTCCAACTTTGGTGAAGGAAGCTTCGGTGCTTGGGAAGTGGAAGGCTTCCTGGAGGGCTCATCTTCGCAATGCATTTACACGATCAGAGAGGGCCGTCTATACATATGTCCATTCCGGAGACCGTATCTTCCTGCTCATAGCTCCGAACTGGATGATCTTGGATGTTCTGGAAAGAGGAATCAAATTTCTCTGACTCTCATGAAGGCCCCAGAAACTGAATCGGCCTGGGAGTACTCCGTCCTTCGCATTTTTCAGAACTCGTCGGCTCGGTCCAAAACAACAGCGATACAGGGGTTCCTTCCGACGAGCTTAACTTCCTGCTCAGGCGTCCGAATTCCGTGATTCTACTTTCTATGAAACCGTGATCAAGTCCTATCCAACTTCTATGAAGCACCCACCATCTGAATCGGACCGGAAGGTTCCCCGGACAGGCGATTTCTGAGACATGTTTACACCCGGAGATTTTGGCCGATACACTTCACTCGCGGTACATGAAAATGGCCGGTAAAGCTTCCCGCGGTACACGAAAATGGCCGGTAAAACCTTCCTGGCCAGCGAGAATGGCCGATAACCTCCAAAGACCTCATTTCACCCTTTTTCAAGCCTTGATCACCATTCCACCTCCTGGATCCATCTTTTCAGCTCCAAATGCTCCTGATAAACACTCAAAACATGCAAAGACTCATTGGGACCTAATGCATCTCCTAAGTTCTAAAAAAAACCCTAAGGACCTAAAATGCATGAAATAAAACATGATTTGGAATGATTTATGCAACCTAAATGATGCAAATTATGAACATGTCAACTCCCCCACACTTGTCCTTTGCTTGTCCTCAAGCAAACAAGAACAAATGAGAAAAAGAGGTTGAATGCATGGGAGTTCACATTTCCTTTTTGAGAGAAGTGATCACAATGAGAATTCAAGTTCAAGCTCAATTATGCAATGCAAAGTCATACTCAGATATATATCAACTCAGCAAGGAATCTCCACAAGTTCTTCTCTCTCTCAACTCTTTCACATTCATTAAGATTTTATCAGGTGGATCTCATGATGCAATGCTTAAACAAGCTGGCTTGGCTAGGGAGAGGCTATGAGATTAAAATGATCTCATCAATGTTCAAGTGGGTTTAATGCAGCAAAGGGATCTCTCTATGAATGATCAAACTTTGGCAGAATGCTAAAGGTAAAAAGCAACCTATGCATACAAGGGCAAAGACTCATCACACCCCACCCTCTACTCAAAGCTTCCTCACTTGCTCAAAAATCCTCACTTTTTACTCTCATTTTCCTCTCACTAGGGGATTTACTTTTCACTTTCACTCTCAAGTCTTGGAACTCAAACTTTACACAGCTCTTTTTCTTTTACAACCTCTATCCTCTTCTTTCTTTCTTTTCAAAACATTTGAGCCTTTTGGCTTCTTTTCTTCCTTATTTTACTTAGAGGCTAGACTCTTTCTTTTCAACAAACCAGAGCTCACTTTCTCAAAACACCAAGACTGATTTCTTTTTCTTTTATTCCCCTAGCTATTTTCACTCTCTCTCTCCCACTCATCTCACCTTTTTCCACTCACCAACAAGTCTTTTCCCCCACACTTATTTCTCGCCAAAACTCTCAGTTCCTTGATGTTGGAACACAGCACTCAATGAGACCTGCCCTTGTCGCTCTAAACCTAACACTTTCTGCTAAGTTTGATCCAAGGTGGCTTTTCAATTCACACACAAACATTGGCTTGAAAGAAGGATGGGTTCAAGGTATGGGAACTGATCCATGATGTGATTCAGCTACTTGAGCTAAGGAAAAGAGTGGTAAAAACAATGGTTCTAGCTCAAGTATGTATATCGGTATCCACAAGCTTTTTCAAACAATGCATCACAAGATATTTTCAAGTCAAGTTCAAGGTTCTCACTTAATTAGAGTTGAGTTCAATTCAAACTTGCTTCTCAGATTCAGATCATTTCAGACTTTGCAAGCATAGAAAAAGATTCACAAGCATATTTAGTTCAAGTTCTCAAAGTGATGTACTCTCTAGGAAACCTATCATTACTCCCTGCAAGATGCAACCTATATGCATATGCAATCTAGACTCAATCCTAAAAATGAGAATGCAACTACATGATCATTTTTTTGTGATTTTTTTTTTTTCAGATTTTTCCATTTTTTTTTGGTTTTTATATGCACTTAGATGAATATGCAACTAGAATGTGACTCAAGACTCAAAGTGTAAGATAAGAAAAGAGAAAACATGATTAGTAAAGGATGAAACTCCTCCCTCATACTTAAATAACACAGTCCCTTGTGTTATAGAAGCATGAGAAAGGAGGTAAAACAAAGGAAACAAGTAAAATGCAAAAGAAAAAAAAAAGAAAGATCTACATGCTATTTACAAGGTTTTGAGTGTTTACCTCAATCGCTGAGGTCTGATCCCAACTAGTGGGATGGGTTGGAGGTGGAACATGATGGAGTGGAGTATCTGGGTGGGCTGCTCTCAGGTGAGTCTGGTTGGAACGCTGTGGCCGGGTTCACCCAATCTTCTTTTCCTGGTGGTAGCACAAGTTCATTAGCAGCTGAGTTTTCTCCCACCTCTTCTCTTGTATCTCGTTTGGGTGAGGTGGCTGGAGCTGTGAGCTTCTTAACCTTCTTCTTAAGCTGCCTAACACAGTCAACTAGCTTGTTGATCGTTTTGTCTTGCCATTTGCACCATTTCTGAAGGGTGTTAACTCTGGAATACAGCTTCCTTGTGTGATAGTCAGGCTCACCCCAAAAGTAAGGATCAAAGTGATACCTCCCTGCTCCCATCCTTCTTTCAAAATCTCTTGGCTCCTCATTCTCACAACCAGCGGTCCTAGTTGTGTCCTCCTCTTCAGCTGGCTCTTTACCCTTAGAACTAGCGGTTCTCTTTCATTTGGGAATTGGAGGGTGAATGGCTGAGTTGTAGAGCTGATCTTTTAGGACAATAAAAGAGACATTGTTCCTTTCTGTGAGAGTGGTGATGGCTGGGTGTGGCAACAGAACATGAACCTTTTCATCTTGTAAGAGCTTGAAGGTGTACAAGAAGTTTTCACCATTGCTTGCTTTTAAAAAACCAACCTTGGTGAGGGTAGCTTCATCAATCAACTCAGGCCTGACCTCAACATCATCAAAGATAAAACCTCTTGCTTTCAGAATATTTGTCACTAGCCATCCATTGTGCAACTTAGTGAGCTTCTTTCTTTTACCCTCACTCCAAGCTATGTCCTTGTAAATCAGCATTTGGCCGCTAAGAATGCACCACTAGATGGGATGTAGTGTGGGAGGCGAAACTCTCTCTTGCTCTTCAAGTGACTGATGAGAGGATGAAGACCCATACCCAGTAGCTCCATGTCAGCTAGATGCACCACTCCATCATTGTGCTTGGTAAAGAACATTTGGCAAAGCACCTTGTGAGCATAGCGGATTGCTGGGTTTCTTATCCATGAACTCTTGCATCTTCCTCCTCTGAAGCTCCCAAAAGCAATTGTATCCCACAAGTCAGTAATCATGTGATCAGGGTATGTGAACTTCACTGTCTGTTCTTGTGCAGGTCTTGGAAAAGCAAAGATCTCATCTAGTTCTTTGAAGCTTACATGGTGTTGTGCACCATCTATTGTAAAATCTATGTGCCCAAGACCATTGCCCTCTTTGATTCTTGCATCTCTTGGGCCATATCCACAAACTTGAAGGGATGCAAGAAACTCTTGTGTAACACCATCATGAGCCACATCTCTCATCTCAAAGAATCCACCAAAGCCCATGTTGTTGAAAATGAGCTGAACCTCTTCAAGAATTCCCATCTTCCTCAGCAGCTCCATATCAGGGAACTTGGTTTGCTGCACTTTTGCACCCCTGAACATAGCAAAGTAGTCATCAAAAGTTGGTTCACTGTCCTCAGAACTTGTCTTTGCTTTCTTAACCCGTGTCAATGCTGTTTCAGGATCACTCTCTGTTCCTTCTTCATCCTCAACTACAGCCACCTCTTTTCCTGTCCTGTGAACGACCTCAACCAATGCCAACTCGTTACCAGAAGTTTTTGATGTAGAGGCCTTTGTCTTCTTTGGTGCAGCAACCTTCTTTGTTTTCTTTTCAGCTGGATCCTTTGGCTTTCTTTGCCTTTTCTGTTTCTTGAAAACCTTATACCCAAAAGGCAAAATCTGATCCTCTGAAGCTCCAGCTTTCTCCTTTCTGGCTTTGTCCACGGCTGCTTGTCTTTTTGTTCCTGCCATCCTGCATTTGCTCAAACCATTGTAAGCACCAAAGCAAGAGAACAGCAAAAGTTTTTTCAAAAATTCACCAAGTTCATGAGCAGCACCAATCGATTTCCCTTTAAAAGAAGTTATTTCAAGCTGATTAAAAATTCATTAAACTCAAAGCAATGGCAAGAAGCAATGCACACAAAGAGTTCAGCTTGAAACACAATTTCTAAAAAAAAATTGATTCACATGGTGATTTTCAAGAAAATTTCTCAAAAATTCCAAGAACATGTTATTCTCAAGCAAGATTCATGAAATCCCTATCCATTCTACTTGCACAATACTCACAAAATGATTCCAAGGTATCAAGAAGCCCATTAAAATCGATTCCATTTGTTTTTTCTCTGTTCATGAACAGTACTCTAAAGCATGGAAAAGGTGAGTTTTAACAGATTAAATACCTTGGAATCTTCAAGTTTCGAGTGTAAAACGGATGTGCAACAAGAAACTAGACAGGATTACGAGTTCAATGCAGTTGGAATCACTCAATTTGATGCAGCAACGAAAGAGATATGAAGGTTTAAAGCTTAAGAATGGAGAGAAAGGGAGCAAACTCTCGATGAAGAAGAAGGAGAGGTGGGGAACAGCTGGCTTGGCGCGTCTGTTGACCGGTCAACGTCCGTACGGTCAACTGGAATTCAAATTTTTGATCGCGCCTCTTTGACCGTGTCACGTGCCCGTGTCTACAACTCGAGAATGCTTCCTCTTTGCAGCGGTCTTGGTTTGGCCGTGTCTTCAGACCGTGGCAAACCCCGAACTACGTCTCTTTTCCTTTCTCTTGCCATGGTCTGGTTGTTTCCCCTGTGGCAAACTCCTCGTGGCCGTGCTCATTCCTCGGTCAAACCCTCCAAACCTTTGCCACGGTCAAACCTTTAGCCCGTGTCTTGTAGACCGTGGCAAACACCGAACGACGGCCATCTTGTCTCTCTTTGCCACGGTCTTGGTTTCTCACCGTGGCAATCCCCTCGTGTCAAAGACCGATCACTGCACATTTCATCTTCATTTTGCCACGGCCTTAGCTTCTTCCCGTGGCAACCAAACCGCGGCATTGTCCGAATGTTGCGCGTTCCACTTTCGTTTTGCCACGGTCACCTTCCATCTCGTATCATTCCCACCGTGGCAAAGCCCGAACCAGGTCCTCCTCTTCTTTTTTCTTTTTTTTCTTCTTTGCCACGGCCACCTGTGTCCCATGCCTTTTACCCGTGGCAATCACCGAACCTTTGCATCTTTTGCCACGGTCTGGTCTTTAGTCCGTGTCTTGTGGCCCGTGTCAATCACCGAACAAAAGGGATTTCTGTGTACTTTGCCACGGTCTGGCTCCTTCCCGTGGCAATCCCAACTGTGGCAAACCCCGAGCCTCGTCCATTCTTCTTGATCTTTTGCCACGGCCGCCTACGTTCCATGTCACAAGGCCGTGGCATTCGCCGAACATATGCTTCTTTTGCCACGGCCTGGCCTTGAGACCGTGATTATCTCCCCGTGGCAGCACAAAGAGACTTGCCACGCCTTGTTCTTGACCGTGGCCGGTGCCCATGTCAAAGGCCGAGCACAAGCTTGTCTCCATTCCTTCATCTCTTTTCATTCTGCATTCACTTTCCAAAGGTTCAGACTCACACCTAACACCTGTAGACACTCAACAAACCCATCAAAACATCCTAAAACATAAAAAGAAATGAATCAAAAGATCAAAAGCATATTTACAAAGGATAAGCTTGGGGTGTCTCCCAAGAGCACTTTGTTTAAAGTCTCTAAGTTTGACTTTGGAAACCTGATTAACAGGCTGGTGGATCAAGAAGGGGAACTGATGTAGCTTCCTCCTTCCCTTGTGAAACTAAGTAATGCTTGACTCTCTGTCCATTCACCACAAATTCCTGACCATTCTTCCCTTCTAAGACAATGGAACCATAAGGTCTCACTTCAAGAACTTTGAAAGGTCCAGACCACCTAGACTTAAGCTTTCCTGGAAACAACTTAAGTCTAGAGTTGAACAGCAACACCAAATCACCATCCTTGAACTCTCTCTTCAGAATCTTTTGATCATGCAGAACCTTGGTCTTCTCCTTATAGATCTTTGAGCTTTCAAAAGCCTCAAGCCTAATCTCCTCAAGTTCATGGAGTTGCATGATCCTTTTCTCCTGAGCTGTCTTGATATCAAAGTTCAGCAACTTCACAGCCCACATAGCCTTGTATTCCAGCTCAACAGGAAGGTGGCAGCTCTTCCCATATAGTAGACTGAATGGTGATGTCCCAATTGGAGTTTTAAAGGCAGTCCTATAAGCCCACAATGCATCATCTAGCCTTTTGCTCCAATCTTTTCTGCTTGAGCTAACAGTCCTCTCAAGAATGGCTTTGATCTGTCTATTGGATACTTCAACTTGGCCACTAGTTTGAGGATGATAAGGAGTAGCTATCTTGTGTTTCACTCCATGCTTTCTCAATAAACCTTCCAGAGTCTTGTTTACAAAATGAGATCCTCCATCAGAGATGACAACCCTTGGGACTCCAAACCTTGGGAAGATAATTCTTTTGAACAGCTTCACTACAACCTTGGAATCATTGGTAGGGGAAGCAATGGCCTCAACCCATTTGGACACATAGTCCACAGCAACAAGAATGTACTGATTCCCATAGGATGAGATGAAGGGCCCCATAAAGTCAATTCCCCAGCAATCAAAGATTTCAACCTCTAGAATGGGGTTTTGAGGCATCTCACTCCTCTTAGATATGTTCCCATTCCTCTGACAGGCATCACATGCTGAAACCACCAACTGGGCATCTTTGAACATTGTAGGCCACCAAAACCCACTGTGAAGAACCTTTGCCACAGTTTTGAATGCCCCCATGTGACCTCCAAAAGCAGAACCATGACATTCTTGCAACACAGGTTGCATCTCCTCTTCAGCAAGACACCTTCTATACAGCTGATCCTTGTTCAGAACATAGAGGTAGGGCTCATCCCAATGGTATCTCTGGACATCTCTGAAGAACTTCTTCCTCTTGTAAGCATCTAATTCAGGAGGCTCCACCCCACATGCAAGATAGTTCACTATGTCTGCAAACCAGGGTATCCTCCTTTCTTGAATGCTCTCTACTTCCTCAAACTCCAAGTAGGAATGGAGCACCATCAGAGACTCTTCAGGCAAAGCATCATCTATGGGCACCTTTTCTTCAATCCTCAGCCTTGAGAGATGGTCTGCAGCCCCATTCTCAATGCCCTTTTTATCAAGCACTTCCATATCAAACTCTTGGAGCAATAAAACCCATCTTGACAGCCTTGGCTTGGCATCTTTCTTGGTCATCAAATACCTGAGGGCTGCATGATCAGTATATACAATAACTTTTGATCCCACCAGGTAGCTTCTGATCTTATCAAAGGCAAAGACTATTGCCAGCATCTCCTTTTCAGTTGTAGCATACTTCTCTTGGGCAGAGTCAAGTGTTCTACTGGCATAGTAGATCACATGCAGCTTCTTGTCTTTCTTTTGCCCAAGCACTGCTCCAACAGCAAAGTCAGATGCATCTGTCATGACCTCAAAAGGAAGTGACCAGTCTGGTGCCTGAACTATTGGTGCACTAACCAATGCCTCCTTGATCAACTTAAAGGCTTCTTCACATTCAGCATCAAAGATGAAATCCACTTCCTTACACAACAGTCTTGTTAAGGGCCTGGCAATTCTTGAGAAGTCCTTTATGAATCTTCTATAAAACCCTGCATGCCCAAGGAAGCTCCTTATCCCTTTAACTGAAGTGGGGGTTTGCAGGTTCACCATTACTTCTACCTTTGCTCTATCAACCTCAATACCCTTTTCAGATATCTTGTGCCCAAGAACTATTCCTTCCTGCACCATGAAATGACACTTCTCCCAGTTCAGCACCAAGTTGTGCTGCTCACATCTCTCCAACACCTGTGTCAAATTAGAGAGACAATCCGAGAAGGAGGAGCCATAGACACTAAAGTCATCCATGAACACCTCAACTTTCTCTTCAATAATGTCAGAGAAAATGTGCATCATACATCTTTGAAAAGTGGCCGGTGCATTACATAAACCGAAAGGCATTCTCCTATAAGCATAAGTGCCATAAGGGCATGTGAATGTTGTTTTCTCTTGATCTCTTGGATCTATGGGAATTTGAAAAAATCCAGAGTACCCATCGAGAAAACAAAAATTAGGATGATTAGCTAGCCTTTCTAGCATTTGATCAATGAATGGTAAAGGGAAATGATCTTTTCTAGAAGCAGAATTCAATTTCCTATAGTCAATGCACATGCGATGGCCGGTTATGGTTCTTTGAGCAATGAGTTCATCTTTATCGTTTTTCACCACTGTGATCCCACCCTTCTTGGGCACAACATGAACAGGAGACACCCATCTTGAGTCAGAGATTGGGTAAATTATCCCTGCCTCAAGAAGTTTTAGTATCTCCTTCTTAACCACTTCCCTAAGGTTGGGGTTAAGTCGTCGTTGATGCTCAATAGAGGACATAGATTGGTCCTCTAGGTGGATCCTGTGGGTGCAAATGTCAGGAGAGATCCCTCTAATATCAGCCAAAGAATACCCTATGGCTCTCCTGAACTTTCTTATTTCATTAAGCAATGCACTCTCTTGGTCCTCTAATAGGCTATCATTGATGATGACAGGATAAGTGGAGTTTAAGCCTAAGAAATCATACCTGAGCCCTGTTGGTAGAGGCTTGAGCTCAACAGGGGGTGCATCAGCCTCATTCCAGTCCTGGTCCAAGCTGCTTTGGCTGGTGACTGATTCCTTGATAGCAAAAACTTCAGAACCACCTTGTTCCAGCTCCAAAAATCTTGTCTCAGGACCCAGCTCTCTTGCATTGTCCAGATACAGCTTATACCCTTCACTTGCTTCAGCTAAGAGCTCATTGTCTCCTTGTTCTTGAGTTAGAGCAGCTTGAAGAGGATCCTTAGTGTTCAGCTCCTCAAGCAACTCATCAGCCAACTGATCCAATGTCTCCACATAGAAACATTGACCTTCAATGGTGGGTTTCTTCATCATCTCATTCACATCAAACTTGAGCTTTTCAGACCCAAGTTGAAGCTCTATTATCCCACCTCTCACATCAATAATAGCTCCTGCAGTTGCTAAGAATGGCCTGCCCAAGATAAGAGGATCTACTGGCTCTTCATCCATCTCCAGCACAACAAAATCTGTTGGAACCTCAAAACCACCTATCTTGACAGGTAGATCTTCCAACATACCAACAGGCAATCTAACTGATCTATCTGCAAGGATAAGAGAAATCCTTGCAGGTTTGAAAACTCTAAAGCCCAACTTCTTAGCTATGGAGAATGGCATCAAGCTGACTGATGCTCCTAGATCACAAAGACATCCAGAAAATAGAAGAGGCCCAATGGCACAAGGGAGTGTGAAACTCCCTGGATCAGTTAAATTCCTTGGAATGGACTTCTTCTGAATGATAGCACTACATTCATGACTTAGTACTACCATGCCTTGAAGCTCTTTTGTCTTGTTCAGAATGGCATCCTTCAAAAACTTCCCCATCTTTGGCATCATTAAGAATGCATCAATGAGAGGCATTGTGAGTGGTGTCTCCTTGAGTGCCTTCTCAAATACAGCTCTTGCCTTGTCCACTAGTTGCTTCTTGAATCTCCCTGGAAATGGGAGCTTGGGTTGGTATGGAGGTGGTGGCACATATACTTTTTCTGGTTCTGGTTCCTTTGCTACCTCTTTACCTTTTCTGTCCTTGGTTTCTCAGCAACTTGATCATCTGTTAAGGCTGCCTCCCCCTCAGTTTGATCATTGTCCTCAATGATCACATTATTGTTCTGAATACCAGGTAACTCCTTTCCACTCCTCAGTGTAATGGCCTTGGCATATTCCTTGGGGTTGGGCTCTGGTTTTCCAGGTAGGTGGCATTGGTTCCTTGAGCTTGAGGCCTGGTTCTGCTTCAGTTCCTTGATTTCCTGCTGCATAGCTGCATTCTGACTTGCAAAGATCTGTTGACCCTGAAGTAGTTGTTGCAGAATACCAACCATATCTGTACCCATCTGTGGCTGCTGTTGAACCATTGGTGGCTGAAACTGTTGTTGAACCGGCGGCTGCTGTTGGAATTGTGGTGGACCAAACCCTGGTGGTGCCTTTGGCTGCTGTGAAGTGTAACCAGTGCCCTGAAATGGTTGCTGTTGCTGACCAAAACTCTGATTCTGACCATACTGATTTTCGGGTTGGAATGACCCTTGAAAGTTGTTCTTGGGAACAAAGTTCTTTGGAGCTTGAGAATTGGGATACACCTGGTCTTGTGGGTTAGCTAC
This sequence comes from Eutrema salsugineum, assembly GCF_000478725.1. Classification (NCBI taxonomy): domain Eukaryota; kingdom Viridiplantae; phylum Streptophyta; class Magnoliopsida; order Brassicales; family Brassicaceae; genus Eutrema; species Eutrema salsugineum. The sequence continues at coordinate 4,262,411 of NW_006256867.1, forward strand.
ATTGGTGTTCCTGTAAGAGAGGTTTGGATTGGCATTACCATATTGATATCTCTGGAACCTCTGATTCCCAATGCAGTTGAGCTCCTCTTGGGTAAGACCTTCTTCACTTATGTTCTCAAAGATTTGAGAAGGTTCCTCATACTCTCCAACAAAATGCATTGGCTTCTGAGTGGTGAATTTCAGCTTGTCTAATTCACTCCTCAACCCCTTAACTTCTCTGGTGAGCCTCTGTTCTGAGCTTGAACCTTCAGACCTATTTGATCTGTCATAGTCTTTACCATAAGTATCATTGCTCAATGCTAAGTTCTCCACTAGCTCTAAAGCAGCATGTATCTCTTTACCCAGAAAGTTCCCATTGGAAGCAGTATCCAGCTGGTTTCTAATCTTGGGAAGAGCTCCCCTATAAAGTGTGCTGAGAAGAGAAGCCTCACTAAACCCATGGTGTGGGAATTGGTTTGTGTAGCTCCTGAATCTCTCATATGCTTCACCAAAACTTTCATTGCCGTGCTGAGTGAAGCTAGAGATTTGGTTCCTCAGTTTAGCAGTTCTTGAGGTGGAGAAGAACTTAGATAAGAAGGCTTGCTTGCATTGCTCCCAGGTTTGAATGGAGCCTCTTGGAAGATTCTTCTCCCATTGATGAGCTTTGTCACCAAGACTGAAGGGAAATAGTCTTAGCTTGAAGCTGTCTTCTGAAACTCCATTAATCTTGGTCAGATCACACACCTTATCAAACTGGTCTAAGTGTTCCAAGGGATCTTCCATTGCTAACCCATGGAACTTTGAGTTCTGGACCATATTCAGCAAAGATGCTTTCACTTCAAAGTTGTTGTTTTGCACAGGTGGTGCCTGAATACCAGCTCCATACTGATGAGCATTGGCCCTGTCATTCTCTCCAACATAGACTTGGGGTTGCTCATATCTTCTTTGCTGTTGTTGGAAAGGGTGGGGTTGGTGGTGCACTTGTTGTCTTTGCTGAACATTGGCCTGATGCCTCTGTTGATGAGCTTGAGCTTGTCCCTGGTGGACATAAGCTTGTTGGTGCACCTGTTCCTGATGAACATTACACCCTGATGAAACCCTTGACCAACTCCATTACCAGCTCCATTTCCTTGAGCCTGTTGCTCATGAACTGGTTGTTCTATGTCTACCACGTGATCTCCTTGTTCTTCCATGTCAGCCTGATCTGTCTACCACGTCTGTCCCTTCTCCTCCTTGGTACCAAAAGGTTGATGTTGTCGTTGAGAGGGAAAGGTGGACCACAGCTTCTTGATCTAGACCTGGTGTTCATACACCTGAAATCACAAACAGAACTTGAAAGGAATCAGTAAAAACAAGAAAGTAAGCACTTGATCTCAAGAACAGATCAGAGCTTAATGCTAATCAACCACAATTTGGCAACGGCGCCAATTGATAGACAGGACTTTTTAGGGTCTCAGGGCTATCAATCCCCTTGTCAATGTAGCACAAAGAGGTTAATCAATCCAGATGTGGTGTTAGACACTAAATTTATGTGATCAAGTTCTTAATTCAAGCAAACAAGAGTGGATTTTGATTAATCTAGAGACAACTACAAACATAAACTGGATTAAAGACTAATGCAATGACAAAACAAGAACTAAGCAATGACAAATGATGTGAATATACTATGATGGAGGCATGAGATTCTAGACATGATAGTTGGTTAGGGTGCTTGGTGCTAAACTAGAAATGCTAATGACAATGATGAGACATGATTCAAATGATTAAGAACTCTAATCTAGGTTAATCCTCTCATGAAGGTATTAACCCCTATACTAATCCATTTTCAAACCAAATTCCCATTTGTGAAATATGAATCAATATGCATTAATAAACAGTTCTCAATGATCATTCAAGCAAATAACAATACATCATCATGCAGAAAAATGCTTAAACCTCTAATACAGCTCTTTCAGGAATTTCATCAAACACTTTTGGTGCATGAAATTCCCAGAATCTAGATCTCAAGTGATTATCAAGGATCTAGCATAGAGAACACTTGTTTAGAGAAATGAATCAATGAATCTAGCCCTAAGCACTCCTAATCTAACACTTTAGCACCCTAACCTACACATCTAGAACCTCATTAAGGTGACTACTCACTAATCATGATCAACACACTAAATCCTTTGCAAGATGTGTTGTTAATCATGGTTAGAAGTTTGATTTGATGATAAGAAATTATGGAACAGGATAAAAAGAAACTTCAAAATCGATATTAAGCTCTCTAAAACAAAGTGTATTAAGTAGGTTTTCACAAAAGGGGAAATAAGACTAAAAGTAGATTAAGGGTTTTTCACAAATTAGGTCTAAAAACCTTATATAGATGACTTGGGCGAACCGGGTCAACCCGGAACAAACCGGGTACTGACCCGGCCTTGGTGGGCAAAGATGGGTTTGCCACGGTCTGGTGTGTTCTTGGTGTGACCGTGGCAATCCTGACCGTGTCAAAGTCTTCACTTGTGTTCTTGGTTCCTTTTGATGCCACGGTCTGATCAAGCTTCGTCTGGAACCCGTGGCAAGTCACCGTGTTAAACGCCGAAGATGTGTAAAAGTTACCACGGTCAAGCTCCTAGACCGTGGCATTCAGATCCTGTCAAAACCCGCATGTATGTGAAATCTTTCCCAGCCAAGTATTTGTTTGCCACGGTCAAGTCTCAGACCGTGGCATTGAAACCGTGCCAAAACCCTAAGCTGTGTAAAAGTTGTCTCCAGCCAATTGTTCATTTGCCACGGTCAAGTCCCAGACCGTGGCATTCAGCTCGTGCCAATCGCCGAAGGTTTGCAGGAGTTGCCACGGTCAAGCCTCAGGCCGTGGCATTTAGGTCGTGTCAATCGCCGAATGGTTGCAAAGTTCTTCTCAACCAAGTGTATGTTTGCCACGGTCAAGTGTAGACCGTGGCATGAAGATCGTGTCATTTGCCGAGGGTGCACAAAAGTTTCCACGGCCAAGTGTGGACCGTGGCATTCCATCGCGGCATGTTTAACTCAGTCATTTTGGGCTGTCTGGACCATCTCGCATTCCGGAGAGTGTAACTTCCTGGAGACTTGTCCGAATTGAGTCATTCCGGTTGCAGAAGACAGAGAACTCATTATCTCCAACTTTGGTGAAGGAAGCTTCGGTGCTTGGGAAGTGGAAGGCTTCCTGGAGGGCTCATCTTCGTAATGCATTTACATGATCAGAGAGGGCCATCTATACATATGTCCATTCCGGAGACCGTATCTTCCTTCTCATAGCTCTGAACTGGATGATCTTGGATGTTCTGGAAAGAGGACTCAAATGTCTCTGATTCTCATGGAGGCCCAGGAAACTGAATCGGCCTGGGAGTACTCCGTCCTTCGCATTTTTCAGAACTCGTCGGCTCGGTCCAAAACAACAGCGATACAGGGGTTCCTTCCGACGAGCTTAACTTCCTGCTCAGGCGTCCGAATTCCGTGATTCTACTTTCTGTGAAACCGTGATCAAGTCCTCTCCAACTTCTATGAAGCACCCACCATCTGAATCGGACCGGAAGGTTCCCCGGACAGGCGATTTCTGAGACATGTTTACACCCGGAGATTTTGGCCGATACACTTCACTTGCAGTACATGAAAATGGCCGGTAAAGCTTCCCGCGGTACACGAAAATAGCCGGTAAAACCTTCCTGGCCAGCGAGAATGGCCGATAACCTCCAAAGACCTCATTTCACCCTTTTTCAAGCCTTGATCACTATTCCACCTCCTGGATCCATCTTTTCAGCTCCAAATGCTCCTGATAAACACTCAAAACATGCAAAGACTCATTGGGACCTAATGCATCTCCTAAGTTCTAAAACAAACCCTAAGGACCTAAAATGCATGAAATAAAACATGATTTGGAATGATTTATGCAACCTAAATGATGCAAATTATGAACATATCAATCTGCATAACTCTTCTGGCGGTCATGAGTCTCTTCCAGCCTTGCCTTAAGCAACTCAACTAGCTGGCGGCATCCTTTACCAATTCAGGATTCATTTCACTCATTCCTCCTACACTGGTCCAACAGAGAGGTGTACGGCATGGTCTTCCATACAGTGCTTCGTATGGAGCCATCTTAATGCTAGAATGATAGCTATTATTGTAGGAGAATTCTGCCAACGGAAGATAGCTTCCCCAATTTCCTTCTCAGTCCAACACAAGACCTCAACAAATCTTCCAGGGTCTGGATTGTCCTTTCCGATTGACCATCGGTCTGGGGATGATAAGCACCGTACTTAGATACACTTTTGTTCCTAGCACCTTCTCAAATGCTTTCCAAAACACAGCTATGAACTTTGCATCTCTATCTGACACAATACTAACAGGAACTCCATGCAGCCTCACAATCACATCCAAATATTTTTGTGCCAAAGCTTCTGCTCCATCAGTTTTCCGAATTGGCACAAAATGAGCAGACTTAATCAGAAGGTCCACAATTACCCAAATTGCGTTTTTCTTATCCAATGTCATTGGTAAGCCCGTGACAAAGTCAATGGTTACCATATCCCATTTCCATTTTGGTAGTGGTAAGCTCTGAAGTAATCCACTGGAAACCATGCGCTCTGCCTTCACCTTCTTACAGATTTCGCACTGAAAGACCCATTTTTCAATATCCTTTTCATTCTTCCCCAATGATAATACCTCTTCAAATCTCGATACAACTTGGTATTTCCACGATGAATAGAGAACTTCCAGTTATCTGACTCAACACTTCTTTCCTCAACTCTTCGCTGCTCGGAACACAAATTCGTTTCTTATACATATAAGCTCCATTATCTGCCATGTGGTACCTAACCACTTTCTTCTCAACCATTTCCTTTAGAGCATCATCACTCTTCTGCTTTTGACAAAATTTTTATAGAAGATCCGCATTTTCCAATGCTTTAAGACCCGTGAAATTTTCTTCCACTTCAGTAACACACAACTGAAGACTTGTCACTGTTGTGGTTAGATTCTCTATTTCCTTTTCCTTAGCAACATCTCCTCTGCAATGACTCAAAGCATCTGCCACTTGGTTTACTTTTCTCGGGCGATAGGCAATATCCAAATCATAATCTGCTAAAACTCCATCCATCTTCTCTGCCTCAAATTCAAATCATTCTGAGTGAAATCATGTTTCAAACTCTTATGATCTGTGTATATTTGCACCTTCTCCCTGTAGAAATAAGCACACCAGATCTTCAAAGCAAACACAACTGCTGCTAGCTCAAAATCATGAGTGAGAGATAGTTCAGTTCGTGCTTCCGCAACTGCCTCGAGGCATATGCTATGACTTTCTCTTCCTGCATAAGCACACCACCTATACCTGTTCTGCAGGCATCGGTGTAGACCTCATATGGTATTCCTGGCCTTGGCAGTACCAACACTAGAGTTTCAGTTATGCGCTTCTTCAACTCCTCAAAACTCTTATCTCGATCCTCTGTCCACTCAAACTTCTCATCCTTCCTGACTAAACTTGACAACAGGTTTGTCAACTTCACAAATTTCGGCACAAATCTGCGGTAATAGCCGGTTAATCCTAAAAAGCTACGGACCTCTGTCACATTCTTAGGAACAGGCCATTCCGTCACGGCAGTAATCTTTTTTGGATCCACTGCTACTCACTACTCTGAGATAACATGACCAAGAATTCCAATCTTCCTCTGCCAAAAGGTCTATTTGCTCAACTTAGAAAAAAGCTGATGCTTTCTTAGCTCCTCTAGCACTAACTGCAGATGCCAAACATGCTCCCTTTCTGACCTCGAGTAGACCAAAATGTCATGATGAAAACAATCACACACTTATCCAAGTATGCTCGCAAAAGATTGTTCATCAACTTCATAAATGCTGCAGGTGCATTTCTCAATCCAAATGGCATCACCACAAATTCAAAATGTCCATAACAGGTTCGGAATGCTGTATTTTTGACATCCTCCTCAGCTATCCAAATTTGATGATAGCCTGATGCTAAATCAATCTTCGAAAATCACGAAGCTCCTTGCAGTTGGTCCAACAACTCGTCAATTCGTGGCAACGAATATCTATTCTTGATGGTCACCTTATTCAGCCTTCGGTAACCGATACAGAGGCGAAAACTCCCATCCTTCTTCTTCACAAACAACACTGGCGCTCCACATGGCGAACTGCTTGGTCGGATGAAACTTGTTTCCATCAGATCCTCCAACTGCTTCTTCAATTCAACCATTTCTGCTGGTGCTAGCCGATAAGCAGACTTCAAAACAGGGGCTGTTCTATGTTCTATCTCAATGGTGAAATCATCTCCTCAAGAGGGTGGCGGTCCAGTTAACAGTTTGAATACGTCTGCATACCCGTTAGCTACTGGTATATCTTCCAATCTCTCCAACTCTCCTTCTCCAGTCATGGAAATTATCGCCAAATATGCCTCACATCCTTTCTCCATTAAGTCTGTGGCGTGAATCATCGAGATTATCGGCACACCAGTGTCCGACTTGATTCCTTGAAACATCAATCTCCCTTCTGGTCGTGGTATGTAGGCTCACATCTTTTCACGGTCCATAATGACTTGGTAGTGCTTTAACCAGTCCATTCCAAGGATCACATCATATTGGCCTAGCTTCATCTCCACCAAATTCCATAGAAGCTCTGCTCCTTCAAGCAAGACTGGCACATCCTCGTGCACTCCAATAGACTTCACCTGTTCTGTTTCGGCAGTCTCAACTGCTTTCGACTTCGAAATGAAATTTTTAGCGAAAGTCCAACACTTAGTCAACCTCGGACTCACAAAACTATGTGTGGCACCCATGTCAAACAAAGTGTAAGCTAAGGCTCCCCTTACGGAGACCGATCCTACATAATTTTATACTTATGTCTAAGCACACAATTTCTATTTCACACACATATTCATAAGCATCACGAACATCTTTATAATAAAATAACTCATAGACATACCTGCGATCGGTGCTGCTCCTTCAGTCTTCGTAAGCGTATACACAAACGTCCCACATCTTGCCTCTTAGCTGATGGCGCTGGCAACACCCCATGATTATTCGCGGGAACTGTCTGATTAGGCGGGTATACTTTGCAATCCCTAGCAAAATGTCCACGCTGCCCACACTTGTAGCACCAGTTGTCCTTTCCATGAGCTCGACAATCCTTTTGGAGGTGTCCACCTCTGTTGTACCCGAAGCACCTGATTAATCCACAGCGCCCAAAATGGTTTTTCCCACAGCAATTACACAAGGGTGCAATCTCGGAAGGATAGTTCCTAGTCACGTCCATCCACGTCCTCTTCTGGGTCTCCTGAACACGTGATGCATTGCTGCGAGTCTGAAAGCTCGTTGCTTTCTTCAGCTCTTCCTCAAGACCAACTTCCTGGTTAGCAGATGTTTCCACAAGCTCCACCAAACTCAGGTACCTTCCGAGCGAGCAACGGTTCCTCAGCTCTAACCTCAAACCTTTCATGAACAGACGAATCAGATCAGCCTGAGTGAAACTCTTTCTAGAGAATCTTCTCAATCTGTTGAATTCCTCCTTGTACTCCCTCATACTGAGGTTTCCTTGGCGCAAATCTTCAAAAGCACTTTTCAACGTGTCCATTTCCTCTGGTGGAAAGTACTCACGAGAGAACTCATCCTTGAAGTCATTCCATGTCAGCTCATAGCGTCTACTGACTCCTTCAACCACACTTTCCCACCAAATCAGTGCCTCGTCTTGCAAGTACTGAACTGCTAACTCTCTGCAGTATCCTTCTAGGCACCTCATGGACTGAAAATTCCTCTCCAGCTTCTTTCTCCAATTGTCAGTAGTGACAGGGTCAGACCTTCCACCAAATTACTCCATGTTCATGTCCTTCAAGTGCCTCATTGCCTTATAATACATTAACCCAAACGCATAAGGCTGCACCGGAGGAGGCGGTGGCGGCACAAACTGCTGATGAACATTCACCGGGGGGCACAAACTGATGCTGAGCATTTGCCAGGGCGGCTCAAACTGCTGATGCACAGGCGCATGAGGCGGCAGAGGGGGCGCAAATTCTACAGATGGACATCCACTGGTGGGACAGGCTTATTCTGCAAGTTACCAAACCTTTCCTGGTAACGACGCAGGTCCTCCAAAAACGCAGCATGAGCTTCAGCTGTCACCTGAGCAGGATTAGCTCCACTGTGGTTTCCATCCACCGGAACTTGCACATTGTTCCCACTCTCATTCACACTTTCCGCAGGGAAATTGACCTCTTCCTCATTCACTGGCGGAATTGCAGCACAGCCTTGAACATTTCTATCCTTCAGAGGCATCTGAAAACGACAGAACAAGGGAATTCAGCAAACAAGTCAGTCCAGACCCGTAAAGACTGAACTTCTTACAAAAAAAAAATAATAATAACCATACGAGAAAAGTGTTCTAGGTGGTGATTTTATAATTTTTAAGAAAATCCCCCCCAAATTTTTTAAAGAAGGAAGAAATCAAATTTTTTTTTTTTTTAAATCTAAAAATCTGAAAACTTTTCCTAAGAATTTTTTTTTTGTTTTTGTAAAACCATTTTTCCTAGAAATATTTTTCTCCTAACTCGAACCTAGGCTTTGCTACCACTTTGTGAACCCCCGACCCGTCTACCAAACGAACCGGACTATTCACCTTCAGCTCTAACCGGTTTACTATATTTATTAGACTAAATAAACATATTCCGGAATAATACTCTTATTCATTAAATAAAAATCAAGTCTTGCAGTTAAATTTATAAATTATTCTTAGAAATAAAAAAGCGAAGCAAATTACGAAGAAGTCTTTAAAAGAAATACTGACATAGAATAAAACAAAAGAAAACCCATCCCGAAAAGCACACCACTTCGGACTACTCCTCCTCGTAGCCATCGAGGTCATAATCCTCATACTCACCTGAAAAATAGATATTCGAAAGGGGTGAGTAATTTGGAAAAACTACTCAGTGAGGAAATAAATTCACACTCCCAGAACATTATCCATTTATTTTCAATATATCAAGGCTAAAACTAAACAAGTAATAAACAGTGCTCTACAAACACACAAACAATTTCAAGTGCACCGGATCATCATGCTCAAGGCATGGCAAACTCTCATCATGTTCAAGACATGGCAAACTCTCATCATGTTCAAGACATGGCAAACTCTTAGGTCACACAGACAATGAGTTGTTCGCCACAACCACCTAGCGATGTGGATCATCTTTTCTACCAGGCATGAACCCCAACAAACAATAACCGAACCTAGTGTCTCTGCACTAGTCGATCACCTCTTTTCTAGCTACTTTACAATCATTATCCAATCATCAGGGTGAACAAAAAATTCATGCTAGTGCTTCATCTGATGCTTCTCTTATTCAATTCACCTTCTCATGATCTTTCTAAATGCATCAAATCAAATACCTGAATAGTTCTAAACTCAACACACCAAAAACAAACAAATAAGGTCCTAAGAATCTAGACTTACTCCTCACCTTGACCAGTTTACAGATCTGGATTAAGGAGACTGAGAATTAAAAGAATCAAGCAGAGGACAAGAAGGAAGAGGCTCTCTGCGGCTCCTCCTCGGCTTGGGATTGACGTGTGGCGGCTCTAGGAGGCTCGGCAAAGCTTCTGACGGCAGCAGGGAGGAGATCAGCGGCGGCAAGGGCTCTCTGCTTCTGCTGGGCGATCTCTCTCTCTCTCTCTCTCTCTCTCTCTCTCTCTTTCTCTCTCTCTTTCTCTCTCTCTCTCTCTCTGGCTGGGGGCTGATTTGCAGGGAATGAGGCTCATTCCTGAAGACTTACCCTTTTATATCTGCAGAGATTTGGAATGGGCCTCCTGCTGAACCTTTTGATGAGCTGAGATGTTACACTATGGTTGCACGTATATAATTTCACATGGTAGAAATGTAGAATATATTCTTCTTTGTCGTATATGATATATCATAGAGTTATTCAGGTAAGAATTTCACATATGAACATTATATAGTGTTGTAAATTAACAAATATCAATAAGTTGTTATGTACTAGTTATTGAAGAGGAGACCTTTTTTAGATACATATCATCCATAAAAGTATTGCACAACGGTTTTATGATGCTATCATAGGAGTTTTGCTAGGAGACACTCGATTTTAGGATTGTTTTTTACTTTCTTCTATGAGAAGTGTTTCTATCCTTAACATTTAAACCAAACAAAAAGTGTTTCCATCCACCAAGAAGTTGGTTTAGTGAGTAAGGTGATAAGTTCACTACTGAGCACCCATGTTCAAAAACGCGGCCGCCTAGCCGCCTAGCCACCAAGAAGGTGACCGCGGCGATTAGCTCCTCGGCGGTTTAATCGGCGGTCAACCGCGTTTTGTGAAAAGTCAACGCAAAAAAAAAAATTTGTTGTATAATTCAAAAAAATCGGTAAAATAAGAGTGGGTTTAGAAAAAAATTTTGACCCAATTATGGAAAACAGAAAAAAAGCCCAAAAGAGTCCAACGTTTTTTCCTCCAAATTAAACAGAATGAGACCCAAAAACAGATTCATCTTGACTTTTTTTATGCATTTCAAGTTTAAAAATGGTATTTAAATTTCATTTGATGTTTTTACATATGATAATATCAAACTAAATCTTTAAAACCTAAATCTAAAACAAAATATGTAGATTCTACAAGAAAAGACTAATAAAAGTAACTAAAACATCTAATAATTATTAAAATTTAATCATTAATTAATCAATGATTAATCAGCGATTTTTGGTCTCTGCGTTAGTCTGTGCCCGTCTGTCCGTCTAGCGCCTAGCGACTATTTGAGCACTGCTGAGCACACAAGGACTTAAAAAGATTTCAAAAAAAAAAATTAAATTACATTGTTTCGACACTATCTTAAAAAACTTACAGGCCCACATATCCCTAAAAAATTAGTTATAGAAGAAAAAAAGCTTTTCTATCCATTCAAAGGTTTATTTCTATCCTATGGAGGTTTGTTATCATCAATTTGTGGATTAATTCTATAGTTTTATATATTTTGGATGTTTATATACTCCATGAAATGAGATGTATGTGTATCCTACGATAAATTATTTCCAAAAATTAATACAATGGAAGTGTAGTAAGAAATAATAATTTCATATATCAATAAATTATAAAAAGTTTTTGAGTATAGTTTTTTGTTTCAAAATATAAAATATTTTTCACATCTATCTGCAAAACCTAATTACAAATAAATAGTAAAAATGTTCAAAAACTAAAGATTAAAAGTAATTTATAATCATTAGATTCTAATCACAGAAACATTGAGTGTTTTAATTAAAAGTTTTTTTTTATGTTTAGAAAATATTTATTAACTGATTCTTAATCCTCATGTTTTTAACCAAAATGTCTTACATTATAAAATAAACATAGTATATGTTAGTAGCGATCATGCTAATGTTTCAATGAGTCATTAAGAGCTGCCCTCTGTTTAAAATGGATATTAATAGTTAAAGGATAGAATTTCTTACGTGTTATTAATTCTTGACTGATTTGTATGGTTGTGAAAATAAGCCGAACATATGAGGAATCTGTCAGTTTTTTGGTCATCGTTAAAGGTGCCATGACTATAAGCACTTTGTTTTTACATCATAGTGTAAGACAGTTAGTTTTTTAATTAATTTGGAAAATAAAATTTTCTTGTCTTACCATCTAACCATGACCTAAATTTTTGAGAATAAAATTTTAGATTGTACAGTAGTACATATTGTTAAGATTTCTGAGCTTCCAACTCAAAATTAATTGGCAATAAGTAACTTGATCCAAATCTCTTATATATTAGATTTCTTTCAATTTTTAATGTATGATATTTCCCACATACTCTCTAGAGATTAAGGTTTCATGGCCCAATAATCTCTATTAATCCCAATACCCCTTCGAGATAATCGTTTTTCTTGCCACTAATCTCAACAGACCATCAATTTTGGGTCCAAAAGTACATGTCACTTTTCGGGCCGAATTACGAGAATGTGCATATCGAATTCTGATACCATATTAAATTTCCAGGACTTCATACTCAAAACCAATTGGTAATGAGTGGATTGGTCCAAATCCCTTATATATTACCCAAGATATCTCCCAAATTTCGATATGGGATATTTCTGGCGCAGTGTAAAGATAGAAAACTCAGCTCAATCTTGGAATTTAAGGTAATCACTAGAGACCTGTGTTCTTGAATTGATGAATTCAATCGAATCAATGCAAGACTTCCCGGTTTGATGAACTTAATCGAATTAAAGCAAGGTAAAAGAGAAAGCTCTTTATTAATGTCGTTCAAAACTGAGAACAAAGAAGCCTAATGCGTGGCTTTAAATAGGAGTCTAATCTAATCACAAGTCGATTAGGATTAGGAAAACTTAAAGAAAACTTAATAAAAAAAGGAAATAATAACTATTCTAGCAAAAGGATAGAAGTGATAATGCTTGTGTCTTCTCGTGTCTTCTAGGATGCTGCTGCATCAGGTCCCCCCTGGTTAGAAAGATTCGACCTCGAATCAAGAACTGGATCAGCGGGAAGATTGCGTGAAAGATAATGGACATTCAAGACGTCGGAGGTGGTAATATCAGAAGGCAACTCCAGCTGATAAGCATTATCGGTTATGTGCTCAATAACCTTAAATGGACCAAATTTTTTTTGCTTTGAGTTAATCGTAAGCGCGAGCTAGCATCCGGTCGCTCGTAAAGACAACCCACACCAAATCACCATCGTCAAAGACCAGTCAGCGGCGATGGGAATCAGTCGATGCCTTATATTTCACGGCAAACGAAGCTAGATTTGCTGTAATTTGTTCGTGTATTGATGCCAAGGAATAAAAAAAGTGGCCGCTTCTCCATGAATGCGTGAAAGATCAGGAAGAGTAGAAAGGTCAACAGGTGCTCGAGGAACCACACCGTAGATAACTTGAAATGGGCTGAATCCAGAGCTTCGGTCAACAGCATGGTTATGAGCAAATTCTGCTTGCGGGAGGTGAGCATCCCAAGACTTGATGGCCGAACCAACCAAACAACGCAAAAGATTTCCCAACGAACGATTAGTTACCTCTGTTTGTCCGTCAGTTTGAGGATGATAAGCAGAGCTCACATCAAGCTTTGTATCTGAAATCTTCCAAAGCGACCGCCAAAAATGTCCGAGAAAACGAGAATCGCGATCCAAAACGATGGAAGAGGGTAGACCATGTAGACGGTAGGTCTCTCGAAAGAACAATGTTGCAACGTGAACTGCATCCGTCGTTTTCTTACAAGGAATGAAATGAACCATATTGGAAAAATGGTCAACGACAACAAAAATTGAGTTGAACCCTCTTTGTGTGCGAGGAAGACCCAACACAAAGTCTATACTGATATCAGTTCATGGTTGCGTAGGAATCGGTAATGGGAGATATAAGCCAGCATTGGAGGCTTGTCCTTTGGATTGTTGACATGTAACACAACGTTCTACGTAACGTTCGACATCACGACGCAGAGAGGGCCAAAAGTAAGAAGTAGAGACAAGTTGTAATGTCCTATCATGACCTACATGACCCTCGCGATGGAGCTCAGAAATAAGCTGCAAACATAAGCTGCACTCAGGAATACAAAGCCTAATTCCTCGAAAAAAAATCCCTTATGCAGAGTATACTCAGTAGATAACCTTGTTCAAACGTCTTCCCAAATGCGACCAAAGAAATGGTCTGTCGCATAAAGATCAACAAACGAACTAAAGCCAAGCACAGATATATGTAAAACCGTAAGAAGGGTTTGGCGACGACTTAGAGCATCAGCAACCCAAATGGAAGCACCCGAAGTATGTTTGATGACGAAAGTAAATTGCTGTAAAAATGCAATCCAAGAAGCATGTCGAGAAGATACCTTGCCGTGAGAATGAAGATGCTTAAGAGCATCATGGTCGGTATACAACACAAATTCCTTGTGGAATAAGTAGTGTCGCCAGTACTTAATAGCTTGGAAAATTGAATAGAATTCAACATCATAAGTAGTGTAACGAAGGCGGGCACCTGAGAGTTTCTCGCTGAAGAATGCAATTGCACGAGTCTGCTGACTTAGTACAACCCCGATGCCAAACTTGGAAGCATCACAATGTAATTCGAACACAAGTGTGAAATTCGGAAGAGCAAGAATAGGCGCGGAAAAGAGTTTTTCTTTGATGATGGCGAAAGCAGAGTCAGCTTCCTTAGTCCATACGAAACTTCCATCACGTATGCAGTTAGTGATCGGAGCCATGAGCCTACTAAACTGCGGTACAAAACGACGGTATAATGAAGCAAGTCCATGAACAGTCAGCATTCTTGGAACAGGCCACGTTTGTATAGCCTCAACTTTTTCCGGATCAACAGCTAAGCCATCAGCAGAGACGATATAACCCAAAATAGACAGTCGGCAACCCAAATTCACACTTATTTAAAGTGGCAAAGTATTTATCACGGCGAAGAATGCTTAAGACATCACAGAGATGTGATAGATGGTCTTCCAAAGACTTACTAAAAATAAGGATATCATCAAAATAAACGACGACAAACTTCCAATGAAAGGACACAAAGCTTGGTTCATTACTCGCATAAACGTACTGGGAGCATTAGACAAACCAAAAGGCATAACCATCCATTCGAAAAGACCTTTTTGAGTTTTAAAAGGCATCTTCCATTCGTCACCTGGATTAATATGAATCTGATGATAGCCACTTTTAAATCCAACTTTGAAAAAATGGTAGCTGACCCAATTTGGTCTAGTAAATCATCCAAACAAGGAATCGGTAAGCGATATCGAATGGCGATCTTGTTTATGGTGCGACTATCAACACACATCCGCCAAGACCCATCTTCCTTTGGAATGAATAAAGCAGGCACTGCACACGGACTGAGACTTTCACGAAGAAATCCTTTAGCAACCAATTCTTCAACTTGCCAACGCAACTCTTCGTGTTCGTGGAGACTTATTCTATAGTGCGACCGATTTGGGAGAAGATCAATACGATGCTGAATGTCTCGGAGAGGTGGCAATCCGGTTGGCAAATCAGCTGGAAAGACACCACTGTAGTCGTTGATCAGTTTGGCAAATTCTGGTGCAATAGTACTTGGTGAGCTTGATGATTTAGGCGTGACAAGCAAGATGAAAACCAGATCAGACTCATGCATACTAGCCTCGAATGGTTTTTTTTTCAGAAAGAGGACCTGATTAGAAGGAAGAGACGCCGTAATTGATGGAGATGGCTTAAGAAGATATTTGCCATTTTAAAAATGAAAGCTATATGTACTATAATAGCCATCATGGAGTACCCTTCTATCAATTTCCCAAGGACGCCCCAACAACAAATGACAAGCATCCATTAGTGCAACATCACAATAATCTTGATCTTTATAAGAATCACCAACAGAGAACGAAACCAGAATACGACAGGTAACAAACAGTTCGTTATTTTGATGTAACCAAGCATGTTTGTTAAGGAGCTGGGTGGGGTTCGTCTGTGAGAGCAAGTTTCGAAACAGCATCGGCAGCAATGACATTTTCGCAGCTACCTGAATCAATTATAACACTGCAAACTTTGCCATTAATGGTGCAACAGGATTGAAACAGATTATTGCGCTGTGGGAATTTATCCATGGTGCGAGGTATTAAAAAAGACCGGCGAATCATAAGAAGAGGACCAGTATCTGTGGTCAGTTCTTCACAAACATCTGGATTGTCATCATCATACACAGGGCCTGCGTCATCAGGGATTTCTTCCAAAAGAAGACCAGGCGATTGTGAGATGGACATGAAGATTGTCGGTGCCCCGTCTCACCACAAGAAAATCATTTAAATGCTCCCGGTTTCTGTGGCCGAGTTGTTTCGACAACAACTATGGCATTATCGAGTTTGTTAGTCCTGTGAACCACGGATGAAGGAGGTGCCATAATAGACTGAGGACTAACAGAGCGAGTAGAGCTCCAAGAGTAAGTCGCCCATGTCTGAGCTTCGACCGTGAGAGCTTGTTGATGCGCGTCAAAAACAGATAAGGGACGAAATAGGTTAAGCGTGTGTTGGATTTGCTGACGGAGACCACCTATGAAACGAGCAATGAGTTGCTATTCAGAGTCATGTGTGTCCACACGAATGATTATCATAAAGAACTCTGTAGCGTATTCGTCCACTGTTCTATTTCCCTGTCACAGATTCTGAAACTTTGAAACAGTAGCTGTTCGTAATTGTAAGAAAGAAAATTTCCGCGCATCTTGCGTTTTAGTTTGTCCCAAGTCACGATTTTGGTTTGCCCAAACGAGATTGTGTGACTTTGGTTTGAGACCACCAAGCCGCTGCTCTATCACGGAAACGTATAGCAACAAGAGGAACACACTTGTCAAGGGGAATTCGTTTGAACTCTAGGATTTTCTTAACTGTGATGAACGAATCCAAAAGTTCTTCTGCAATCGTGGAACCACGGGATTCCAGAATTTCCAGTTTGAAGCTTGTTATCCAACGATAATTCACAACATCTTCTTCATCGTCAGAATCATCATGACGACCTACACGGTGGTTATTGTGAGGCTGATGATTACGACCGAACGAGTTTACGTCTCCGTATGAATTTTTTCCATCGCTACCAATTAGGTTTATCCCTGGAGCTGCAGGACGCATATTCATGATTTGAATAGCAGCAGTGAGATTCTGAATCTGGGTTTGAATATCGGTAATAGCTTGACAGGTAAGGTCAGGCTCAGCTTGAGGTGCGACACGTCTCGGTAAACTCGGCATCGTAGGAGCATAGCGAAGCTCTGATACCAACCTGGTGCAGCATAAGGATAGAAAAATCAGATCGATCTAGAGATTTAAGGTAATTAATAGAGACTTGTGTTCTTGAATTGATGAATTCAATCGAATCAATGCAAGACTTCCTGGTTTGATGAACTTAATCGAATCAAAGCAAGGTAAAAGAGAAAGCTCTTTATTAATGTCGTTCAAAACTGAGAACAAAGAAGCCTAATGCGTGGCTTTAAATAGGAGTCTAATCTAATCACATGTCGATTAGGATTACGAAAACTTAAAGAAAACTTAATAAAAAAAGGAAATAATAACTATTCTAGCAAAAGGAAAGAAGTGATAACGCTTGTGTCTTTCCGCATCTTCTAGGATGCTGCTGCATCAATTTTCTCATACAAAGATTAAAGCTTCGTAGCCCAGTAATCTCTACTAATCCCAATACGAGTGATTGTATAGATGTATTATCTAACCTTCGTAAATGACATTATTACATTTAAATTACTCAAAAAGACCTTACATCCTCATCGTATGTTAGCCGGAGGGAGCGCCAATTCCGTCAGCAGAAGAATCCTTCTCGTAAACAGCTATGGGTATGGTTCACGGTTCCTTTGGTCGTGCATGCCAGTAAAGTGAAACACCTAAAGTGGCTAAGTAGGATAAGAAGAGGAAACCACATGGCCGTGCCCACAAACGAATGCAACACAATCGTGTCAACGCCGTTGTTGGATTTGGCAAGAAGAGAGGACCCAAGTTATCTGAGAAGTAGTTTTTGAAGAATTTATTGAACTTGTCTTAATTTAATTTTAATATGATAGGTTAATTAAATTTTGCAAAGTGTGGGGTTTTGACTCATGTTTTTTTTTTTTGGGTAAACAAGTTTTTACTAATGTTATATCGTAATGTCACATATTCACAGGTGATCTCTACACCTCCAATTATAAGATTTGATGATGAACTTGAGCAGAATAACCATATTGATACAAAATCACCTAATGCATGAAAGGATGACCAAGATATGTGTTCTAGCTATACAAGTTCAGAGTAATCAAGATGATAAGGCTATTGTTGAGAATGTAATACAATTTGATTATCAAAGAGTTATGTCTGAGACTATGGTAAAAACATATTACTGTGAAGCATCTTGAGATTAATGATATATAGTACACTTCCAATTAAGGAGATAGGATCATCACCAGCTCCATGTAAAGGTGCTAACCGTAACATTGTCTAGAAACTAGAGAGTATACTTCCATATAGTATAGAAAAAATGCCAATTTGATAATGAGGAGTTGGTGGCTCCCAAGGAGCCAGGATCCAACAATGGATAATCTCGGTTTGGTTCTGGTTGAGTTCCAGTTCTTTGCTCATAAGGGTCTATGATCCATTTGGATATGACGGTTTATATTGGTTCGGTATCCAGTTCGGTTTAGTTCTTTGGTTTTGGATAATTTTTCCATACCTAAATGAAACTATGAAGATCCTTTACTGGATGCTAGCGGTCCAGCTACTAAAGAAGAAGTCCCTTATACTTTGTCATCTGCGCTGAAGTATAACATGTTCCTCATAGTGGCTGACCTCTTATGTACATGGAGTTATTATAAACAGTAACGGCCGATGCATTAGTTCTGGAGACTCTGATGGGCTTGCGGGCCTAGGGTTGTCTTTTAACAAGTCCATTGGTTCTTCTTAAGTTTTAAATTTATAAAACCCTAGTGTCTCCAAGTGCACAGATGTACGTTGTAGGACTTAGGATGTCGATCCACAGGGAGGATGTCTAATCTGCAAGAAACAATAAACTGGGAAGTAAGCAAACTCATAAACCAATAAAAGTTTTTGGGTTTTGGTTAAGATCCTCAACTAAACCTAATCTAATATTCACAAGAAATGCAATGCAGGATGAATTGTTAAACGAACATATAAAGCATATCGACTCAAACTAAAGACTCTTAAACTCATAGGTGGCGATTTAGACTTCTCCGGATTACTCTAATCGATGTATGATGGTATTTCCAATTAGCTTCCGGGCGATTTATCTTCATCTGTTTCTGGGAATCTGCATTGAACTAGAATAGACATATGTATGATTAACCAACTATCGTCACCTTAATCAACTAATCTCTTAGATCTAGCAATTAACTCTCGCTCTCATACTAAACTTAAGATCATGCATTGGACATTGAATTCGTCTGCTCACATATTCTCTATAGGTAGCTCTCGACTCCTATAGCGACTATGTTCTTCTGAAGCTAGGTATGGATGATCTGATACAGCACTCTCCTGGCTCTGATCGATCCTAGGCTCAGAGAATAGGTCATGAGTCTACTCTCATGCTTTATGAACAACTTAGAAGAGATGAGATCCAGTATATGGCTAAGAACAATAGAAATCCTAATCGATATATATGCTTGTCGATATCTTCAAACAACTTGACTCTCTGGGACTAATCTACATGATGCAAGGAATGATAAAAGACATAGAAGAATGCAAAAGAATGAAACAGAAAAGTTAATAAGATAAAAAGGATGAAGAACAATGGATCTGGGGAAGAATCCTTATCTACATCGCCTAACCCTAGAAAAACAGAGTTTGGTGGCTCAAAATCTTATTACAGGAGCACACACCCGTTTAGGGCTGCTAAACAATGTATTTATAGGTCCTAAGGTCTTCTAAGTCTCATTTATGACTTCTCTGAAGAGAAATGGCGAAGTGGGCTTTGATGCTGGGCCTTGTGGCTCGTCCTAAGGTCCACCGGGGGTGAGAGTCTTCCAGGGCAGGTAAAACATGTGTTTCCCGCAGGTGAGATCTGGGACTGGTGAACTGGGTCAACTTATTCTCCATGTATCTTTTGATTGCACCATTGGATCTTTGTGATGTAAAATGCTATGAAAAGCTGGTTGTCGCTTATTAATTGTCTCCAAATTTGAGCTGGATCGGACGGTGAGAAAGTTTTCATTTGAGGCTGAACTTCTGACGGTCTGACTCTGAGCTAAAAATGTGGATTTCTTCTATTTTTCCATCATATTCCCTAAGTTTCCTGAAAAGAACCTTGAAAATACAAATACATGAAAATCATAATAAAAGTTCATAAAACAAAATAAAACTTTTGAAAAAGCATTTAAAATCAATGGTGAAAAGTGGTCAAAATCAGGTGTTATCAGACTCGCAATATTTGTTTACTGACTCTGCAATCACCACATGATATTTCTTCATGTGTTTGTCCTCGCTTATGTGGTACTGCGAATTACTTTGCTCTACGCTACTCATCCTGAAATTTTTTAATTTCAATTACGTTTAACTTCAAATTTCTCTCATGAGCTGTACCCAAAAAGATAACTGCATTCAGGTGACATATATATATATAACCAAATCAATTCTTATAAACTCTCTGCGTATACCAGAAATCAAGATGTTACAATCATCATACCCACAGAGCGCAATACACTCGTTCCACACTGGGATCATCATCCTAGATGTTGTGAGCCCTCATGACTCCACACACATTTTGGGATAGTTTTGATACTACTTATAACGCCCTGACCATTCCGCTCCACATCCACTCTCGATCCGTAGGCACCATCCTCATCCGACGGTCAGTGCATTAATCCTGGAGGCTCACAAAACTTAATTACTGATCTTGAAATCACCATATGATTTTTACCCATTTTTTATTCCCACTTGTACGGTACCACGAATTATTTAGCGATAGATCATCCATCTTGAAATTTTTTCAGCTCAAACACACTGAATTCTGGCATTCTTTCAGGATCAGTCTCCGAAAATATAAATTCACAACATAAATAACCAAATCAATCGCATATACCAGAATTTAGGATGTTACCATAGAAAATTTTTAATCTGTAAAATATGTCTTATGACACGGATTCGTCGGTTCCTATCGATTTCTTCACTCAGTTCACTGCCCCCAAGAGCCACCCCTGCCATATTCCAAGAAAAATATATATTTAAATATAATAAACGAACAAAAATTACATACTAGAGTAAATTAAACTTTATAATTTGAAACCATATGCAAGAACATGAATATGGGAGCCCAGTTTTCAACATGTAACTAAAGAGATCAATACCTGGTATCAAGACGAGACTCTCCTCACTAACTAGCTTCGTGCAGAAATCAAAGTCATTCTTGATATTATCCAACATTCATGTATGATCATGATGTGAAGGTTATGAATTAAAGTTCCAGGATAATGGGATACAATTAAGTAGTCAGATTTAAAATACAAAACTAAAATATCTAGAATACATATCCTAGATCCAAGTAAAAGAAAAGTACCCATAAATAAGAACGAGATTCGGGTTTCTTGGGGCAAGAGAAAAAAGGAACATGGAATCTTGACTGTTTAATTCATGAAACTTGACTGTTTTGCGTAGTGGTCAAAATAATCCGAACATGGAATCTTCTCAGTTTCTAGTTGATCGCTAGAGATGCAAAGAGTATTTCACATGATAATGTAAGATTTTTAAATAATTTGGCAAATATTATCTTCACCTAACCACGAATAAAATCTCACAGAATAAAAGTTTAACTTGTCGTATGTGTATGATTGTATAATTAATGTATTAGGAGACAAAATTTAAATCCTACCGGATTTTCTTATCGATTAAACGTATCAATATAATAGTAATTTTGCTCTGAACTTGTAACGTGCTCCAGATTATTGTATTATTAAGAACTATGTAATGTCAAGCTGGCAAATTATAGACAAAGCAAATGTGGAACTTACAGTTTCTATAATATATTTTATTTTTGAACATTTTTATAGTTTTATAGTTTATATTTGAGAAGTTGTTTTCTTACGTGTCCTCGCGGACACAATCAATCTCACGAAGAGAATGACAAAACGCTATTAATTTTCTCCTATTAGGATCGTACCACTCTTTCTGTTTGAAGGAATCGGGAGTTCGAAGGAATTTGAACCTAAATCCTTGGATTGCCCATGTGTCGATGAAGAGGTTTAGCTAAACAACTTCTTTAGCTTTTAATTAGCTTGACACTAGATTTAGGTGGAGACTGATTCTTTTGCGGAGCTGGTCGTTTATCTTTATATCCAATTTGAAGAAAGTTAGTAAAACTTGTCTTAATTATTTATAATAATGTTATCTCGTTATGCCAAACATCTTAGACCATGATTATTGGTGGTTTCTTCTGGGTTTCTTCTGATTTAATGAGCATTTTTTAGTTGAATTAATGAGTTTAAACACAGGGATCCATCCTTATTTAGAGATTTCAAGAATCGATCCTAACAAATGACATGGCAGAATTTGATTGGTTCTTGCATTTTGGAAAATTTTGGCTTGGAATTTTTTTTTTGTCTCAGACCATTTCTTCTCCTTTGTTGAAAATTTTCTGTGCTGAAATTTTTTTCCTCCGAAAAAAACTTCTTTCCCGGTTCCCACAAGTCTTTGGTGGAAGAAGAGTCTTTGGTGGAAGAAGAGATGAAGAAGATGCCACGACATCCTTCGTCTGGGAGTTTCAATATGGCGGAGATTGGAATAGATCTGGTGGTTTGGAAGGAACCGATGGAGTAGGGAGGAGGATTTGTCCTGGGATTGGATTGGCAAAGCTGCATCTTGAGTGTTATGTGGCGAATATGGTGAATCAGTTTGAGTGGAAGGAGGTTGAAGGAGATGAAGTTGACTTGACGGAGAAGATGAACTTCGATCTCCATTGTTTATTTTTTAGAAATCTATTTAGAGTTTACCGATAAACTATACAAATTATTGGAATTTTTAATAAGTTTCTTAATCCAAAATTATTAATTAAAAATTACTAAGAAACTCAATAACAGTTTCACCGATAAATGATGCTCTTATGCCTTACAATGGGATCTTACAATATATGGTTTAAGCCGAAAAGAGTTAAATGACAGAAACACCCTTCTGGGTAATGGAATGACCATTGAATTTGATAGCTTTCTTGGAGAGAGCATGACGACCATAGAAACTTTTTAATCTGTCAAATATTTCTTCTAGCACGGATTCGTCGGTTCCGATCGATATCCTCACCCAATTCTCTGCCCCTAGAGCCACTCCTGCCATATTCCCAAAAAAGTATATTTAAATATAAATAAACAAAAAAGGTGTTCATACTAGATTAAACTTTATAAATTGAAAACATATGCAAGAACAATAATATGGGAGCCCAAGTTTTTGACAGGTTACTAAGAGATCAATACCTGGTATCAGGACAAGACTCTCCTCACTAACTAGCTTTGTGCAGAAATCAAAGTCATTCTTGATATTATCAAACATTGATGTGTCAAGCTTTACCTGCAAAACAAATCGTTTAAACTGGTTAGTTATATATCAATTATTATAAGGCATGATTTCGATATCTAGATTGTGAATTTATGCCTAATGTATAAAATCAAGAATAAGGATCCTAATATATATATATATATATCTAAAATACATATATATCTTAGATCCAAGTAAAAGAAAGTACCCATAAATAAGAACAAGATTCGGGTTTCTTGGGGCAAAAGAGACAAGGAATGTCCTTGAGCCTCTCACAGGAAAGCTCTACGTTGCGTCTCATGGCTTTGAGCTTCTTGGCGAAGAACTCCTTAGGTGTTTTCTCCAATATATCAGGAAGTGCTTCCTATCAAAACTCATGAAGATATAAAGTCACATTATTGAGAAACGTTTGTATATATATATATATATATATATGAAGCCTTAACTCTTTGATTATAGCTTTAGATTACAAACCTGGAGAATATATGAAGGTTGTGCAACTAAATCAAGACAATCCTCTATTGCTTGAACTACCTGATGTCAATAAAAGTCGGCCCAAAATATTAGTTACTCTCTTCTTAATTAGTGTGAGCGAATCTTATAATTAAATATTAGGTTCAGAAGCTGACTAACCCCTGTAGATCTAAAAATGCCATTAGGATCGTTCATGGCGATCCAACCGACTCTCCAGCCCGGGACGACCCATCCTTTGGATATGGATCCTAGCATGATGATTGGAGCTATTGATGCAAACTTCCCCATGGGAATAAAAGGCTTGTCTCCATAGACAACACGATCATATACTTCATCAGATATTACCATTATACCAAGTTTTCTAGCCATCTCCGCCACCTAAAGTTTGGCCCATACAAAACAAAATATGTTAGCTCTATGTACATAAAAAAAAAAATTATAAAGGTTTGAATAGTATATGAAAAATATTTATACCTTGGTGAGATGATCGAAGGTATATACATTTCCACAAGGATTGTTAGGGTTAATAAGAACCATTGCCACAGTATTCTCATCCGCAGCAGCCTCGAGGCCTTCAAGATCGATCTCCCAATCCCTTGTGGGGAGGAGATCATATTTGCGAATCTCCAGGCCACTATAGACTGCTCGAGCATCGTAGTGAGGATAGCCCGGTCTAGGAAGCAGAATGTTTGCAGATGGATTTCCGGAAAGGGAATCGATTACGATCTCTATTGCTTGATTGCAACCACCAGTGATATACACATCCTCTGCTCTCAGCTTGGCTGGAAGCTCTCCGTTAAGATAATCAGCTACCGCTCTAAAAGAAATGAGTTATTATCTAATGAATGATAGGTCAACTTTATATTTTTTATTTTTTGGTTTTTGTAAAAAAGAAAAAAGTATTTTAAATTAGTCATACCTTCTAGCCTTTAAAATTCCGGGACTTGGTGCATATGAGTTGGCCATGCCAGAGCGTGCGGCTGCGGCCACGGCTTCCTCGGCTTCGGGGCAAGTCCTGAAGCTGGGAGAAGCGGAAGGCTCGCCTGGAGTTGGGAACAAAACAGTCTTTCCACTGTTCAAGCTGCAGTTTTTGAACATCCCAAAGGCAAGCTTTCTCAGTGTTACTGCCGCCGCATCACTCGTTGCACCGTTCCCTTTGAACCGCCAAACGTTGCTGTCGCTTGCGTTGCAGTTTTCATCGCCATTTCTCGCCATCGATATCTCTCTGTCTTGCGTTTAGATTCGTCTTTTAGCTGTGAAATCAAGTTTTGTGTTGTGGTTAAATCT
Organism: Eutrema salsugineum; assembly: GCF_000478725.1. Taxonomy (NCBI): domain Eukaryota; kingdom Viridiplantae; phylum Streptophyta; class Magnoliopsida; order Brassicales; family Brassicaceae; genus Eutrema; species Eutrema salsugineum. Next base: position 4,287,137 of record NW_006256867.1, read on the forward strand.
CATTCTGATCGACCCCTTTATAAGGACCACAAGAAGGGCTATTATAATAAGAATTTTTAAACGCAATACACATGCATGCAGCAATATTTTAGTGTTCTTTAGACATTAAAATAATATTTAAGCCACATGCAATGATGCAGTACATATATATATATATTTATATATGTGTATAAACTCTAAAAACAATCATTCCAACACGTGAAAGTTTCTATCCTTATTAATATTCGTTATTTAGTTGTTGCGTGACCATTCCATTATCTTAAACAGAGGGTATCTCTTATTGATTCATTACACGTTAGCTTGATCACCAATAACATTTTAAAACATATCCTACTCTACACATTTCACATGCAACAATAGTTTAGTGACTTTTTTTTTGTTAAAGGGCCTCATATAATTAAGGACATTTTTCCTGTAAGACTTATCATATGAAACTGGTTAGAATTAGCGAATAAAAACACATAAAAAACGAAAAATTAAAGAAAAAAATGTATTGAAGAAAATGCCCGTTTTTTATTTGCCATGTATGGAAGATATATATAATTCAGTTCACCAAGCTTTCTAATGGTGATTCTGCATTTCCTATCCCATAATTTATTGAAATATGCATTTCCTATCCCATAATATATTAGACCACCAGGAGGAGAAAAACATCTTAAAACTGACCTAAAAATGTACTTTTTCTGATTATTTAGACCTTCCATAATATGTGAGTAGTTATGCCTTTGGGCTTTGGGTTATGGATTTAGTAAATTAGGATGGATTGATAATGATTAGGCCTATATGATTTTGAATCCTTCATATGAAATGTAATTAATGCTAACTGATCATTGAAATCTAGATCATAGACATTTCATGTTCTAAAAGTGTTTGATGAGATGGTTGAATGAATCTTAAGTTGGCTTTTCTTCCTTAAACAATGAAAGCTGATGTTAGGGTGATTAATGAACTTAATGGACTTGCTCGTTAATGCTCACTGAATATTTGATTACCAATAAAAGGTTTAGCAAATTATGTAATTAGTGAAGTAATTAGTATCACGATAGTTAGTCTTGTTTTTCATGTTTCATGTTCTAGGATAGTGTTTCTTCTTATTTGCTAAGCCCATGGCCCATTGTTTTCCATTAAGAGTCGATCTAGATTTATTTGTTTATCGTTTATAGCTTAGTTTATTGAGTTTTTTGCTAAGCGCTTTGCAAACTAGATCGTTTTGAGTAAGAGTAAATACAAATGTCCTTGTATTGCTGCATATATCTATAAGACTCGAATGCCCTCGTTTGTTTATGAAACGATGTTATCTATGATATTATTCGTGACTACACAAAACAGCCATTACAAACTTATGGAGTCATGGCAGGTGTACAAACATTCATTCTGTAAATCCAAACATTCACCGTGGCACAAGGAAGAAAACTAGAATCAGATGACATCTGAAACAATTCTGTGATTAATTGTATGACCATTGAGTTTGATAGCTTCCTTAGAGGTGGCATGACGACTATAGAAACTTCTTAATCTGTCAAATATTTCTTCTAGCACGGCTTCTTTGGTTCCGATTGATATCCTCACCCAGTTCTCTGCCCCAAGAGCTATATAAAAGATAGGCTAAAAAAAAAGATAGGCTAAAAAAATTGGAGCTAATTTTGTGACTAGGCGTATAATAGGAGACTAGCGCCTAAGCGGATTAGTCGGAGACTAGGCGGAGCTTAAACATTAGCAAAATTTTATTATTTTTTTATAAATATTCTATATATATATATCATATTTTAAAAAAAGTTTAATCGTTTTTGTCAAAATTTATGTTTTAGTAAAAAAGTAAGAAAAATTGATAAATAAAATTATAAAATAAAGTTCAACATAGAAACCAAACTAAAAATCATCAAATTCTTCAAAGTAAAGTAAGTTTTAAGACTTTAAAAATATAATGCAAAGAGAAATTTATCTAACTTATTTTTCAAACACATCCATATCCACCACCTGCTTATTTTCAGACTCAAATTCAAAATCATTGGCTATATCATTTTTCATCGTCGGAATCGATATCTCCGCTAGGCTCATCACTTTGAGTTTGGTAAGTAGGATGACCATTAGGCTCTTCATTTTTTTTTCTCCTTTCTGTAAACCGATGTCGGTTTATCATCCAAAACCATAAAAATGATTGAAAAAGATAAAAATAATTAGTTTGATTTGGCAGATTTTACCGATTTAGTCCAATTTTTCCGATTTTCTCTGACTTGGTCCGATTTATTACTAAACCAGATTTGCTTCACTGATTTTATGAAAATCGGGTCGGCTAACCCCGAAACCGACTTGGCCGATTTTTTGAACACTTGCTTTCGAAGATATTGTGTAGTGTTGATAATGAGAGACTACAAACCTGAAGAATAATTAATGGTTGTGGATCTAATTCAAGACAATCCTATATTGCGTTAACTACCTGATGCCAGCAAAAGGCCCAAAATATTAGTTACTCTCTCTTCTCAATTTATATGAGCGATTCTTATTTAAAATTCGGGTTTAGAAGTTGAGTCTAACCCCTGTGGACCTAAGAATGCCATTAGGATCGTTCTTGGCAATCCAGCCAATTCTCCAGCCTGGGACGACCCATCCTTTGGATATGGATCTAAGCATTATCACTGGAGCTACTGATCCAAACTTCCCCATGGGGATCAAAACCGTGTCTGAACACAGGTCAATGAAACATGTGTTCAGGGCCGAGGAGTTAGATATTTTTTGGAGACTAATTTTTCAAATGTTAAGTTAGTCCAGTTGGTTTGTGAAAAATTGGGTATAATATGTTCATGTGCGTGTCTAGGTTCGAGTTACCTGTGTGCGTGTCTAGGTTCGAGTCTACATGTGCGCGTGTTTGTCATTTATTGTTTTTTTTTTTTTAAATCGGCCCATATGTGATATGTCCCATATCAAAAACTTTCAAATTATTGAAGAGGAAACTACACTATAAATAAGACTGTCCATCTGAAAATAATAATTAATTACCTTAGTGGACTGTGAGTCTTTCACAATTTATTATTTGTGGGTTAAGCTGTAAAAGAGTAATGAATTACTCAAGTGAGTTTTTCTCATTATAGTATTTTATATAAAGGATTAAGGGGTCAATTTTTTTCCTCACTTGTAATCTGAGAAATCTCAGGCACAACTCTGAAAGAGATAGAAGGATTGTCCCCATATACAACACGAACGTGTACTTCGTCGGATATCACCATTATGCCAAGTTTCCTAGCAATCTTTGGAACCTAAAGGTTAATAAAAAAAATTATGTAACAGTTAAAATGGTAATTATCCCAATTAATTCAGGCTAATCTATTATATAATGACAGAGTTTTCTCTCCATCTAGGATGTCCACATCAGCATAGAATAACAAAACTAAAATTAATGACTTAATTAATTCACACATTTTAAAAAATTATTCTTTTCATTTAATAATAAAAGAAAAACACTAACACTAAATCTAATGACTTAATTAATTCACACATTGTTTATAATTATTACTTTTTATTTAGAAGAAGAAGAGTAAAAATTGGGGAAAACAGTAAAAAGACATAGTTAAAGAAAAAGACGAGGATGAAAATGAAAATCATAGACGATGAAAAAGAAAGAAAATCAAAATCAGAAAAAAGAAGAAGAAGAAAAATATGTAGATGGAGACAAAATAAAAAAAGAAGAATACATACACGAGCTAAGTAAAAATAAGAGACGAAACAAAATCAGAAAAAGATTAAAAAAATATCGAAAAAAATAAAAATAAAAAGAAGTTGAACCGTTCTAGGTATTTAGACTGTTGACAATAGAAAGAAAAAGAAAAAGAAGAAATAGAAATCGAAGAAAATGAAGACGAAGATGAAAAAAAGAAAAATAAAGAAGAAAAAGAAGAACACAAAACTGATAAAGAAGAATTTATAAAAATACGAGGACAAAAATGTTGAAGATGAGAAAGAAGACCAAAAAAATAACAAACTATGATAATATAAAAATAGAAAATAAGTCTAATAAAATCAAGAACAGTAAAAATATAAATATAATGAATTAACTATTTAAAAATGAAATTCCGCGCAACGCACGGATTATAAATCTAGTTTAGTTAATTTTTAACCATTTTTTATAGTTGATTTAGAGCTTAGATTATTGTATTCTAGGTCTTTTATGTTTGCTTCATGAAGGTGTAAAAACGGTTATGATTAGTGGATCAAACCCCTAAACAATTAGTGATTAGTGCCGATAACACGAGATTTCATCAGAGAAACAAGAAAAGTCTTTTAAAAAAAGAAAAACATACTAATAGAAGTTTGAAATAGCATGAGCTATTTCTTTGCTGCTGTTATATCTATGTAACTAGGATAAACTTCTATTACTGGCCTATTAAGTGGAAAGATAACCTAAACATTGATAATATATGTCACATATATCGAAAAAGTTATATGTTTATTATATGAACGAAAACCTTGTTGAGATGATCGTAGGTGTAGACATTCCCATAAGGATTGTTGGGGTTGATAAGAACCATTGCGATGGTATTCTCATCCTCGAGGCCATGGAAGCAAAATAATGATAAGGATTGTTGGGCCTCGAAGCCGTCGAGATCGATCTCGAAATCTCTTTCAGGGAGGAGATCGTATTTGCGGATCTGGATGCCATTATTGATTGCATGAGCATCATAGTGAGGATAACCTGGCCATGGAAGCAAAATGTTGGCCGCTAGATTTCCGGCAATGGATTCTATTACGATCTCTATCGCTTGGTTGCAACAACCGGTGATATACACATCCTCTTCTCTAAGCTGAGACGGAAGCTCTCCGTTTAAATGATCTGCCACTGCTCTGAGAGAAAAAAATGATAAGTCATTTCAAGATTATTATTATTATTTTCAAAAAGCAAAATAATTCTTTGAATTATACTTTCTGGCCTTGAAAATTCCGGGACTTGGTGCATAAATGTTGGCCATGCAGGAGCGTGCGGCTGCGGCCACGGCTTCCTCTGCTTCAGGGCAAGTCCTGAAGGTGGGAAAAGCGGAGGGCTCACCGGGGGATGGGAACAAAACCATCTTTCTGCTATTTAAGCTGTAGTTTTTGAACATCCCGTTGTGGCGGAGCTACTAGACGGTGAGGGGGTCAGTTGACCCCGGTGAAATTTATAATTTTTATTGTAAATATGTATTTTTTTTATATTTTGTAAATTATCTAAACTCAAGCGTATATATTAATCCCATAAATTTAATATTTATGTGATTATATTATTATTGACTCCCGTAAAAAAATATTCTAGCTCCGCCTCCCCGAAAGCAAGCTTTCTCAGTCTTACTACTGCCGCATCACTTGTTGCACCGTTTCCTTTGAACCGCCAAACATTGTGGTCGCTTGCGTTGCAGTTTTCATCGCCATTGCTCGTCATCGATCGATCTACCTGTTACCTGTATTGCCTTTAGGTTTTTCTTTTCGTTTTGAATCCAAATTCTTGTGTTGTATGTAAATCTCATTCTGATCGACCCGTTTATAAAGGGTGTACAAGAAACACTATTGTGATAAGAATTTTCAACACAATACAATTAAAATACTTATAAAACAAAACAATACACACGCAGAAATATTTCGAAACAAGAAAAAAAATACTCCAACACGTGAAGATATTTTACATGCTACTAACTTACTGGGAACGTGACTATTATTAAACACTGTGTTCCTGTGGGCCTGTGGCCGCCTCCTATTGACTCATTGGTACATCTTCTATAAAATTTGTTTATTTCGAAAACAACAATTTTTTAAAAGATATATCAGAGAAAGTTCAACTGGGAGGTCATAAGTGTATCAATATAGACGCCAAAAAAAAAGGTGTATCAATATAAAGAGATATTAATTTAATATATATACGTATGTATATATGTATGTGTGAATGTGTGATAACTGATAAAACCCTATAAATAAATAAAATCTGATTGGTAGAGCTATTAAAAAAGTATTATACTTCTTATCATCTAATCACCATTTATCAATAGAGCATTTAGGAAAGATTTAAAAGATGCAAATGTGCTCTAAATGTTCTTTCCTCTATGAATTATATGAAGCTTTTTGAAAACTTTATGCTTTAATATATTAAAAATAATTTAAAATAATTTCATATAATTATATTTCATTTATTAAAATAACATCAAAAATTACGTTTATATTTTTAACAACAATATTTACCATTTATTTTTATTATTGTAATACTAATATTATAATTATATAATGATTTAATAAATATGATAAAATGAAAAATTCTGAAAATATATATTATATATAACTAGTTGATTACCCGCATCATATGCAGCGTAAATATTAACCACAATTCTTTTTTTCGAATATGCAAATATAATATATATATATATAAATACAGTTATAAAAATATTAGCTGAAATTTATAATTGTAAATATATATGATGATTATACATGATCAAAATTATATTTATTTTATAATACAATTGCATAAATGCTAGATAATTATTGATTTTATAATTAATTTTAGTAATATATAAATAAAATTACACATTAAATATTCTAAATTAGATTAATATGTTCTATCTAACCGGTCTAACATCAGACTAAGATACTTTGTTTTGATATAAAAAATATGAATTATAATATGTATAAAAAATTAGATTTTATTATTATTAAATAGATAGTATGATTATTTTTAACAAAATTAAAATTAAAGAAATATGGGATAAGAAAATATTTTTTAGTAATATAAGTAATATTATGTATTAAATTTCGATAAATATGTTGATAAAAATAGAAAAAGAGAGAAAATATATTTACAAATTAAATGTTTGAGTATTAAATATATATTTGATATAAACTAATCTTTAACCAAATTAATGTTAATGGCATATGATGTAATTAATCTAGTAAGTTGAGTCTAATTTTAAAATTTTTTTGAAAAACTCTCTGAATTTGATACCTCAGCATGGCATAATTATAAATCATACATGACATAAATGTTCTTTTTAATGTATCCTTGTAAAATAATAATAGAAGATATACCCAAATAAATAAATATATGAATATTTTATTTTTAGTTATTCACAACTGTGCCAATCACTCAAAATATATACATTAATAAGAACATACAATTTTAAGTTTCAACATCACACTATTCATACTGCTTAACCATAAGGTTTTACTATATGAGATGCATCTTTTCGCTAACTACTTAAACTAGCAAAAGGTTTTGTAGTTTTAATTTGCTTTTTTTGGTAAATAGTGTGGTGGTCCCTAAGTACTATCCTAAATTGGCAAAACATGTCACGTGTTGATTTGGTAAAGTGAGGTGCTTTCTAAGTACTATACTGAATTGACATGTTCTAAACATGTGTGATTTTAAGAACAAGACTAAACCATAGCTGGATGTGGATAATTTTCTTATGAGTATACAATTGGAAGGGAAAAAAAGAGAATCAATATTTTTGCTGATAGTAGTAGGACATCGCAAACGGTTGCTTTTTTTTTTTTGGCTCAAAACAACTTCATTTATTATCCAATAAACTGTTTTACAAAGTAGCACGATCAAAATTCACAAACTGAGAGTTCCAATCTGGCATTAACGAGTAAAACTTAGGGGCATAAATCTGAAAAGATAGAGCCTCCTTTGCTACTCAATCCGCCACAGTGTTACAGACTCTTGGACTAAACACAATCCGCTGATCCACCAAGCTTGAGAGCATTCTTTTAATGTCTTGGATAACTGGGAAAAATGAGGGCCATTGCTCACCATTTTTGACTATATCCACTACCTCCTTAGAATCGGTTTCAAAGATAAAGTGCGAGAATCCAAACCTTTTTGTAGAGGAGATGGCCCATCTCAATGCTTCCAGTTCAGTTTCCAAGGGTGTACGTAATTTAGGTATAGCTCTTGCTCCCATCCATAAAAACATTCACGTAGAACCCAGCCCATGCCACCTCTTCCGTTCTGTGGCCAGGCACCATCAGTATTACATTTCACCCATAAAGGTGGAGGCGGGATCCATTTAGTCTGACACATAGCTGGGATATGCGTGGTGGATACAGCAATCTCATCCTCCGTTCTGTTCCTCCATTCCTCTGCATCAGCTTTAGCCTTTATCACAAGGTCACGAGCATCCCTGTCAATCCCCTTGAAGATATAATAATTTCTACTTTTCCACAACCTCCAAAGAATCCAAGGCACCAATTCCTCAAAACTTTTCTCAGCTGGGAAGGAACTACCAATGTTGAGTACTCTGTAAAGATTAGAGTATTGCGATTCATCCAGAACTCCATCAGGAGAGGCCGCGATTGGGAATAGAGCCCACGTCAACTGAGCGTATGGGCAAGTAAACAACAAATGGTTGACGGTCTCACTGCTTGCTTGACATCTGCTACATTGATCATCTTTTGCGAGATGTCTATAGGTCATATTAGCAGAGACTGAAAGGCAATTACTCACACACTTCCACAAATAATGCTGGACTTTGGGGCTTGTTTTTGACTCCCACACCAGTTTAAAAATAGGGTCAAGACTAGGTTGCAGCAATTCCACAGGTTTGTTCATCGCACTACAAGAAAACACAGTTTTTGTGACTACCTTTTGTCGCAAAAAAGAGGGACGATATTGTTACTAATTTGCGACTAATAAGCGACTAATCGTAATGGAGAGGTAAGATAGTCACAAATTACCAACAAAAAAAATTAGTCAGACAGGAGTCGCTTATTTGCGACTAATTAAAGACCGGAAATCGACTATATAATTATGGTCATAAAAGAGTGGGAAATTAAGACATATTAGCGACTCTCGTTTTAGTCGGAAAGTGAAGTCGCAAAAGTAGTCCCAAATTAGCGACGGATTTGCAACGAAATATATATAGAAATGTGAGATGTCTATAGGTCATATTAGCAGAGACTGAAAGGCAATTACTCACACACTTCCACAAATAATGCTGGACTTTGGGGCTCGTTTTTGACTCTTACACCAGTTTAAAAATAGGCTCAAGACTAGGTTGCAGCAATTCCACAGGTTTGTTCATCGATCAGTTTCACAATCTTGGTAAGAACCCAATAGCCAGATTTCACAGTGTACTCACCATTCTTTGTGAACTCCCAACACCAGCTATCTTGAATCTCATGTCCTCCCGGTCTCACTTCATTGACAAGAACGGCATACTCATTTGTAAACAAACCAGAGACCAACTCCTGATTCCATTCCTTGCCATCTACATTCATGAGTTGTGCAACTTTAGTGTTCGGTGCAAGAAGGAAAGTGAGATGGGAGGGAACCTGGTGACAAGCCGTAGGTGTTGGGTGTTGAGGTCGGTTTCCTATCAATCCATTTATCCTGCCAGACTAAAATCTCAGACCCATCACCTATAAGTCTGCGTGAACCATAATTCACAAGATCTTGAGCCGCATGAAGACTTCCACGCAAAAGATGGTCTAGATCCAAGGCCCGCAGATAGAGGATCAGACTCTTTAAAATATCTCCCTTTGAGCACCGGGGTAATGAGAGCATTGGGTCTCAACACCAGTCTCCACAATTGTTTGCCCAGGAGTGCAAGATTAAAGTCCTCTAAATCTTTAAATCCAACCCCCCCCCCTTCATTTTTTGGTTTGAAAAGTTCCTTCCAGGCCTTCCAGTGCATTCCCTTAGCCTCCTGCTTATTTTTCCACCAGAAATCCGCAAGCACCGAGATAATCTTTTTGCAATCCGTTTTTCGGAGCTTGAAGCAGTTCATGGTATAGGTGGGAAGAGACATAGCAACAGCTTTTAACAGAACTTCCTTTCTACCCGAAGAAAGAAAGTGATTTTGCTAGCCAAACACCTTCTGTTGGATACAATCCTTTAAAAAGCCCAGAGTCTCCACCTTCGAACCCCCGAAATCCTCAGGTAAGCCTAAATATTTCCCTTGTCCCCCCTCCTCAGAAATGCCCAATTTTCTTTTTATCTCGTTTTTTCTTTCTGGAGGGATATTTCGTCCAAAATAGACACTCGATTTCAAATAGTTAATGCGCTGACCGGAGGCCAAACTGTACTTCTCTAAAATTCCCACCAGTTGGTCGAGTTCATTATCTTCAGCTCTACAATAGAAAAAATTATTGTCGGCAAAAAACAAGTGAGAGACAGCCGGGGACCCTCTTGCTATCTTAAGCCCTGAAATTAGCCCTCGTCGTTCAGCTTGGTACATCATCCTCCCCAATATTTCCGTGCAAAGGACAAAAAGATAGGGGAAGAGGGTCACCCTGCCTAAGGCCCCTCGACGGCTTAAAAATACCATAAGGGGAACCATTAATGAGGATCTGGTAACTAACCGATGAAACGCAGCTCATAATGAGTCCTATCCACTCATCCGCAAAGCCCAAAACAGACATAGCTTTTTCCAGAAATGACCATTCCACACGATCGTAAGCCTTAGAAATTTCGATCTTTCGCTATAAACTCCTCCAAGCAAGAGTTGTTTGAATTCAGGGCGTGAAGAAGCTCATGAGCGATCAATATATTGTCAGAAATCAGACATCCTTCCACAAAGGCAGCTTCATACTCTGAAATACACACAGGAAGGACCTCTTTGAGACGCTTCGCCAACAGCTTTGACACGATTTTATACGAGACGTTGCAGAGGCTGATAGGCCTAAAATCAGTGAGCCTTTTTGCCTTCAGAATCTTAGGGATCAAGCATATATTTGTGGAGTTAATGCCATCTTCCAGGGCTCCTGAGTTAAAGAAACCTTGAACCATTTCAGTAATTTGATCCCCCACAGTACCCCAGAATTGTTGATAGAAGTAGCTGCTAAATCCATCTGGATCCGGGCACTTCTCTGGATTTATGTCAAAAACGGCCTCCTTCACTTCCTCTTTCGAAACTGGTCTAAGTAGCCGAACATTAATTTCCACCGAGATAACCGGAATCACTTCTTCTGGTTTTCCAAGATGGATACCCAAATCTTCAGAGGTGAATAGATTCTTAAAATAATTCTTAGCAATCTTACCCATCTCCTCCTCTGTACACCATTCCTTGTTCGCCTCATCTAACAAGCTTTTCATTCAGTTCTGAACTCTCCTGTTCTTTGTAATTGCATGAAAAAATTTGGTGTTTCGATCGCTCTTGTTAAGCCATTTTATCCTACTCTTAAGCCTCCAAAAGCTCTCCTCATTTCTGTATTCTCTATGCAGCTCTTTTCATTATCCAGATACACCTTATCAAAAGGGCTTGTTCTTGTGGCCAGGTCAATCAGGTGGTGAAGTTCTTGGATTCTAACCAAGGAGTTAGAGGTGTTCCTCTTTTTCCATAGTGCAATTGCCTTTCTACACTCAGTTAAGGTCTTCACCACCGATCCCTGACTTTCAGCACAAGACCTAGACCAGACAGACATAACCGATTCTTTAAAACCCTCTTTATTAAAGCATCGATGATCATACCTAAAGAGGGGCTTCTTTTCTCCATAGATCACCCACCAAAGAAATAAGAAGGGGAGTATGATCCGAGGTGACGCGTTGGAGATAAGAAGCTATGGAGTGGGGAAATAATTCCAACCATGCCGCATTCGCCACAGTCCTATCCAGCCTGCATTACACCAGCTCATCGTTCCTCACCCCAAACCAGGAATATTGGTGACCAGAATGCCTGACTTCCCACAAGCCACACAAAGTAAGCATCTGTTTGAACTCCAGACACGAAGCATTTGATCTAATACCTCCTCCCAATTTCTCTTCCGGATCAACAAGTTCATTAAAATCCCCTGTTAATACCCACGGTTCTTTCCGGCAAGAACCAATCCACATCAATCTCTCCTAAACCACACCTCTGAGCTTCTTCACCAGATCGCCATACACACCAGTGAAGTAAAACTCCATTCCTTCCCATCTAATCAAAGCATTGATTAATCTTGTATCCGAATAGAGAATCTTGACCGTCACAGAATTCTTCTAAAGCAGAGCCAATCCACCACTCAAACCTACAGGCTCCACCATGTATAAATCATAATAACCGAGGTGGCCAACACCATTTTCCAAGTATCTCCTTTTATTCTTCGTCTCACATAGGAATGTAACCTCAGGGAAATATCTACTCCTAATTTCCCTCAGGCGACGAACTATTGGGGTATTCCCAACCCCCAGACAGTTCCAGCTCAAGATCCTCATTGGGTGTTCGAGGGGTTAATATTAACCATCAACCCATCTTCCTTGGATTTTCCCGCATCACCAACCTTTGGCACGGTAAAGTGATTTGGGCTTTTACCTACCACACAAGCATAATGAAATTTTCCTTCCTCGAGCCAAACTTTTTTCCCTGGATCAAAGCCACCGAGTCTCTAAAAAACAGAGTGTCCACCGGGCGAGTCCTCTTCATTTCCTAATTTTGCCTTCTTCATTCTTCTTTCGTCACTCCCACTGTTATGACGTCTCTTTAGGGAAACAAAATCCATAAAGCTTGTATCCGAGCTCCCCGAACCCAGTCTTTCAAAAACCGACGGTGAACTGGAAGAGTCAATATTGACCCCCTCACCACTACTTCTTCTCATTTGCACGCGGTTGTTAGTGGTCATACCATCATAGATCTTTTAATTACTGGGTTTCTTGCTTCCCGAGTTTGATTTAAGGGAACCCAGCCTCTAAAAAACAGACTGGGAGTGGTGCGATCCAGAGTGATCAGTACTTGAACTCTTATGTTTCCCATGGTCTACACTTTCAGATGATTTCAACTTCCCCTGTGTAGAATGGACCGACTCGTTCACATTTGTTGAGCTCCCGCCTTCAACTCTCACCGTGGTGCCCTGAACTTCTTTCTTCCTCCATTGCATCCTAGGAGCCCTCTTCTCTTTATACCTTGCGACCCTTTGACTCTCCGAGGATTTTCTACTAGAAAGTCGGGATTTAACATTTTTTGCACTGGGAACAGGTTCAGAGATAGAGATGGTAGTGGAGATTCTTTTAGGCACCTCCATCTTATCCTTTCCCTGAGCTTCCCCCATCACCTCTTTTCCTTTTGCTTGCCTCGATTTACCTCTTCTCAGATCCTCGCCTCTTGAGTTAAAACGTCTCGAAGTGCCTTCCTCCGCAACATGGAAATGGCACTCCTCCTGATCATGCGTGAGCCTCTTGCAAAGAAAACATGCTTTTAGGAGTTTCTCATAAGTTAACTCGCAGACTACTGTTTCTCCCGTACTAAATCTGGAAGGCTTCCTAAATTGGAGAGGCGCATCTGCTTTAATCTATGCATGGGCTCGAACATACTCCAGCGAATCGGAGTTTTTAGCATGTAATTCCAACGCATCCACTCTCCCAAGAGGGGATATTAAACTTTCAACAGCCTGCTTCTTTAGAAGATGGATGAGAATACCTTTGATACGAATCCAAAAAAAGGGATCAGATTTAGGAACTCAGGCTCCAGATTTGGAACCCATTGATCCAATGAGTCAATCCACTTGTTGACGAACTAGGATTCTTTTGTTAACACAAACTGGAGATCCCGTTCACACTGAAAGATGAACTGCACCTTGTCCACCCCAACGCCTCTTCCCCGAATTCTATCCTCCAAGCCCCATATCGGAGGCAAAGCTTTGACGAGGCCTCCAACCTTATGAATCGTCGGGTTTAGGCAATGCACAATATTCTCATCGAGTTTTCTTCGATAAGATCTTCATTCTCCAGATTTGGGATATCCACCGGATCGCCATCCTCCAAAAGCCCTCGTTCTTCCAGTTCCTCCCTTAGGGATAACTCCTTTTTCTTCTTTTGGCGATACATTAAATTAGGGAGAAAATCAGCCAAAGGGCACCAAAACTAAAGCCAAGACAGCTTAATGCACAGTGAGAGAGCTCAGATCTACACTGAATGAACTTCCAAACCACTAAATTAAGATCGAGGAAAGCGGCATCAGACAGAGAGAAATCGCCCAAAAAACCCTAGCCACCCCATCTCTTGGCCCATAGATGTCAAAATAGTCGCAAAAGGTTGCTTATGTTCGAGATAGGTTCTAGCAAAAATTATTCGTTGGTATGATAATTTCCTTTCCAAATACAAATTTCTATTCAGAAACACAAACAAACCATCAGCTTCTTTTTTTTTTTTTGAAAATTTGTTAAAATAAATGTAAAAAAAAAACAGTTTTCTTTACATTTGTTTTTCAGCTGAAAAAGAATGAAAGAAATAAAATCATGAAGCTATTACAAAAGATGATTTTTGCCACAGTATCATCGCCGAGCTGCAAACCAAGTCTTTAGGCCACTATCAAACTCATGAAGTCCTGCCATACGCATTGAGCTCAGCCTGTTCCTCATTATTTTATCCAGAGTAATTACCACATGCTGTGCCGATATGGGAATATCTCTATGCCTGTGATTTTTTCGTTCCCTCCACACCCCGTAAAGAGTTGCTTGAAATATGTATCTTGTGAGAAACAGAGTTACTCTGTCCAGATTGTTAGAACTAAAGAGGATCACAACCTCATTCTATTGGTGGGAATAACAATCACCAAGAAGCCTTCGAGTTAGGGTGCCCCAAACCTCCCTCGAGTAACTGCAAGCGAAGAATAAGTGCTGTCTTGTTTCCAAGGCACTTGAGCAGAATGAACATGTCGCGGAAGCACCTTGTCCCAACTGCAACATTTTTTCCCCTGTAGATAAATGATCCAGCATGGCAAGCCATGCTATAAAAGCATATTTAGGAGTCGCATTTGTGAACCAGACCATAGAGCTCCACACTTATTTGGGTGCTGGGCTTCTGATGTTGTGTCATGTATGCTTGGAAGAGAACTTGATATTGTACAGGCCCGATTTCGTCCTCCACAAGTGTTGGTCAGCTCTGTGATTCCTGTGCTATGCCGCATCAGTAATGACATCCTCAATAATGTTCAGATCATCACGCCGATGCCGTTTCCTGCGATGAGAACGCCAAACTGAAGCTAATGTTGAGAAGACAGGAACACCAAGTGGTACAAAACCCTAGGTGCCCGTAATGTTAATTAGCCTACCCAGCTGACTCCAAGCGTCAAACCAAAATGAGATCTCTTCCCCATTATTTGCTCTTATGCGATGCAGGTTTCTTGCCACATCTCTCATGTTCAGCATCTTCCTCCATGTCCATGATCCATGTTGCGGTTGTCGAGGTACAAACCAGAAAGATCGCCCCCGTAACAGATTTTCCTTAGTCCACATTATCCAAAGAGATGATTTGTTCGACAAGAAACGCCAAATGAGGCGTAAACAGCTCATTCTGTTGGCCTCTCGCAGCGACCGAATACCCACTCCCCCTCCAATTTAGGCTTACAAACATCCTGCCATGCAACCTTTGCTTTCCGATGATTCAGCGATGGACCAGACCACAAGAAAGCACTACATAGAAACTCCACCTCTTGAATGCAGCTACTGGGCAAGCAGAAGGCTGACATCCAAAAATTTGAAAGTCCTGACACAACCGATTTCAGCAGCTATAACCGCCCTGCATAAGAGAGGTTCCTAGCAGTCCACGAACCAATCATCTTTCGAATTCCCTCCACAAGAGGCGCATAATCCTCTCTTGACATGCTTTTTGTCATCAATGGTAAGCCCAAGTATCGCATTGGTAATATGCCTACAGCAAATGCTAATCGTTCCACTATTGCAGCTCGATGCTCCTCAGATACACCTGCCAGGAAAATTGTAGATTTTGGAATGCTGATCTTGAGACCCAGTGAATAAACTTTTCCGTAACCCCAGCGCAGCTAGAATATTAAGTAAGAAATTCCATTGCACCGTATCAAAAGCTTTGGCAATGTCGATCATCATCGAACAACAAGGCTGATGGTGGCTCTTATGATAGTCCTGGACAAGTTCCGATGCAAGCAGAACATTCTCAATGAGAAGTCTGTCTTGCACAAAAGCTTTCTGATTCGGTGCAATGATATTTGGGAGGATACACTTCAAACGGTTTGCAAGGATTTTAGAAATCAGTTTGTACATGACATTGCAACATGATATTGGTTTGTAATCCCTTATTTCCTTTGCATCATTCTTCTTCGGGATCAGTGCTAGGATGGTTGAGTTTACCCCTTTTGGAAGGAACCCTAACCTGAAGAAAGACTGTATAGCAACCGTTACATCAGACCTTATTATCGGCCAGGTACCCTTAAAGAACTCAGTGGTGAATCCATCAGGCCCTGGCGCTTTGTTGTTCGGCATGGCGAAGAGCACCGATTTCACTTCCTCAGTCGTGATTTCGCGTGTTAGTAAGTCGCACTCTGCAGTGTTACAACTTACACCCAGTAGATCCCTCAAGGTATCAACATCAATGCCGCTAAATCTGATGGCTCATAGGCTAAGAATTCCCGGAAGTGCCTCTCTGCCTCATTCTTTATATCACTCTGATCCTTAAGCACAGTCCCATTAACATCAACTATCTCACGAATTGTATTATGTGCTTCCCTGATCCAAACTGCTCTGAAAAATATTTTGTTGCTTTTATCTCCCAAGTTCATCCAGTGGAGCTTGAATTTTTGTCGAAGATAGCTCTCCTCTAATTCATAAAGATGTTCCCATTTAGCCAGTGCTGCACTTTCAGCCTCCATGCCAGAACTCGATGGATTCTAGGCATTTGCGTCCTGCATGCTACATAAATCGCCAAACGCCTCCTTCGTTCGCTTCTCCAAGTCACTAGACCGTTGCTTTGGACATTTTGCACAGCTTTGGTTTTAGATCCTTGAGCTTCTTTGTCAATCTATGCAGCGCTGAGGTAGAGTGGAACAAGGCATCAGATCGATCCCATTCCTCCTTGATCGCAGGTAAGAACTCTGGTGCTTGAGCCAGCGAGTTGATAAACTTAAAGGGTTTTTTGATATCCTGTTTTGTGTCGTCCAAAACAATCCGACCTCTAAGGTGATCTGAGCATCCTCCAGCCTCAAAAACACAGTAAGATCGGGGTTGAGTGACAAGCCATTCCTCATTGATTAAAACTCTATCTAATATCTTGTGAACCAACCCATCACTTCTCTTATTGCTCCAAGTGAACCAAGGACCATGGAACCCCATGTCAACTAAAGAGCAATATCGAGTAACCTCTTGAAAGTCCAGAGAGCCCTGCGCATCTACAACCAAATTGGGGCTCGAGTGATCAGTACTCGCCAAAGTCTCGTTAAAATCACCACATATCATCCACCTCTTGTTCTTGCTAATACCCGAGTCGTGAACAAGCTTGATCTCATCCCACAAAGCGTTCCTCTCCGAAGCCAGATTTTCAGCATAGACAAAAGAACAGAGAATGTCCTCATTCTGATCATCTGTAGCCACTAAACACGTTATCATTTGTCCACTTTTTTGAATAACGGACAGCTGAATATCCTTTTCCCCCACCACCCAGATCCTACCTAATCTATTATATTCATAATTGGATACAATAGACCAGCTGGGGAATACCAAATTTGTTATCTTCGCACATTTGCCCTCCATTACTCGAGTTTCTAAAAGACACCCAAACTTCATAGCATTGCCACGAACCCACTCTTTTACCACATTATGTTTGCATTTTTGTTAGAACCTCGAACATTCCAAAAAAACCTTGTCATTATGGATTAAGTTTTTTGGTGTTCTTCCCCCTCTTCCCCGATTTACCAGTGTTAGGACGTGGTATCTGGGTGTTAGCTACGAACCGATGTGCAGTCTTGGCTGCCTACTGCAGGTTTTGTCTATTCCCTGCCGGTTCTGTTTCCAAGCTCATGTCGACATTTTTTTCATTCAGTTCTACCCTGTGCTCATGACCATCTGATCCCGATGGAGAATTTGCCAAACTACCCTCCACAACCTCGTCGGCTTCAGTACTTTGCTGAATCTGATCAGAGCCACATTCGTCCCTCTCATCCTCCTGATCATCAGCATTCATCAGGCCAGAGCTGACGAGAAGTTCTCTATCTGTTCCGTTACTGTGTTCTGCTTATGTGACACCTTTGATGGTGATACCCATTCTTTTTCAGGATTCGACGAAGCAGGCTTCTCCACCACTGATCCGACTTCCTGACATTCGTTTTCCTTGTGACTCATTGTAACAGTTGTGATATCGATTTCTTTCCCCTTCTGCTTCGAAACAGAGGATAGCAAGGTGCTAATGGCTTTCTCCACCATCGGCGTTTCTGCTGATGGCTTTCTAGCACTTTGTTGTTTTCGCTTTGGCGTTGTGTTTGTTGCAACCGCTACCTGCAAATCAGATTGTCGTGAAACTTCCTCATCTCTTCGTAGAATTCTAACAGGCCCATTCTCTGCTTTGCATTCCTTACCAATGTGACCCCAACCACCACAGATAGAGCAATGTGGCGGTAACCAGGGAAATTCATACGCAATCTTAACTGTTTTACCCTTTACCTCAAAGCAATGAGCTTTCGGTAGCGACTTGGTTAGGTCCACTTCAACTGCAATTTTTGCAACATCGAACTCCTTCACCCACACGGTATCTGGGTGCAGCTGCTTTCGTTCCCACCGGACTAGCTAAGAGGCTAAGTCCCTTCCAATTATATAACTTTCTCGGTACGTTTCTCAGGATCACCCACAGAAGAATCGACTGCATAGCCGGCTGCGCTTCCTCCGCGACCGGACTCCACTTCAACACTAGCTTCGGAGTGTCCTTAATATTCCACATCTTACGCCTGAGAACCCTTTCTCGCATACCCTTGTCAGCGATACGGAATTTAACCGTTGTATCATTGACCACATACACATCGATCTTCTTTGTTTTGTTTCCAAGGTTCCATATTCTGTTCACCGTCATATGGATTGATCCAACATGAGGAGCAGTTTTGAGAAACTTCCCCAAGATGCAATCATCCCGAGCCTCATCCAGTATATTATTCGGAACACGGAAAACCCTAGCACCATCTGCTTCCGGGTCGTACCGCTGCATAACTTCCTTCTTCTTCACCACCTCATTCCACTGTTTAACCGGCAGCTCCTTGTCTGTGCGATCGCACTGCCATTTGCTAAAGAACGATGTTCTTCCAGTTTGCCCTCATCGCTCTCTTTTGAATCCAATCCGCCAATATCCATTCCCGTATCAAGCAACTCCACCACTGCCTCATTCGTCGTCGACTCCTGAACCTTCTCCGGGGACGTGGGGACCTTCTGTCTCGACGCTGCCATCTCTGCTGGCCGAAGCGTGGCCGCAAAGTCAAGAAACCCTAATTTGCCTTCTGGATCTCCTATTCTCCTTAAGTATAGATGAATTAGCTTCAAATGAAATCAAATTTGTTTGTACAAACAGAACAAGGGGAAATGACTTAAAATGATTTTTTTTTTTTTGGATCCAAAAAAATTGAGAAAAATAATAGTGAACGTATGACATATTTATAGACAATACATGTACAGAGATATATTAAAATCCACTTGAATCAAAGTAAACATTTTTGCTCTGTAAAAAAAAAATTGCTTTTGTTCAACATCATCTACAACGGCACTGGAGGCTTTTCCAACCACTTGGCACGAAACCCAGTTCCCTTGCAATCGCTACAGCAAGCAGAACCCTAAAACCACCAAAAGAATCGAATGTTTCAAACTTGTGAGGCTATATAAACCTAGAAAACACTACAAGTAATTCTTGAGGACAGAGAAAACGATTAACCACTAAGTTGGATTACTAACCTTTCCGGAGCAGATAACGCAAGAAGTATTCCTTGAGGGAACCTGGCAGAGCATGTTATCACCAAGGATAAAAAATCCTGTACCCGCACACCATTTGCATTCAACGTGACCCTTTGAATCGCACGATGAACATCCAACAGGTCTTGGTTGCTGCAATAAATAGAAAGAAGACTGACAAAAATCATTGAACTGGAACATAGGTCTTGTCAAGCCCGGAAACAAGAGTAATCTGATCTCTAAAGAACTGCACACGAAATTCAAATGCTAGATAAGAGGCTTCAGAAATCGTATCTTGTGAAAAATTTATTGGAACAACAAGAGGACCAAACATGTAAGACCAATATCGGGAAAAAAAGCAGATATCTTATATTTTCAAAACTACACTAAGTTCAGAGGCATTAGTTTCATGGTTTCAGGTAAAAAGGCATAATCATATGTCACAAAGAACAAGAACAGAGACCAAGAAAATAAAGCTTCTGAATTTGAGACAAACCCAAAAGTTGCAAGGAAAGATTTTCCAGGTTTAGCAGGTCCAAGGTACAAGACATTTTGAATTTAATGAAACTATTCACTAGATTTATAATTTAGCTCTTAATGTGAAAACTTAACATATTTCATCACATATCCAAGTTCTTAATTACATACAAGATTGACATATAGCTTGTCAATTTTAACACAGATATAAGTACATAACACGAAATGCTATATGCATTAATCCGCATACATCAAACATGATGGACCATACGACGAAATTAAAAATTTGTGAAATATAACTGATAAACACAAGGGAGTCAATTCGTATGATTACTCTCAGATTCAAAAAAGATCATACAGACTCATACCAAATTAACAAGTTGAAGCAATACTAACAATATCGCGAGAGAACTAATTAGCATATTGAATCAGCACCGAAGCGAAGCAAACCCAGAATGTTTTCGAAGATATCGAACCTGGGAGATAAGCCAGGCTTGTTCCATACGCTTAGCGAAATTGGAAGAACTCTCAGGGGAATCCACCGCCGATGCCCTGACCGTAGCCGGAGAACGGCGAACCGTGCGGCCGACCGCTACAAAACCTAGCTTCGCTCTTCTCTGCGAATTCCATGGATTCACTATCGATTTCGCTACAATATGTGACTCGCAACACATGCAAATCGCCATTTTTTCCTCTCTTTTCTTCCTCGCCGAGAGGTTTTGAAATTCAGAAGTTAAATTTGTCTTTGCCTTTTGTTTTTGTTTGCGCATACCAAATTGGAAGATGATAGGAGGAGAAAACGTCAAATTGGTTTATTGGACCCTTAGACCATCTCTGTGGGAGCTCGATTTCACACAATCGGGACCGGCCGAAGAAGCCCAAAAATAAATATAATTTTTAAAAAATTATATTTAATCAACAAATTAATCGGACTAAACCGAGATATAACTCGGTCCAAAATACAGGAATCGGCCCAATAATCTACTTGCGGAACTAAGCACGTGCAACTCGACGAGCTCCGAACTCTGAAATATCCGGTCAAAATCGAAGATATTCTGCAAACAGCTTAGAGATATTGCAGAGATCACGGAACGACGCAACACGAAGTGGTCCGAGATACGTGGCGGTAATTCGAGACTCGAAGAGAAGTATAAAAAGACCTCGCATCAACCAAAGAAAGAGACTTCCGATCCCGGAAAAAACCCTAGAATATCAATCATCTTTTGTACTTTGTTCTTCGAGCAATCTTATATTCAAATCATCCGATTAATCGAATATAACAAACATGAAACCCATCATGAACCGCGGAAAACACATCTCCAGGTATGTACACCTAAACATTCCACATTTCAGTTGATCATTATCCCATCCTCTCACGGATTTTTCACACTGTGGGCAGTGTGAGTTAAGTCTGGGGGAGGATGTTCATCCCTTACTAACAAAATTTTTGTTTTGAGTTTGTGTTGCATAAAAAGTTTTCAAAAAGTCTTCAAAACAGGAACGCCAAAAACAAAACCATGTTCTTCTAGACTTTACATGCAAATTCCTTTTTGTGGTTAGTCTTAAACTAGGCGGTAGCTAGAGTACTTGCACTACGAACTCTCACCAGAGGATTTCTATTCACGGAGATCTTTTCTGACAGGATATACTAGCTCATTTTACTTGAACATAATCTTAACATCTAATTTTCTCATCATTGGTTTTAGCAGGCATCATGATATACATTTAGGACATCTTCACCTTATTGTTACCACTTTTTGTTGTCCTAGATGGCCAGCTCATCTTTAGCTGGTACCACACCCTCTATCCAAAACCTTTATGTTCAACCTCATGCATCTCTTTTTAGTTTATATCGACAGATATGTGCAAAAACACAGGAGAGGGAGGAACAACATAGTTTTCAGTCACTCGGAAGAAAGACTGAAGAAATTTGGGAAAAAGAGCATAAAAAAGCTTGAACTTAAAGGTAAGTTTTGTGCCTCCTAAGACTCTACATCCAAAGGCATTTTCCGCTTTAAAAAAAAAATGAAAAAATGAAAGAAAAGAAAAAACAAAAAGCCTAAAAGAGTCTAGGATGGCCTAAATTATTTGAAGCAAAAGCTACAGGTATTCATTTGTGAGTATTGGTTTTAAAACCTGGACAAAAATCTAAGTCTGGGGGAGTCATAAGAAGAACCTGAAGAAAAGGAGATCAAGAATCTTAAGGCAAGAAGAATGTGACTGAAAACTATGGATATCAACAGCTCCATCCTCTCTTGCTGTTTTGCATAATGTCTTGTCTCTCCAGAAAAAGGTAACCTTAAATACTAAGAACCTCACCCCTGAAAAAGCCATTTTTAAATGCCTAGCCTTGATTGCTTTACTAATGTCCTAATGAGAACCACTTGAACCTCTTAATGAATGTTAAGAGCTAGTTGACTAGAAGTTAGGTTTAAGTGTCTAGATTTTTGCATGACGGATCAACGGACTAGTTATGCCTGTATTTTGGTGAGAATTTTCTAGATTATACCTGACTTGAGCATAATGATCGATTTTAGTTTAGAAGCATGGTCACTGAAGTATTGTTTTGTTCCTGCGTTTTTCAAACCTCTTTCCTAACTTTGATTTTTGTTTGGGGAAAAACAAAGGTCTAAGTCTCGGGGAGTTGATAACACCTGATTTTTACCACTTTTGTGGATCAATTTTAATATCTTATGCAGGTGTTTTCACTCAATTTTAAAGGTTTTTAATTGATTTCCATGTTTTAGAATCTCAAAAGAGTTTTCAGGATATTTTGACAAAATGAATGCACTTGGGAGCAAAAAGTGTAACTTTGGCTAAATTCAGAATGTCGGAAGTTTGGTAACAAATAGAGGCCTTCCCACCGTCTAAATATCCTCAAATTTTGACAAAAGATAGAGGAGACAACCAGATTTCCAATGCAAGTGGAATCAAAGCAATCCAACGGTTAGATCTTCAGATATGGTCAATTCACTGAAAGCATATCAACACAATCAGAAGCTCACCGCGGCCAAAACATCATTTACCGGGGGTGCGAAAGTTTAGACCGCGGGGAGCTAAATTCCGAGCCTCAGAAACCCACTTTAAAGCCCAAGTCACTCCTGTCACTATTCCTGCAAGCCCTAGGCATTCCAGATGACCCAATACACTATATAAACCCCTCTTAAGATATTTAGAAGGGTGTGCCACATTTTTCACCAGGAATCCTAGAAGAGAAGCTCGCCGTGAAGAGGAGCCACCAAGAGGGGCACCATCTGCCCTCCTCCTTCAGTCTGTTCTTCGTTTCTAACCTTTGTCTATTTCAATTCTCTGCAATTCTAAATATTTTTGTGATGTTGAACTCAACTATGTCTAAGTAATTTTCCAGTTGGGTTTTTAAAGGGATTTTTCCAAAGGGAATTTCATGTCTTGATCATATGTTTCATTCGATTTAGGGTTATAAATCTTCTAGGAGTCCTTCGTTCATTCTTGTTCACTATGTTGTTTCTGTTGCTATCCGCTAAGAAATTGATCTCAGTAATCGGAGCCACAAGAGTGATGTATTGAATTACCAGATCTAGAAGTGTTCGAGCAAAATCACTATAGGAGACAAAAGCTACCTATAGAGAATCGCGAGCGTGGATGAATTCTGTTTTTAATGCATGATCTTATTCGCAGCATAAGAATGAGAGTTAATTGCTCTATTCGCAGCATGAGAGCGAGAGTTGAGTGATTAGATGATTATTGTGACGAGAGTTGGCTAATCTTACATGTGTCTATTTGAGTTCGGATCTTCACTAGACGATTACCTTTATCGATTTGTTTGTCTTTTGATCAGTTCATGAACCCCTGCGAAAACCCTTTGAACCCAGCGTTTGTTCCCTATTGTTTTACAACTTGTTTATTTCAATTGCTTTTAGATTTAGTGACACCAAAACCAAAAACCTCACATTTTGCTTGTTCTATTAGTCTTAAGTTTTGATTGATTTGTACTGAAAACTCAAAATCTCTATGGTTCAACTCCTAAGTACTACAGCGTACATCTATGTACTTGCAAATATTTAGGGTTATTAATTTAATCGTGAAATTATAAGTAACCCTTGATTATCTTAGCATCAGATATGTTTTTGATTGACATATTTTAAAGTATTCTAGGGGCAATGATATAACTGAGATTTTCTAGTCTAACAAACTTAATTTGCTGACAAGTTTTTTGTTGGACCCACAAATGACAAGAATCTGATCTATTGGCTCCCCCAGATTTTGATTATACAAAGCATCACCAAATGCTCGTGATGTGGCCTCAATCGGACCTATCCCTTCTCCTCCGCCCATTAACAATACCGCTTGAAGGTTCTCATCCATCCCTAGTTCCCTTCGTAGTTCAACCTATGATTTTTGGAAAACTAGACAATATTCAAAGTTTGAAACACCAATAAGCCAAGAAGAAAGGAGCTGAAAAAGAAAGATCAACCTTTGGACGTGGGTTTCACAAAGGAAGGTCAAACAGGAAGGTCGTAAATTAAACTTTAGTCTGTGAAGTTTTAAGTCCGGCTTTAAGTACCCTCTTCGCCAACTCTTTGGATGGGCAATAACATCTTGTCACAAGCTTATGAAACCTAATTCACAAATGAAGAATATAGAAGCATCAGATATCTTTTACACCGCCATGGAACTGAGCTGGGATTGATACCGATGATAAGAATCAACGCTGAGATATGACTAACCATGTGGAATGGCAAGTGCTCAAGTCTGTAACAACCATGGTGAATATAATTTTCTTCAGCGAGCCCTTTGATTTTAGGACGCGAAGTGGGACATGTTGCATTAACGGATGAACATGATAATAATGTCTGGCTGGTGTTTCATCAATACTTTTTCAATTTCTCTGTAAGTCAAAACAATGGAATCAGAATGAATATGAAAACAGATGAGACAATTCAAGAAGAGGAAAAGTCATGAGAAGCAAGAAAAATAACGTAAAGCTAAATCTCCTCTTTTGCAGTTCTCTTAAGTACTTTCACACTTGAGTAGATACTGCAGCTATGTGCAAATGAATTTAGACCAACTAACTAATAGGCCTTAAAATCTCACCTGGAAATAAACGTCGAAGTTGCAGCAAAATTAGATTGATGAATAACACGTGGAGCCATGCCGTAATATGTCATTTTCCACATGGTTCCATGTCTCACCAGAAAATGATAGCTCCTCGGCAACTGGTTGAACGGCCAAGGCGTGTGATCTGTCCATAAATTTGTAATAGAGACCTGAGACAAGCACTCTTAATGTACAGAACACAATCAACAAAGGTTCCATCGAGCAATGCAATATATTCATAAAATTTTTATCATCTTTGGTTGATTCGACAGCATTAGAAGAGAAAACCGGCACCATTAGTCCAAGAAACAATGCAGTTTAAACTACTAATGCTCAAGATCTTATAGGCTGATAACACCTGATTTTGACCACTTTTATGAATCATTTTCAGTATCTTATGCATGTCTTTTCACTCAGTTTTAAATTTTTTATAAGTTTTTTCCATGTTTTGGAGTTCTGAAAGGCTTTTCAGGAAACTTGAGACTTTGGAGTGCATTTTAGAGCAAAAGTATATTTTTGGATAAATTCAGGCCGTCAGAAGTTTGGTAACCAATAAAGACTTTCTCATCGTCTGATCATCCCCAAATTTGGAGACATTATAGAGGAGACAACCAGCTTTCCAACACATTTGGAATCAAAGCAATCCAACGGTTAGATCTCGAGATATCATCAATGCACTGAATGGTCGATCACAAGCCCAGTCAAGCACAAGTGCTCTCACCCGCGGCCAGCCTTCTTCCCACCGCGGCTCAGGAGGTTTCACCCCCGGTGGACCTATGTACGAATCTCAGGAGCCCAAGTAAGGCCCAAAACACTTCCTGCACCCATTTTACAAACCCTAGACGCCCAAGACTTGGAGAAACACTATAAATACTCACTTTTAAGTTTTTTGTAAGAGAGCCTCTTTCTTCTCTTTGAGAGAGAATTCATTTGTAGTTTTAGGTTTTATTTTTATGCATTTGTAGAAGCTCTCCATCGCCACTCTGTCTTCAATAAGAGAAGTTTTTCTGCAACTTCGTTTCTTTTACTTTTCTTCTTCTTAGTTCTAAACCGATGATGATGTCTACCTCGGCCATGTCTGAGTAGTCACCTAGTTGGGTGAAAGTGTAATCCAAAGGGACCCCATGTTCGAATGACATCTAGGTTTTTAGTAAAAGGATTTTGATTTTTAACATGATTATCCCATTCATCCAAATCTCAAAGCGGTAATTCCTGATTGATCACCCAGAATCCGATCCTAGGTTTAATCCGAGCCACGAGAGTGTTGTATCTGGGTTGCCTGAACTGGATCTTATGGACGTCACCGTCGTAGGAGACGAAAGCTACCTACGGAGGATACGTAAGCAGAGATGGATTTCGATCTACAAAGCATGATCTTGTTCTGGCATGAGAGCGAGAGTTAATTGCCATGAACAAGTGATTAGATGATTAGGGTGACGAGAGTTGGCTAATCTTACATGTGTCTATCCTAGTTTCAGAGTCATAGAAAATCGTTGCCTAAATTCCTTGTGTTTTAGACAGGAATCCTAAAGATGAACCTTGAACACAGCGCCATTTTTCATATAGTTTTCAACCGGTTTTTATTTCCAGCTTTTTAATTCTCTGCATAATTAGATTTAGTGACAAACCAAAACCCCTTTTTATTAGATTAGGCTTACGATTGTTTTAAGCATCAGTTAGAAGTCCTCAACACATAAATCTCTGTGGATTCGATCGTTTGATGTGAACTTGCAGCTTGTCTAGGGTAAAACTTGTGTTGCCCACTGCACTCACATCACAGGCCAAATAACTAAAATGTTTCAAGAAAAATTTACTTTCATATGATTCAAATACTCTAGACAGAATCTGTAGTTTCCTAAAGAATCTAGTCTAACAAACCAGAAGAAAAACAACATTGTCACTCATCAAGTAGAGACTCTAGTCGAAAATTTCAAACCAAAAATTGAAATATCCATCATCGAGTTCCATTCAATTTAGGACTTGAAACCCACGTCATACTCATCTCCAAATTACAAAATGAATGCAGCTTTAATGGCTCCTGCTGAAGCTCTTAGTATGGTGGTGCTTTGATGTGCAGGCTGGTCCGAGAACTATAGCTGAAGCAATGATACGAGGGTTAACGAGCATCTTAAACGATTACATTGCTGGTCAAGTAAGTACGTCCAAGTTTAAAAAACAAAAGGCAAACAGTTTTGCTTCATGGATTTTCAATTTCTCTATCTCGGTTTGCAGGAGGCCGGGAATGTACCATAAGTTGTGGACAATGGGTGTGGAAAATTCTCAAAATCACCGAGAGAGATATTAAAGATTGTAGCAGATTGGTTTGGATCAGGATGGAGAAAGAGCTGGAGATAATGTCGCGGAATGCGTTGAAGCTAGCAAGACCAGATGCTGTGTTCAAGATCGTGCATGATCTCCACGAGCTTGTCTGAGAGATAAACGGTCTTCTCCCTCAGCTATCTTTCATTGCTTGAGGTATTATCATATTTTTGGTTGATCACATCAATGAAGCTAGCTCCTCCCTTGTTTGGAAGTCTCAAGAGTGATTATTTCTCTTATTCTTGATTTGTTAGTTTAACATGTAGAGATATTAAGTTGATCTCCAAGATTGTGATTCAAATTATCAAACCACGGCACATGATGATTTCATAACTTAGCTATGATATGTATCAACATAAATTTTAGTTGAAGAATATATTATCGAATTTTATTTTCAAATTAACATTTCTATAATTATAAACACACCGTATTAGAGAAAATTTCATGGTCATCAAGACAGACATGAGTAAAGCATATGATCGAGTAGAATGGAGCTTCATTGAAGCCCTTATGATCAAGCTTGGATTCTCCGAGAGATGGGTAAGACTCGTGATGTTCTACATTTCCTCGGTCTTATACCAAGTCCTGATAAATGGAGAACCGAGGAGAAAAATATTTCCATCAAGAGGATTACGGCAAGGAGATCCTCTTTCCCCTTTTCTCTTTATTCTGTGTACTGAGACTCTTATCTCGCTACTCAATGGAGAAGAGGAAGAAATACATATTTCTGAGTTGAAAGTAGCCCAAGTATCACACCTGCTTTTTGCCGATGATAAGCTCTTCTTTTGTAGAGCTGAAATCCAGCAAAGAGCCGAGATTTTCAGGATTATTAATACTTACGAATCGGCCTCGGGACAACAACTAAACCTGGGCAAATCATCCATAATGTTCAGGAACAGATTGGACTCGAATTTAAAGCAAGGCATCAAGAATACCATCAGAATAACCTCGGAGGGCGGCATGGGTATGTATCTGGGTCTTCCAGAACAAATTTGCGGATCAAAGAAGAAAGTGTTTTATTATGTCCATGACCGCCTGAGTAACTGAGTCAATACTTGGTCTGCAATCTTTCCCAAAGTGGAAAATAAATTCAAATAAAATCGGTCGCCCAAGCAGTTCCTACCTATGTCATGTCATGCTTTCTATTACTCCAAGGAATGACTAATAAACTACGGAATGTTATTGCCAATTTTTGCTGGAGCTCAAAACAGAGTAGCAGCAGGATACACTGGATATCCTGGGATAAAATCTGCATTCCACAGGATATGGGAGTTCTTGGATTCAGAGATTTACAATATTTTAATTTAGCCCTTCTAGCTAAACAGCTATGGCGACTTATTCAGTACCCCTCATCTCTTTTGGCTCGGGTTTTAAGAGGCAGATATTACAGACAGTCCGATCCTTTAGAGCATTTGAACGTCTATTCACCATCTTATGGGTGGCGGAGTATTATGGCCGTAAAACCGTTCCTAAGATGGACTTGAGGAAGAGAACTGGGTCGGGTCTAGACACGAGAGTTTGGAGTGAACCATGGATTCTGAACTTAAGAGCTAGGCCGACAAGAGCCGCTCCGCAGATCGGGCACCAGGATCCAAGATTATTGGTATACTCTTTTATCCACCAAGATACGAAACAATGGGATATTCTCTTTTTAAGAGATTTTTCCCGACATGAGGATGTCTCTTTAATTCTTGGGTTGAGACGGATATG
Organism: Eutrema salsugineum; assembly: GCF_000478725.1. Taxonomy (NCBI): domain Eukaryota; kingdom Viridiplantae; phylum Streptophyta; class Magnoliopsida; order Brassicales; family Brassicaceae; genus Eutrema; species Eutrema salsugineum. Next base: position 4,316,312 of record NW_006256867.1, read on the forward strand.
CATGAAATCATACCAAATCAGAACTTTACTCGGTTAAGTCGGGATATGATCTGATTAGAATGACAAAGTTAGAATGGAAAGCTGGAGCGTTGAGAGAACCGAGTATCAAGGTACTTCAAAGTCATGTCTGGAAACTCTGACGCCTGGAAACATGAAACATTTTATGTGGCAATCATTATCAGGGTGTGTTGTTACTTGCCATAACCTTACTTACCGACACGTGGGATAAGTTCTGCCCCCGTTGTGGGAATCCTGAGGAGTCTATAAACCATCTTTTGTTTTTATGTCTCCCGTCTTTACAAGTTTGGGCGTTATTGGACTTTCTGTCCCTTCTGGGCCTCTTCTCGAGTACCTCTATTTACCAGAATATGAGCTTTGTCTTTTGAAAAATGAAAGAGTTAGGAATGAAAAATCCTAAAAAGGATGTATATCCTTGGATTCTATGGTTTATTTGGAAACCAAGGAACAACAAAATTTTCCCGGAAGATATCTTGCTCCATGCAAAGGTGGAAGCTGAAAGTTGTAGAATTGCGAACTAACCAGAAAATGACGACAACACAGATGTTGGGACGATGGCTCCCCCCCTGCCTCCGATATCCTTACCCAAGGACCTGCGGATCCCGATATGCCGGATTGATGCTTCTTGGATCAGTCACAGATTGTTTAGCGACTACGGGTGGAGTTTGGAGGACAGCAAGGGAAATGAGATTTTTGGACTACAAAGATGTTGCAGAAGCCTCTCGGCTCTTCACACCGAGATAGATTGCCTGCTATGGGCTATGTCATGTTTGAGATAAAGACAGATGACTTTGGTTCATTTTCAGACTGATTGTTCAGACTTTGTGAGTATGTCTGAATCTCCAACAGATTGACCATTCTTTATGACAGAGTTGGAATTTTTCTGTATTCTTCGAAAGAGTTACTCGGAATTCATTTTATCACATATCCCCAAAAGTTTAAATGTTCAAGCGGATAGTCTTGCAAAAAAAGTTAGAAGAAGAGGATTTATTTTTTCCCAAATCAATCATACCAAATTAGTTGAGGATGGTTTTCAGTCTATCTCTCCAACTAGCCACATATAGTATAATAGTTGGGTAAATGAAAAAAAAATGCACCGTCTTAGTGTTGAACCAAAAAAAGTAAAAATAGACACGGTTTTGGTGTGTTAAAGTGTTTTGATGGAAAAGCAAAAAAGTTTAAACTCGAATTGAAATTTCCCAACTTGAACCCTCATCGAATTGTAAAATAATCCGAATGGAATAGAAAAATCTACCAAAAATTACTCAATTCTAAACCAAACTAAACCTAAACTACAAATAGTTTTGGGTTGATTTTTTAAAAGGATTTGAAATCGTTAGCCAAAGAAAAATGTTTTTCAACTGTAGATGTCAAATGATTTGAATGTAAAAAACTGTTTTTGCAGTCGAATAAAAATGATATTCCATTATATTTATGCGATGTGATGTAGAAGTAGGAGTGGGCAAAATCTCTTAACCGAATCGAAATTTCCAAACCCGAACCAAAATATCCGAATTCGATTCTTAACCGGATTATAAAATGTTTCAAATGCAATAGAAATGTTTATACCAAATTAATGGTGCGAAAGAAAAATGCTTTTTTTTAGTGGAATACAAAAGATAATTCCACAAGATACAAAAACTGAAAAACTAGGGAGCGGTTACATCGCTCTCTTCTCTCTCATGCGATCAGAAAGGCGATTGTTGTTCTTCATGGCAAATCACTTCTCTTGATTTTCTTCAAGGTCACTTTCCATCTCTCTCTCTCTCTCAGATGTCTTTCCTCCCTTGCGATGGGAATGATAGTTGATCGGTTTCTAATTTGTTTTATCCCACCCTTATTGGGGATGGTGATTCTAATTTTCGGTGGTGGTGTGGGAAATTTCATCGGAATCAACCATCCTCTGTCGTTTATCTCCACACTAGAACGATTAGTTTAGTGTGATGATCAATCTTACAATGGTTGGTGGTGTTTCCCGATGATTTCTCATATTTTTCCTATTACTTCTACGTTGGAGACAGTTTATAAGGATGGTTGTGTTCTAACCATAACCACTTTGCTATGGAAAGAATTGCCATGGAAACCACCATGGTTTAGAGTTGAAGACAATGGTTGGCAAAGTTGGGATTTTGGTTTGATTTTTCCTGGTGTGTTTACTTTGCTGGATATGATGTTGTTATGGAAACAATCACCATGGAAACCGCCATGGAAATGACGAGGTTTTGGAACGGAAGATGCAACCTCCTTGTGGTATAGCGACATTCGTACAGTCGTTGAAGATTGGCAATTCCAAAAAAAATTTCTATCGAATGAATCAATAAATTGGATTCTTATTCGAAGAATATTTTTAGTTTTTATTTTGGAATGTGTCAATGACATACAACAGGAGAAAGGATGGATCATAGCCAAAAAAACTGTATCAGATCAAATGCAATTACGAGGAAAGATAGTGTAAACACTCTTTCAAAAATTCAGAAGGAAAAATTGTCTAAACTCATCTTTGTTGTCTTATTGTTTTGTATGTTTATTTTCATGTATTGTTACTAGGTGAAGACCCGCGTATACACGCGGGTTTGTATATTATTTAGATTTTTTAAGTTGTGTTTAATATAATAAGATAAATTTCATATATATTTAGTGTTTAGGAGTTAATTTTTGATTAGTAGGAAATATATTTTAACAAATACAACCTAATTCGAGACAGAGGATTAGTTATTCGATAAGTGACAAAATGTTTTTACTATTTAGAGTAATGTGATTTGTTATAACTTTTTCTTCTCTTTTCTGAGTGTTTCTGTTTATTCAATCTTTTTGTAAACTTCCCATAATAGTTTTTTTACTTTCTTTTACTTGATTTTGTTTTAATGTAAAATATTTTTTCGTTTACTCTAATTATAATTATAAGAACTTAAATTCTTTAATTATTTGTTTCTTTAAAAAATCAAAACCTATACAAAAAAACTTCTTGTACATCCTAGAAGAGAGAGCAATATCCTTCGCTCTCTCATTCTTTTTGTTAGCCATCTCCTTGGTGTATTATCTGTAAGTTTTGACTCTCTCTTTGCCCTTTACTTCTTCTATTTTTTCTCTTTACACAAATTTTTAAAAATGCAGCAAAAAAAATTTATGAGAATGGAGATAACGAAGTACCTTATTAATAGCTAGTATATGCTGCAGTTTTCTCTTTTAATTTTTCTAGAAGCAAATTTTCCGTAGACCACACAATCTTCACCACATATGTATAAACACAAGCAACTCTTTGTATCCTTCTGATTCTGTGCATTGAACTACACAGAAACTACCGTTGGTGTGGTGATATCATCGCAAATTCTACTCTGTTATTCCTGGAAAAAAAGATGGAACAACCTTCAATTTAGTACGCATTGCCGTCTACTTTGGGGCAGTCTTTACAAACGATAAAAGAGTGAAACCTTACCAACTTAAGTGTCAAGTAACAGATAACATTATCATTGTCTCCTCTAAACAACAAATGAAACTCTCCATCCTTGATTTTTTTGTCTAAAGAGCCACCAATACTCTTGTGGGAATCAGAAACATGTTAACTTTAAGCATCTCCGCCTGGTTTTGAATCACAATCTTCACACTTTCAATAAGCGCAGCATCAGTCTTATTGATGCAGTTGAGTTCAGATTCAAAAACCATCAGCCCAAGTTTTCTCAAAATGACGTCTTATGATTCTATAGTTCCATTACAATATGCTATCTGGTAAGAAGACTTGCATGATTTTAAAATATTTTCTAGGCTTTGGTCGCACATTTCTATTTTCTTGACATTTTTTCACTTGTTGGGATGATTTCTGTAAAAGTAGAAAATTTAGGTACTGAAAATTAGCATATAATAAGCTCAAATCAATGACTTTAGACGAAGAAACATTTGAATTAAAAAAATATTAAAATTTTAAATCCTACAATTATAAAATTCTTCTGGAAAGACTATACAATACATGAAAATATAGTAAGATAACTGTAAATTTTAATTGTATTAAAATTGGTTCCCAAAATGGTTACTTACATAGTTACATCCGTGATTGTAGTTGTAACATTTTCAACTTTAAAAATACAAAAGGTTTATCAATCATTTCAACTGATTATGTTTAAACATAATCAGTTAATTAGCCGAAAATAATTTTAATAAAGCTTTAAATAATTTATTTTTGATTCTCTATTTTAGTTCGTAAATAATTTTTTAGTTAGTAAATAACTCATATCTCTATTTTGTTAAGAGATTACAATTATAAAGATAGTAAATAATTCACAGCAAATTAATCATCTCAGTTTTACCAAGTTATTTCATTAGATGAAGTTTACTATCTTTATAAAAACTATCACCGTGATAACTAAATTTAAAAACTATCACCGTGATAACCATCTTATTTCATCTTTCTAACTTCTAGGAATGAGATTAATGAGATAATAATGAGTGTTAATGACAAAAAATGGATATTTCTTTCTTTTTTGATTTTTGAGATTAAAAACAAAATTAATATTGGTGTTAAAATTTTTTTCATAATAAATTGAAAGCTGATGTGTCATAAGGAGAAGAGTTGATGTGTCATAAGGAGAAGAGTTGATGTGTCATAAGGAGAAGAGCTGATGTGTCAAACTTGTGAGATACAACTCACTCTTTATATAATAGACTAGGTGAAGACCTGCGTGTACACGCGGGTTTATATACTATTTAGATTTTTTAAGTTGTGTTTAATATAATAAGATAAATTTCGTATAGATTTAGTGTCTAGGAGTTAAGTTTTGATTGGTAAGAAATATACTTTAACAAATAAAACCTAATTCAAGACAGAGGATTGGTTATTCGATGAGTGACAAAATGTTTTTACTATTTAGAGTAATGTGATTTGTTATAACTTTTTCTTCTATTTTTTGAGTATTTCTGTTTATTCAATCTTTTTGTAAACTTCTCATAATAGTTTTTTTTACTCTCTTTTACTTAACATTTTTAAATGTAAAACACTTTTCGTTTACTCTAATTATAATTATAAGAACCTAAATTCTTTAATTATTTGTTTCTTAAAAAAATCAAACATATACATGAAAACTTCTTGTACATCCTAGAGGAGAGAGCAATATCCTTCGCTCTCTCATTCTTTTTGTTAGCCATCTCCTTGGTATATTATTTGTAAATTTTGACTCTCTCTTTGCCCTTTACTTCTTATATTTTTCTCTTTACACAAATTTTTAAAAATGCAGCAAAAAAATAATAATGAGAATGGAGATAACGAAGTACCTTATTAATAGCTAGTACTTTTCTCTCTTAATTTTCCTAGAAGCAATTTTTCCATTGACCACATAATCTTCACCATATATGTATAAACCCAAGAACCTCTTTGTATCCTTCTGATTTTATGCATTGAACTACACAGAAACTACCGTTGGTGTGGTGATATCACCGCCTTCTACTCTGTTATTCCTGGAAAAAAGATGGAACAACCTTCAATTTAATACGCATTGTCGTCTACTTTGGGGCAGTCTTTACAAACGATAAAAGAGTGAAATCTTACCAACTTAAGTGTCAAGTAACAGATAACATTAGCATTGTCTCCTCTAAACAACAAATGGAACTCTCCATCATTGATTTTTTTGCCTAAAGAGCCACCAATACTCTTGTGGGAATCAGAAACATGTCAACTTTGAGCATCTCCGCCTGGTTTTAAATCACAATCTTCACACTTTTAATAAGCGCAGCATCAGTCTTATTGATGCAGTTGAGTTCAGATTCAAAAATCATTAGCCCAAGTTTTCTCAAAATGACGTCTTATGATTCTATAGTTCCATTACCATATGCTATCTGGTAAGAAAACTTGCATGATTTTAAAATATTTTCAAGGCTTTGGTCACACATTTCCATTTTCTTGACATCTTTTCATTTGTTGGGATGATTTCTGTAAAAGTAGAAAATTTAGGTACTGAAAATTGGCATATAACAAACTCAAACCAATGACTTTAGACGAAGAAACATTTGAATTAAAAGAACATATTAAAATTCCAAACCCTACAATTATAAAATTCCTCTGGAAAGACTATACAATACATAAAAATATAGTAAGAGAACTGTAAATTTTAATTGTATTAAAATTTGTTCCCAAAATGGTTACTTACATAGTTACATCTGTGATTGTAGTTGTAACATTTTCAACTTTAAAATATATAAAAGGTTTATCAATCATACCAACTGGTTATGTTTAAAAATAATCATATAATTAGCCAAAAAGAATTTTAATAAAGCTTTAAATAGTTTATTTCTGATTCTCTATTTTAGTTCGTAAATAAATTTTTAGTTAGTAAATAACTCACATCTGTATTTTGTTAAGAGATTACAATTATAAAGATAGTAAATAATTAACAGCAAATTAATCATCTCAGTTTTATCAAGTTATTTCATTAGATGAAGTTTACTATCTTTGTAAAAACTATCACCGTAATAATGAAATTTAAAAACTATCACCATAATAACCATTTTATTCCATCTTTCCAACATCTAAAAATAAGATTAATGAGATGTATTGACCAAAAATGGACATTTCTTTCTTTTTTGATTTCTGGGATTATTAAAAAAAAATATTGGTGTAAATACTTTTTTTATAATAAATTCAAAGCTGATGTGTCATAAGGAGAAGAGCTGATGTGTCATAAGGAGAAGAGCTGATGTGTCAAGTTTGTGAGACACAACCCACTCTTTATATAATAGATTGTTATGTAATTGGTGCAGTGGATTTGCACTTAATATCGGTATTTGTACGGCACCCTTAGCTGAGTTATGGGGAGTATATTATGGGCTCTACATTGCGTGGGATAGAGGGATCACGAGATTGGAGCTGGAGGTGGATTCCGAGATCGTGGTGGGGTTTCTTAAGACAGGGATTGATGACTCTCATCCTCTGTCATTCCTAGTACGTTTGTGCTATGGCTTTTTATCGAAGGACTGGATAGTCCGAATTTCTCATGTGTATAGGAAGGCTAATCGTCTTGCAGATGGATTAGCAAACTATGCTTTCTCTTTGCCGTTAGGATTTCATTTGTTTAATTTGTGCCCGGACGAAGTCCGTTTGATTTTGTTAGAGGATGCGATAGGGTCTGCACGCCTAGACGTGTTCGGATGTAATTTTTTCTTTTATTAATAATATGGAGACTAATCCCCTGTTGTCCACCAAAAAAAATAATAAATTGTTATGTAATTTGATTTTCATATTAATAAAAATAGATGTTAAAAAATAAAAATAAATAATTCCACTATAAATAAATTCTCCTCCATTATTCTCTCTCTCATCCTTTGGTTCTTTCCAGAAACATTCGATTCAGAAGCGTAAGAAAGAAAATGGAGTTCACCGCAGAGCAGCTTAGCCACTACAACGGCACCGACGAATCGAAACCGATCTACGTCGCAATCAAGGGCCGAGTATTCGACGTCACCACCGGAAAATCCTTCTACGGAGCCGGAGGCGATTACGCGATGTTCGCCGGGAAAGACGCGAGCAGAGCCCTGGGTAAGATGAGCAAGAACGAAGAAGATGTCTCTCCTTCTCTCGAAGGCCTCTCTGAGAAAGAGATCAACACTCTTAATGACTGGGAGAAGAAATTCGAAGCTAAGTATCCAGTCGTTGGTCGCGTTGTCTCCTAGGGTCAAAATCCCTTTTGTGATTTCTGAGTTTGTAAGTAACTATGGTGTGAGAGATCTGTGTGTTTCGTGTTTACGATTTCTGGAAATTTACCAATCGTTTGATCTGCTCGTTTTGATGACGATTCGACACTAATAAGAACCAAAATGTCTAAATAAAATTGGTGTTTCAAATAATTTCTTTATGATCTTTCCATATCAAATTTGGGATTGCTTTCTCTCTCTCGATAGTTCTGATTTTCGCTTTGATTGTCCCGTCAAGCGTGAAGCTCGTCTCTGAAAGAAAGAACGAACCCTGAATCGATTTGCCCCAAATCTTGGTTCTATTCTTAATTCGGTTTACTCGGTTTAGCTATTATAGGTTTGAAATTTGCGGTTTAGGTGTAGTTAAACGATTTTAAACGAAATCATCATCACTGATGAGTTTTGAAATTTGTGTTGTGTGGTATGAAAATTGATTTGTGTTAATTTGAAATTTGTGTGGGATTAGTTTCCGATCGTACAAATGTGAGTAGTATACGAATGTTAACCCCTTTCCTAAAGATTAAAACCAAACCATAAGTTTTGGTTAATGTATCATGTTTCTTCATGCTCTCATTCTAAAGTAATTTTGTTATAATGATTTGGAGTTAAACTTTCATATATCCGATGAGAGAATATAGAGATTGCCAGAATGGTGTCTTCACTTAGGGCGGATTGGTTCAAACTTGCCAGCAACGAATCAATACATGGAGATTACACCTAAATTTCTATACTTTACAAAACTAAGAGTACGAAAATGTTATTTGGAATTGTGTTTGACACCGTTAAAAAAATAGGTATATGCGAAATTTTGATGTCTATAAATACAGAAAGAAAGAGGTAGTTCCATTACACAAATCATTGCAAATTCAGTTCGGGGATAAATCCTAAAGCACTCGACTCCGTTTTAAAATAAAGTTGCTTAAGAAAGAAACACTTGTATAAAGAATATGCTCTCTTTATTATGTTTAGAAACTTAGCTCAAAACTAAACATCAATGTTCTCTTATATGTTTATCACAAACTCGATAAACATATATATATAGGTTTTAGAATTTCCTTTTTCTAATCCTATTTTCCTAGAACTAGATAACTCCTAATTCTAGTTGGCCTATCTTATCCTAATCCTATTTAGATTAGGATGTCTTGGGCCTTAAGCTATTGAAGCTTATCCAACATTCACCCCCTTAAGCTTCAGATCATTTTCAGAGAGATCTTGAACTCTTATCAAATCTCTCATCTTCTTGAACTTCAGTCTTGCTAGGGCTTTAGTTAGAATATCTGCGCATTGCTCTTCACCTGGTACATGTTCGACTTCTATTTGATCTTCTTCGACACATTCCCGGATGAAATGGTAACGCTTGTGGATATGTTTACTTCTGCCATGGAACACAGGATTCTTTGTGAGTGAGATGGCCGATTTGTTGTCTATTCGTATAAGTAGTTTCTGGACCTTCAAACCGGTAATCTCACTCAGCAAGTCTTGTAACCAGATCGCTTGTTTGGCAGCTTCTGTGGCAGCCATAAACTCGGCTTCGCATGAGGACAGGGCAACTCGGTCTTGTTTTTGGGAACACCAGCTGATTGGTGTTTCACCAAAGTAGAAGACATGTCCTGTTGTGCTTCTTCCATCGTCGGGGTCTACATTATGGCTGCTGTCGCTGTAGCCAATAAGTTTCTTAGAACCACCTTTCTTGTACTTCAGACCATACGCCAATGTCCCTTGTAAGTATCTCAGTACTTGTTTCATCACTTGTCCATGTGATTCCTTAGGAGTTTGCATATACCTACTAAGTACTCCAACAACAAAGGAGAGATCGGGTCGCGTGTGCAGGAGGTATCTTAGGCAGCCAATTCTTCTTCGATACATAGTTGCATCTATCTCAGGTTCATCTTCTTGCCCTTTTGACATGTTTAAGCCAAACTCCATTGGAATGTGAGTCGGGTTACATGCGTCTAGGCCAGCTTCTTTGAGTATACGGCGTGAATAAGCCTCCTGCTTTATCTCGATCCCATCTTTGCTTTGCTTAACTTCTATTCCAAGGTAATATGTAAGTCTTCCTAAATCAGACATCTCGAATTTCGATGACATTCCCACCTTAAAAGCCTTGATGAGATCCATTGTATTTCCTGTTACAAAAAGATCATCAACATAAACAGCCACAATGAGGAGATTCCCATCTTCCTCCTTTCGATACACAGAGCTTTCCCTTGAACACTTCTTGAACTTCATGCCTTTTAAGATCTGATCAAGTTTAGTGTTCCATGCTCTTGGTGCTTGTCTCAAACCATATAAAGCTTTAGCGAGTTTGAAACCTTTGTGCTCTTCTCCCTTCTTTTCAAATCCTTCTGGTTGTGAGACAAACACTTCTTCATTTAGTTCACCGTGTAAGAAAGCCGTCTTGACGTCGAGATGATGAATTTCCCAACCATGGGAAGCGGCCAGACCTACGAGTAATCGGATCGTCTCAAGTCTTGCAACAGGTGCAAAAACTTCTTCAAAATCGATTCCCTCTTGTTGCACATACCCTTTTGCAACTAGTCTAGCTTTGTATTTATTAATAGATCCATCAGCATTCCTCTTGACTTTGAATACCCATTTTAGTCCGATAACCTTTACTCCTGCAGGTTTATCGACTAATCTCCAGGTTTTGTTCTTGTTGATGGAGTCTATTTCTTCTGTACACGCTTTTGTCCAGTGAGGTGAGCCCTTTGCTTCACCAAAATTTCTTGGCTCATCGTTTAATGCAAGTAGAAGTAGCTCGCACTCAACATCTGCTAAGAGGACGTAATCTTCGAACCGCTTAGGTTGTCTTATTTCACGTGTAGATCTTCTTAGCTGTGGTGCATCTGTATGTTCTTCTTGCTCTTGGACAAAGCGTTCATCTTCGTTATCTTCTCTTCCAGGCTCTGTTCCATGACTCTGTTCGTCGTTGCAGGTGTATGGACCTTTTCCTTCGTCCACTGCTTCTCCCCATGTCATATGAAACATCCCTGGTCTAGATTCTTCGATTTCACCAGCTCCCTTCCAGTTCCAACCTTCTTTTTTATTGAAAACAACATCTCTGCTTACAGTGATTTTCCTTGTTGCTGGATTGTAGAGCCTGTATGCCTTAGATCCTGGTTCAGTCCCAAGATGCACAAGGGCTTGTGATCGATCATCTAGCTTTCTTAGATTCACGTTTTCAACTTTCGCATAAGCGAGACAACCAAAAACTCTTATGTGATCGATCCTTGGCTTCTTTCCTCTCAAGCATTCGTAGGGTGTTTGTTCCTTTAGTGCTCTTGTAGGGATTCTGTTAATTAGATAGGTTGAATGACGTACTGCTTCTCCCCAAAATATGTTTGGAACCCTCATTGCTTTAAGAATACTCCTTGCCATCTCCATTAAGGTCCTATTTCTCCTTTCTACTACTCCATTCTGCTGTGGAGTGTAAGGAGCTGTCAGGTGCCTTTTAATTGCTGTTTTGTTGCAGAAATCCTGGAATTCTCTTGAAGTAAACTCCCCACCTCTGTCTGTTCTTAGTGTTAAGATCGATTTGTTGAGATCCTTTTCAACAAGTGTCTTAAACTCCTTAAACTTGTCGAATGCCTCACTTTTTTCTTTTAACAGTATGGTCCACATATATCTTGTGTAATCATCGATGATTACAAAGATATACCTGTTCTTGGCAAACGTTGATGGTGATATAGGGCCACATAAATCCGCATGAATGAGTTCTAATACCCTTGTAGCTCGGTACTGCGTTGCTTTTGGGAAAGAATGGCGAGCTTGCTTTCCTACTAGGCATGATTCGCATAACTCTTTTTCACTTTGGATCTTGGGTAGTCCTTGAACCATCTCTTGTGCTGACATGGTCTTGATAGTTCTGAAACTAATGTGACCAAGTCTAGCATGCCACTTCCATGTATCTCTGTCAATCTTAGAGTGTAGACATATTGGTTTTCCAATCTTGAGGCTGATTTTGTAAAGTCTGTTAGGGGATCTTATTACTTTAGCTAGGAGTCTTCCACTAGGATCTCGCAAAGTTAGATAGTCTTGCTTCATTCTCACATCACAGCCGAATTCAGTAGCCTGTCCTAAGCTTAGTATATTGCTCTTTAGCGATGGAATGAAGTAGATATCAGTTAGGAGCTGTTGTTCTCCTGTTTTTCCTTCAAACAGGATGGAACCTTTACCTCCTATGTCAACACACGAACCATCTCCAAACTTGACTTTTCCTTTCACGTTCTCGTTTAACTCAGAGAAGAAAGAACGTACTCCGGTCATATGGTTGCTTGCGCCGTTATCCAAATACCAGGTTCCTTCTTCTTCTTTGTTAGAGTCGTATTTCTTAGGAAGTACCTTTTCTTCGTTCAGAAAGATGATCTCTTGCATGTAAAGTGCTTCGTCTGCATCCTCTGTTTCGACCTTGTTCAGTTCTTGCATCCTTTTCTTTCTTTCTGGGCATACTGAAACAAAGTGACCTTTTTTATCACAGCGAAAACACACTACCTCTGATCTGTCCTTCTTTTCTTTGTTTCGGTCTTGGTTATTGCCTCTGCCACGGCCTCTTCCGCGCGAGCCTCTTCCTTGACCTCAGCCTCTTCCACGTCCTTGTGATCTTTCTTGATTGGTTTGGTTTTCTTGTGTCGATGTGTTAGTTAAAAACAAGCTTCCTTGGGTTGTTTCACCATGTTTTTCTTCTTGTATACGCTCTTCGTATGCTTTGAGCCGTCCAACAATCTCTTCGAAACTGGTTGTGTTGAGATCAAGGACTTGCTCCAACGATGCTACGATCTGAATATACTTGTTCCTTGGCAAGCTTTGAAGAAACTTCTTTACCATCTTTGTTTCTTCGATCTTTTGCCCTAAAGATGATGACTTCGATGCTAGCTCTGATATCTTGCTTGAGAAGGTATCAATTGTATCGGATTCACTCATCTTTAATCTCTCAAATTCGGCCATTAGGATTTGGAGACGTGCTTCTTTCACCCTGTCTACTCCTAGGTTTCGCGATTTAATTGCTTCCCATATAAGCTTTGGTGAGTTGTAGTCTCCAACTATTAGTACGAGGATTTCCGGGATCGACTGAAATAGCAGAGCTGTTGCGATGTCATTCTTTTCTGCCACTTCTGATCCGGGTTCAATTGTGTCCCAAACTTTGTGAACTCGTAAGGTTACTCGCATTCTCATGGACCAAACAGCGTAGTTCGTTGGTGTGAGCATGGGGCACTGGATCGTTGAGGACGACGGAGCTGCTTCCTTTCGTACGGCGATGGTTGAGACTGCTTTCGACTCCTCTCCTTTGGTGTCTTCGTCGTCTGCCATTGTCGTCGTCTATGCTGCTTCTTTGTCGTCAATTGTATTCGCTCTGATACCACAATAAAGTTGCTTAAGAAAGAAACACTTGTATAAAGAATATGCTCTCTTTATTATGTTTAGAAACTTAGCTCAAAACTAAACATCAATGTTCTCTTATATGTTTATCACAAACTCGATAAACATATATATATAGGTTTTAGAATTTCCTTTTTCTAATCCTATTTTCCTAGAACTAGATAACTCCTAATTCTAGTTGGCCTATCTTATCCTAATCCTATTTAGATTAGGATGTCTTGGGCCTTAAGCTATTGAAGCTTATCCAACATAAAAGAGATCAGAAGTGAATCAGGACTAAACCCAAGTTTTTTTTTTCTGTACAGACTCAATTTGAAAGCAGTTTATGTGAAAGAAGTGGATTGGCAAACCACATTGGCGGTTCTGAACGAGGAAATCAAAGACGTGGAAAACGAGATGGTCCTGGCTAGACAGTTACATCATTTTGTCTACTTCAGTAAAAGCGGAAGATTTGATTGTACATGGTGCACCTGATGTATCTTAACTTTTTTCACAACTTGTAATTTCTTTTAAAATTTGTATGATTCAGTGTCATGACTTGTAACGGTTTAATAAAGGTTTAAACAAAAATGTACAAGAAACTAGTTGACGAGCCTAAACACTGAATAAGTTCGATCAGTGGCAGAGCTAACCAACAAATTTATAAGGTTAATTTTAATTTATAATATATTATGAGCAAATTTTACAGGGATCATGCATTTTATCTTTTTTTTTTAAAAAATATGAATATATATATATATATATATATTTCTGGATTTCACATGGATCAATTGACCCTCTCCCATAAAACTGTTTCCGCCAACTGAGTTTAATGTTAAATTTTTAAATTTTTTTTTATATATAATATTTTATTTTTATTTTTTATTAATTTATTCTAAACTGAACATTTAATAGTATTTATAATCGAAGAGAAAATCTGAAATCAATATGAATCTATACTATTAAAATGGAAGCATGTTTTGTGTCCAAACAGATTTTACTTAGTTTTCTACTATTTTGTTTTTCGATAACTTCTATTTATGTTACCAAACAAATTAATTTAATATAATATTGATAAAATAATTTTTTTAATTTATTTTTTAAAAAAATAAATTCAAATATTTAAACTTGAATTTAGTATTTAAGTTATATTATTTATCGAAAATCATAAAATAAGTTATTATTATATTTTACAAAAATAATAAATCTGATATTTATTTAGATTTAATTTAAATATTTAAATTTAAGTAATATTTTCAATAAAAAATAACTTATTACTTTATTATTAAATAATTCTAAATTTTTTAATATCCAAACTTAAAAATATATAAAATATAGAAATAATATGAATGAACAAGTTATAATTATGTTTTAATAATCATGGTTCTTTTCGGATTAATATAGATAGACATGTTATAAGGACATTTTTATAATCGTTGTACTTTCAGATTAAAATGAACGAATAAGTTAGAATAATGTTTTTCTAAAAATAAAACAATAGAAACAAATTATATATGAATAGAAGACAAAATATATATATATATATATATATATATCACTAATTAGAAAGTGATATCCTCACGAAACAAAAACACATATTATCTTACAAAATTTGATAAATTATAAATAGTTCTTGTGCGGATGCTCGGGGTAGAATTTAGTTATTTTTTTACAATTCGTGGAGCTTGATCCTCTATTTTCACCAATCTAAGAACATGTTTCTTTTTAATTAACTCAAATGCAGCTATTTCTTTCCTAAATTAATATTAAAAATAACAATTAGTAATAAGACCTTTTTTTTATTGAACATCAGTAACAAGACCTCAAAAGTCAAATTGATAATACACCAAACTAAAACATTAACATGAAAATAAAGATACCAGAACTATTATAAAACAAAACAAAAAAAAATACCAAAAACAATTAGAAGTATATATCTTTATAATTCTTGTTTGCTTATGACTCCTTACTTTCCTAAGGTTCAAGATAATATTTTACGTCATCTTTCATTATTAAGATACAGTCAACAGATTACATTTAGCAAATCAATCAAAAGTAAGGATATACGACCATCTCCAATGTATTTTTCTATTTTTGATTCTAAAATATCTATACTATTATTTGCAAGGTCAAAAAATCTTAGGTGTCGTCTCCATAGCGATAGTCCTTCTGTCATTAATAAAAAATATTATGTGGCGTTTTAATTAATTCTCATTAGTCGATCATTAGTCCTACTTGTTGTTTAATCTAATGTAGCGACTTCTATAAAACTAATTGGGCTATGGGCCTATGGCTTATGGTTTGTAGTTTCTTAGCAACTTGGAATGGGCTAAAGCTATTTGGTTGTATACGATCTATACTATTATTTGCAAGGTCAAAAATCTTAGGTGTCGTCTCCATAGCGATAGTCCTTCTGTCATTAATAAAAAATGTTATGTGACGTTTTAATTAATTCTCATTAGTCGATTATTAGTCCTACTTGTTGTTTAATCTAATGTAGCGACTTCTATAAAACTAATTGGGCTATGGGCCTATGGCTTATGGTTTATAGTTTCTTAGCAACTTGGAATGGGCTAAAGCCCTTAGGTTGTATACGATTCATAATTTAACCTTAAAGGTCGATTAGTTTAGGGTTTTGTGAAATAAAACAAAACTCTAGCTTTGTTTTACCATATATAAATATAATTTTTATCGGCTGCATTTAAGTTATCACGAAACTTCCAGTTTTACTACGATGTTGTTGTGTTCTTGGTAACTCTCATCGTCTTTGTAGCATTTTTAATTTCTTTAGTTCTCTTTTAGCTAGGTTTTTGTGTGTTGTTGTTCTTCATTGTTTATTGTTCAAAGATTTTTTTTTTTTTGGTTTTTTAGGTTGATCTACGCTTTTGTTTTTCATGACGTTTGGATTCAGTTCATGATCAGTTAAAGTTATTCAGTTCATGACGTTTGTTTTTGGTTTTGTAGGTTGATCTATGCTTCATTGTTTTTGGTTTTGGAGGTTGATCTATGCTTTGAATAACTATTTGGCTAAATTCTCTGATGTTACATCTGAAAATCATACCGACGAAGTTCTCATATGTAATTATTTAGTAAATCTTTCTTTTATTATTTGAATGTCTAATTGTTTTAAAAATTGTAATCATCTTTTATTATTAATTAATTTAGATGTGCTTGGCGAAGTGGTGAACGTTGGATCTCTTACTGATGTCGTATCTCATGGAAAACCCTCAAAGAAATTAGATGTAATCCTACGTGATGCCATGTGAGTACCTTGAACTGTACAAACGTTTGTTTATTTCATATATAATGTCTGTTTATTTCATAATTTCATATATAACTGTACAAACCCTCAAATCTTAGGTGTCGTCTCCATAGCGATAGTCCTTCTGTCATTAATAAAAAATGTTATGTGGTGTTTTAATTAATTCTCATTAGTCGATCATTAGTCCTACTTGTTGTTTAATCTAATGTAGCGACTTCTATAAAACTAATTGGGCTATGGGCCTATGGCTTATGGTTTGTAGTTTATTAGCAACTTGGAATGGGCTAAAGCCATTTGGTTGTATACGATCTATACTATAATTTGCAAGGTCAAAAATCTTAAGTGTCGTCTCCATAGCGATAGTCCTTCTGTCATTAATAAAAAATGTTATGTGGCGTTTTAATTAATTCTCATTAGTCGATTATTAGTCCTACTTGTTGTTTAATCTAATGTAGCGATTTCTATAAAACTAATTGGGCTATGGGCCTATGGCTTATGGTTTGTAGTTTCTTAGCAACTTGGAATGGGCTAAAGCCCTTTGGTTGTATACGATTCATAATTTAACCTTAGAGGTTGATTAGTTTAGGGTTTTGTGAAATAAAACAAAACTCTAGCTTTGTTTTACCATATATAAATATAATTTTTATCGGCTGCATTTAAGTTATCACGAAACTTCCAGTTTTACTACGATGTTGTTGTGTTCTTGGTAACTCTCATCGTCTTTGTAGCATTTTTAATTTCTTTAGTTCTCTTTTAACGAGGTTTTTGTGTGTTGTTGTTCTTCATTGTTTATTGTTCAAAGATTTTTTTTTTTTGGTTTTTTAGGTTGATCTACGCTTTTGTTTTTCATGACGTTTGGATTCAGTTCATGATCAGTTAAAGTTATTCAGTTCATGACGTTTGTTTTTGGTTTTGTAGGTTGATCTATGCTTCATTGTTTTTGGTTTTGGAGGTTGATCTATGCTTTGAATAACTATTTGGCTAAATTCTCTGATGTTACATCTGGAAATCATACCGACGAAGTTCTCATATGTAATTATTTAGTAAATCTTTCTTTTATTATTTGAATGTCTAATTGTTTTGAAAATTGTAATCATCTTTTATTATTAATTAATTTAGATGTGCTTGGCGAAGTGGTGAACGTTGGATCTCCTACTGATGTCGTATCTCATGGAAAACCCTCAAAGAAATTAGATGTAATCCTACGTGATGCCATGTGAGTACCTTGAACTGTACAAACGTTTGTTTATTTCATATATAACGTCTGTTTATTTCATAATTTCATATATAACTGTACAAACCCTCAAATCTTAGGTGTCATCTCTATAGCGATAGTCCTTCTGTCATTAATAAAAAATGTTATGTGGTGTTTTAATTAATTCTCATTAATCGATCATTAGTTCTACTTTTTGTTTAATCTAATGTAGCGACTTCTATAAAACTAATTGGGCTATGGGCCTATGGCTTATGGTTTGTAGTTTATTAGCAACTTGGAATGGGCTAAAGCCCTTTGGTTGTATACGATCTATACTATTATTTGCAAGGTCAAAAATCTTAGGTGTCGTCTCCATAGCGATAGTCCTTCTGTCATTAATAAAAAATGTTATGTGGCGTTTTAATTAATTCTCATTAGTCGATTATTAGTCCTACTTGTTGTTTAATCTAATGTAGCGATTTCTATAAAACTAATTGGGCTATGGGCCTATGGCTTATGGTTTGTAGTTTCTTAGCAACTTGGAATGGGCTAAAGCCCTTTGGTTGTATACGATTCATAATTTAACCTTAGAGGTCAATTAGTTTAGGGTTTTGTGAAATAAAACAAAACTCTAGCTTTGTTTTACCATATATAAATATAATTTTTATCGGCTGCATTTAAGTTATCACGAAACTTCCAGTTTTACTACGATGTTGTTGTGTTCTTGGTAACTCTCATCGTCTTTGTAGCATTTTTAATTTCTTTAGTTCTCTTTTAGCTAGGTTTTTGTGTGTTGTTGTTCTTCATTGTTTATTGTTCAAAGATTTTTTTTTTTTTTTGTTTTTTAGGTTGATCTACGCTTTTGTTTTTTATGACGTTTGGATTCAGTTCATGATCAGTTAAAGTTATTCAGTTCATGACGTTTGTTTTTGGTTTTGTAGGTTGATCTATGCTTCATTGTTTTTGGTTTTGGAGGTTGATCTATGCTTTGAATAACTATTTGGCTAAATTCTCTGATGTTACATCTGGAAATCATACCGACGAAGTTCTCATATGTAATTATTTAGTAAATCTTTCTTTTATTATTTGAATGTCTAATTGTTTTGAAAATTGTAACATCTTTTATTATTAATTAATTTAGATGTGCTTGGCGAAGTGGTGAACGTTGGATCTCTTACTGATGTCGTATCTCATGGAAAACCCTCAAAGAAATTAGATGTAATCCTACGTGATGCCATGTGAGTACCTTGAACTGTACAAACGTTTGTTTATTTCATATATAACGTCTGTTTATTTCATAATTAACTTTAATTCATATTCATCGGTATAGAGATCGACGTTTTGACATGACATCAATTTATTGATTATATTGAAAAGAACACTACTGCTCCAGAAGTTATTTGTCTAATTAGCTTTGCATGTGTGAACGAGTGGAAAGGTATACATTTATCAACTGCAGTATATGTTTACTTTTGTCTATACTTTAACAACTATGTCATAATAGTCACAATTTTTAAAATACTTGGGTGATTATAGCGTTTCAAACGCGTTCAACGCCATATGATTTATTTTTTATCCTTAAGGAAAGCAGTATGATGAATTCAGATAATTGTATGTCTATAATTACCTATTTCTTCCATATTTGGTCTACTATAGTTCTCATTATTTAGTTTACATATAGATTTTAAAATCACCTTTTCTTAAAAATATAGAATTCTGAAAGACAGATTGGTTATTGGCCACGAAGATATATCAGCAACTCAGACATCACAAACAGATTCTTGGTTTGACGAATTCTTTCGTGATAATCCGAGAAAAACGATTAATGGAGTTATTTACTCTACAGAAGTATTGATATCAAAATTTTAAAACCATATTTAATATTTCATAACAACTACCTAAAATTGTTATTTTAAGAAAAGTGTGGATGCTAACTATTCTCTTCGATAAAAACAGATTGGGAAATGTGTACTCGCAGCTAAGGTCGTCTCCGTAGAGTATAATCCACTTTGGTATTACATTGCTTGCAGTACTTGCAATAAAGTAGTGCAGCCATATGAAGAAGACCCTGAAAATGGTGATCTAGATGATGAGAGTCCTCCTCTTTTTCATTGTTCCGCTTGTGATGAAGTTTTCTTTCGTGTTGAAGCCAAGTACATCCCTACTTTTACCACTTTACACTATTTCTATACATAATATTATCTTCTCTTTAAATCTGGTTCGTGTTTTGTAGGTACATACTGGTACTCCGTGTCACCAATGAGAGTGACGAAGAACTTCGATTTTTATTGTTTGATCATGTGGCACGCCCATTCCTTCGACGATCAGCAGATGCTTTGGCTGAGGAGGTTACTTTGGTAATTTTGAAAACCCAAAAAAACCTTATATTGATCTCTTAGTTATTACCTTTCTTCTGTTATGATATTTATCTTTCAAATTCACTGAACAATATTCTTCGTATTCACTTAGAAACCAGCTTCGGAAGTACCATCAACATTATCAAATCTGGTGGGAAAGTTGATGCTTTTAAAGATTTTGACATCTAACGACAATCTAAAGACTAGGAGAGTCACTTACAAGGTTGAAATTGTTGTCGATGATGAGAAGTTTGTTGATAAATTTGTAAGGAATGACTCGTCAAAGGTGCGTAGCAATTTGGCTTCTCGTGGTATTATATTATACTTTGGTACATCCTTAATATCTTACTAAACTTAACATGTTTTAATGAATTGTTAATACTAGGCTGATAATAACCAAGTCTCCAACCATTCCTCATTGGATATTTGGATGCCACAGAATCATCAACTCTGAGAAAACGATCGGCCCATAATGCCTCAAGGGAAATTCAGACTCCGGAAGTGAAGAAAAAAGACAAAGTTAGCAAGAGACACAAAGCATGATTTTAATTAGCAAAAATATTATTACATCAGGGTTTTAATTTTTATATTTCTAATTTCTTCTGCGTAAATTTTATTATCTAGGTCATATACTTCATAAGGATTGCTTTATTTATGCTTGGGTTTTATTATTTAGGTTTTACCTTTTATATTCCCAAACATATTATTCAATATAATCACTATTCCAAAGGATTATTATTTCTAAGATTTGTTCTATACAATAAAATAATTAATAATTAAACATTTTATTTAAAGATGACTGACTTTCAGTATATTTAAATTTAATGTCTGCATGTTTGCATTTAGTGAAAACATTTATATAAATATACTAAACACATTCGACTTATTAAACACTTCGTTTGTTAAACATGCTTTAAAAATAAGCCTTTCGTCGTGAAAAAAAAAGATAAAAATGTATGATATTCCATAAATACATAAATAGGCTTTAAGTATAACACCAATAATATCCTATATAAAAATAATTTAATCATCCACATAAAACTGTTCCATCGAGAAATGTTAATAATTTCCAATATAATTTAAAATATACGATATCTTAAATAAATTATTAAAGATAATAATTAAAATTTACTCAATCTAGAATAATGTTAATTATCATTTAACAGAACCCTAATAATGTAAGTTATATTTTTAGGCCGCCAAATTTTAATGCAAAAACCTAATATATATTACTTTAATACTAAACCCTAATATATATATATATATTAGACTTCCTACAAATTTGGGTATTAGTCTTCCTTTGCTCAAGCAGAATTTTAAATTAGCAATGGTTCTCTCACTTTATATCCATCCATGCTGATTCTCCTCTACCTTAGTCGTCTTTTCCAGAATCATGGATGCCCGCTTTAAAAACGGGTAAGATACCTAACTTTATTTTATTAAGCTGCTTCCAAAAATTGTAAAAAAAAACTTACATGCTATTTCCTTGCTAGGTGTCCCTGTGTTTCGCTTTGACAGAGACCATTTTCATCCTTTAGGTGATCCACTGCGATCTTTCAACGTTATTCACGTCTTCTCCGAGATGGAAGGTATTGTTTCATCTTAACACTTATATTATTTATTAAACATGAACATGAAATTAAAGTAATATAGATGATGGTTTACTAAACATGAAAAAATATAGAAATATTTAATAACCCAAGTAATAATTCTTTGTAAAGCGAGTGTTGTGGAGAAGGGTTACGAGGCATGGTTATTTACTCAAAGAGGTGAAACATCGCACGACTGTTGCTTGAGTAGCTGTAACTCACGATCGGGTTTGGATTACAAATTCGATGGGGGGGGGGGGGTTTCTAACAAAGAGACACATGAATCGATTGGATAACTTTTATGGCTACCATAAATTCTTCTACTCTATGGGACAGTTGTACGGTTGATCGCGTTAATGAGCTAGAGTCTTTTTCGAAGTCGATTTTGGACCTAGGTGATGGCAAAATTAATTTGACTAACAACGATGAAGAAAAAATTGAAATCCCTGACGATTTACTAATAAAAGAATGTGTCGATCCTGTTAAAAAGATAGTAAAAGAAGTGTATGGTGAGAAATGCCGACATGAGAATAATAAATGAATACATGGAAATACAAGATAAACATATTTAACACTTTATACATATAGAAATATGATCTTACACATAAGCTTCATATTGTTATTTTAAATTATACTTAGTGAACTTTGTTTAATATTTTCCTAGGTGAGGAACATACATATTTTAGCTTGGAAAATATTGATACTTCTGATAAGGGAAAGATTGACGAAAAATTCTACACCCAAAAATATCTTAATACTATTAAGATCTCAGAAATGCCGAACTTTGAATTGAAATTGAAAATAGGAACACCTATTATGTTGCTTTGGAAATTTATGGAATGAAACAAGACTCTTGGTAATACAATTAGCCAAACATGTTATTCAAGCTAGCCACATAACTGGTGAGTATATTGGTCAAAAGGTCATGATCCCACGAATGTTTGTTTCCCCCAGCGAGACAGGGTTTCCTTTCAGAGTGAGGCGTAGACAATTCCCAGTAGCCATCGTTTATGCAATGACCATCAATAAAAGACAAGGAAAGACTTTGCAAAAGGTTGTACTGTATTTACCAAAATCTGTTTTTCCCATGGACAACTTTATGTGGCTATATCACTTGTTACTTCGAGAGCTGGTTTGAAGATTCTGATAACGGATACTAAGGATAAGCCACAAACCAATACTTTGAACGTTGTATACAAGACCGTCTTTCAGAATGTGAGGAAACAATTTTATTTGTTTTGTTTTAGACTTATACTAATTAAATGGTTTGTTTTAATGACACTTTGGTTTGCTTCTGCTCCAGAATTGATACTCTTTCTCTTTTTCCATTAATGGTTATTCTGATTGTCGAAAATTGATATTTTTATTAAACATAAAGGAAATCGAGTACAAAACCATAATGATGTTTGTTGATAAAGTGATAAGTTTTTCCAAAAGTACTATTATCAAACTATCAAAATTTATGAGTTTATTAACCATACATATCATAATAACAACAAATACTCTTCAAAATATTAAATATTTATATAAGATCTAAGCTTTTTACCATTATAAAAAAAATTATATAAATAAATGATAGTTAGTATTGTTAAAACCAGAGAATATTAAAAAAATATCATTTTAAAAGATAATATATAACTTACAAACCTCCTACATATCAGTGATCGCCTGTACAAATTTGTGTATATCCAAAACCCTAACTATATAACTTTATGCACGTTTTTGAATGATGAAGTATGAGTTTAAAGGCTCGATCGAAGGGAATCGACTATGTTCGGTAGGGATCTTCGCGAGATAAACCAAAGCCAAATTCTAGAAATCTTTCTTCTAAACTTATACTTAAAGCATGGATCGTCACAAACTAGAGACTGATCGGTCCTTGGTGTTGCGAAAGTATTCATCCAGGGCCAGATCTAGTTTGAGAAGAGCAGATCGACCATAGGAGTGGAAACCTACCTATGGGAGAGATGTAAATGTTAAGGAGTCTTAAGCATACTACATCCTTTCTTTTCCAGGGCCAGAGTGGAAACATACTGGTCAGAGTTGAGAGAGATAGTTGAGTTCTAAGAATTTACGAAGATCGATATTAAGAGTTTTGTTCATCCTTTAGACTTATTATCGATTTATTCACTTCTAGTTTTAAAACCATTTTTAAAACCTTTTTTAAAATCCTTTTTAAAACCCTTTTCAATCCCTTTTCAAATCCCTTTTTAAAATACATTTTAGAAATCGTGACAACCTATCCAAAACCCTGTTTTTCGTCTTAGACTTCATTTACTAATTCTGGTTCTAAAGTTCTGCAGGTAAAGCGTGGATTCTCTGTGGATTGATATCCAAAGTACTACAACGCACTGCTGTGCACTTGAAGATATCTAGGGTTATAAATTTAAAACATGAAGCCGCAAATTCAACCCCTAGCAGCATCATCAATCTCCTCCAGTGTCCAGGTGTAAAGCAAAAGCTGGCCATTCTTCGGGTGTAGACACCATCTTCACTACTTCTGAAATGTCTATTGCAAATGCTACTGACATCCTTTGATTCTCTAGCATACAATGCATTGCTCATATAAGAGCTTCCATCTCTACATGCAAAGGAGATAAGCAAGTTTTTTACCGCATTATTTGATAAAACCAAGATTGTGTGATAAAAAATTGTGTCGAGATTCAAACCAAGCTACACGAATACTACAAACCCAATGTGGAGGCAATCAAATCTAAGTTTTAGAGCTTTTCAAGCCTTAAATTGGCTATGTAACATCTTCATTTTTCTTAAACAAAAAAAAAATAAAGAAGAAAAAATATGTTCAGTTTGAGTGGATCGCTAAGACGAGTGCAAAGAACGATTAGTTCAATCATCAACTTTAGAAAGAATGTGAACGTTCAGTTGGAATCCGAACAGGAAAAAAGAAGAAATTTCTGATAAATGGTATACATCTTATCAGAGTTGTGCATATGAACAAAAAAAAAGAAACATTTGTCTACAGGTCTATTTTAAAAAAAAAAATGAAATTTTTTTTTAAATTAAATTCATAAATTATTAGTAATAGAAAAACATTTATTTATAAAAATTAATAACTATGTTAAAAAACTAATAACTAAAAAAAAATTTAACAACACAATAAAAATAATAGTTATTATTTTTTATATATAAACCAAATTGATTCTATATGAATTTGAGAGATGATAAGTTAATTGAGATTTTTTTAATATTTCATATGGTCTCTGAAACTCTGGGCAAGGCTCTGCATCTTATAACTCACGATCTAATTAATAAATGTTTGGTTAGCTAAAATTGTGAAAACCATTTGGTAGAAAA
Organism: Eutrema salsugineum; assembly: GCF_000478725.1. Taxonomy (NCBI): domain Eukaryota; kingdom Viridiplantae; phylum Streptophyta; class Magnoliopsida; order Brassicales; family Brassicaceae; genus Eutrema; species Eutrema salsugineum. Next base: position 4,341,077 of record NW_006256867.1, read on the forward strand.
ACTAAACTGCGAATTCGGAAATCAATAAGACAAGTCGAGTGCCTGCAAAATTTAGATAAGTAATATCAAGATTGCAAACACTTTGAGTTTGATTGGTAGTGTATATTCATGGGCATAACGTTTCATAATAATCCAATCAACTTTTGTTAATAGAGCATTTAGGAAAACATTTAGAAGATGCAAATGCTCTTCTAAATTCTCTTTATTCTATGTTTTCATATATATGGAGGTTTTTCAGAGCATTAGGCTTTAAAATATTTCAATAGTTTAAAATTATTTTATATAATTAATTTATTTTATTTAAATAACATAAAAAATTATGTTTATATTAAATTGTAAATTTTACATTTTTAACACTAATATTTACTATTTTTTATTTTTGAAATATTATAATTAAGTGATAATTTATAAATATGATAAAATCTGTAAATTCTAAAAATGTACATTATAAATATAATATACCAAATTTAAATAAATATATTAAATATTTTTTACAAAAATTTATATTTAATTACACACAGTTCTGCTAATCACTTAAAATATATACACTAATAAAAACATACAGCTTCAACATTAACTGCTTGTGCTGCTTAAACATAATAATGCTTTGCTATCAGCTATACCAATCAATACCTTTAAGTTATAGTAACTTCTTTTGTATTTTTTGTGTGGTTTTTTAAAGAAATCGCAAGTACGTACAAATCTATGCCGAGCTTAGCCAAATCGTTAACTCGGAATATATTAAAGAAAACAAGGACGCAAATTTGGCTACCTCATGAGTACTCACCATTTCTAGGTCTTTTTCTGTGGTTTTTTTGTATAGACTCTCCCTTTTTATTTTATCTATTTTTTGGGCAAGGAACAGTCTCTTAATTAATATTACCCTTTGTAGCTTACAAACAATCCCATTTTTAATGAAATTAGAGATTATTCCGCGTTACACGCGGATCTTATACTATATAAATGTTATTTTATAAGTTGAAATAAATTTGGTATTTGGTTGGGTAAACCTTTTATTTGTAAAACAATTCACATCTTAACAAATATATAAGTAAGAATACAAAGATTGGAAAATAATAGTAAATATAGTGAAAACAAATTGTGTTTTCTTTTGTTTTTGACTTTAGATTTACCTTCGTTTATTTTCTTATTTGCTTATTTTCCCTCTTGCCATGATCATGTCCATTAACCTCTTTTTGTGCTCTGAGCTTCTGATCTTACCTTATGGGTCCTCTCTTTGTTTCATTTCTTTCCATAACATTTATGTTACACTCTCTTTGACTTTTTTTTTAAATATTTTAAGACTACATTTTACTAAATGCATATAATATATTTAACTCGATTTTGACAGTTTAATCAAAAATCAAGAAGAACAATTTATATTATATTTATTTTATGTGTAAGTAGACATTTTTTAGGAGGGCAAGTTGGCTCGATAATTTGTGTTTTGCACTTTAGTTCATTATATAAATTTTATCATTTGTTTGTTTACTTTCTTTAGGAAAATGTTTCATCTCCATAATTTTCACAAAATTATAAAATATCTTAATTTGAATATATTTTATGTTATTGCTCAACGCGATATGTAACTGGTACTCTCTACAACTAACTGCTAATGAACTATAAAGAGAGCTACACCCGTTTACACTCTGCCACCTCAAGAACTACAACTCAAATGATTAGAGAAATCCAATTGGTTCTCCAATGGCGACTGGCTGATTCTCCAATCTTTAATCTCACTATCATGATAAGAATCTTAACACTTTATTAAGCGGTAAGATGGAGATTTTGTTTTTCCTACAATTATGTGTAACCCGTAAAACCCCAATAGCTGCAGTTTGAAGTGAACAAATTCATAAACATATATGTGCCGTTTGTTTATCCCTATTTACAATTTATTTGGACAAAACCCCTTTATAATATTTATTTCTTTAATTTTTAAAGTTGTTTTTCACTCATATGGAAATGCATGGAAATCTATCGAGCTAACTATTAATCGCATCTACACAGTCATTAGGTTTAGTATAGATACCATCTTGTACGCAAAGAATCACCCAAGACTTCACTGATAAATATCAATGGATACAACCATGTTTCAAGGGCCTGCAATTTTAGGAATGATATTATAAGGATTGTTATGTTTAACTGTTATTATAAGGATTTTTCCTTTCTCAATTGGGAGGGTGGCCTAAGATTCATAAAAAATTTATTCTTCATTTAAAAGAATCTTCTTGTTCTTCTTCATAAAACAAAAAAACTTTAATACACTGACAAAGGAGAGTGAAGATGGAGGCTGCCTTCTTGATACTTAGCTACACTCATATTTTTATTGATTACCCCTTCTTTCAATTTTCCTTAATTCCAATGATTTGCACTCACTACCTTTTACATATTTCTCTGTTCTCCAAACCCATCTGCTCAATATTTCATATGCTTGTTTTTTAGTGATTTTTTGTCAGCTGTTCTTTGAGTATCTTGGCCCATATCTTCATCACAAATAGAGTGTTCACCGGAACAGTTGATGCAAATGATGGCATGAATTCTACAACCTAATTACTTTTAATTTGAATGGGTCTGCCAAAGCATTAGCATATGTATTCGGCCGATTTACTAACCGATCCAATTGTATACAGTCTTTCACTCTCCATTTTCTCTACAGTTTAATAGTAAGTTTGACTAACAAATGAATTCAATTTTTTTTAAGGTATTAAATTTCAGAAGAATACACATCTATTCCACAAACTGAGAGAAGCAAATATCATAGTACATGGTATACAAACAATCATATATAACGCTTTTTCAAATGACAGCATATTTTGACAGTATTTTTTTACTATCCAGAAACCCCTAAGAACAAATTGATTTTAGATACAAAATCAAGAAACCGGACAATTTTCAGTTGAACATGTAGAAATATGTATTTACACATATGCATTGGTTTTTCGATTCTGTGATGTTTGAACACAAAAAGAGTTTATACAGTACACAAAAAGCTACATATCCGTAGAAAATATTGTCCACACGAATTGAACAACGATTTTCACTCAGTACTCTATATACGAAAGCAACTAAGAGCATGTGCAACACAGAAACCCAATTGAGTTTGTTATTTATTTTTATAATATTAAACTTATAGCGAGAAGGTTTAAAAATAGAAAAGAATAAAAAATTTATAATATAAAAAAAAAATTTAACACATGTCCACTGGAGAGAGAAGAAAAGAGAAGAACTTGTAAAATGTTGTAAAATGTTGACACCTGTTGTTAAGAAACGTCTCTTATGTTTCTTATTTAGGAGACGTTTCTGAGTTTAAATAATTTTTTGTTTAATTTTATTAAAAAAAAAATTAAGAAACTGGGGTAGAGACTCCGTTGCACATACTCTAACACTGCACATGATAAATAAAACCAAAGTATCTTACCTACATTGAGTAAGACTGTTGGAGCTCCATCATCAGGAAAAACACTAAGTTCCAAAACAATAGTGAAATACAGAAGCTCGAGTTTCAAGTGAAATGGTGAGATATCTTTTTGGAAAATAAAACAAAATCTGAATTTTTACAACACCTGATGAAGAAGTATACTTCCGAGCGTCAGATTTGGCATAGAATATCTCTGATTAGATTAAACATTTAGCTCAAAAGTATATAATACAGAGTTTGTTCCTATTCGTCGTCATCCTTGCTCTTAAACTTCTTCTCTTGCGGGGACCATCATCAGTCACCTGGCATCCTCCAGCTTTTCTCTTCTTCTTCTCTGATTTCGCATTCTCATCTGCCCATATTCCTCCTCTTTCTTCTTATTTTTCTCTGTCTTCTCCTCATCTTCTTCACCCTTTGCCTTCTTCTTCTTGCTTTTCTTTGTGGAGGCTTCATCCATTGTCTCTTTCCCTTCCTCATCTAAAGGAGGCCCCCACTAAACACTGAGTTCACCACCAAAACTAGAATTTGTATGTGAATTTTGTTTAAAAAGGAAAAGAAATACCTTTGTTTTGCACATTCTCTATCACCTTTTCATTACATCCACATTCTTAAGTGGGGTAACACCTTTGTCATAAAAGTCTAGCCTTTCATCAACTTGCTCGCCAAAAGGCCGTTGTTGCACCATCTGCATAAGACAACACCAAGACACATAAGTTACATTTTGAATCATATATCATATAACCAAAAGCTCGATCTTCTCCTGTGCGTTTTCAGATTCTTTTACCAGCAAAACAATCAATCTGGGGGGCCTCCCAAGAGTGAACCAACCAAACAATGATTTCCTGGTTGCAGATATCACCTTAAATTTTGTTGAGCATGTTCAAACTCTTATGGTGGACAGAGAGATGGAGTGATTGGGAGGCCATGATTGAATTTGATAGAGTGTTTGGAAGCTTGTAGGTGGGTGGTGAGTATTGTAGAAGGTTTCCTTTTATAAAATTATAAGAGAGCAGTAGTCTGAGAGGCCATTAAAGTGAGGCAATTTAAAGCTCAGAATGGATAATTAAGATGAGAAAGTAGCGTTGATGGGGTTTTTTTTTGTGAGAGGGTAGAAGTCAGATCGACGATTGCTGTCGCTAACAGATGGAAGAAGATGACGCTTTATTTTCTTAGATCTTAGATAACAATTTCTGTGAGAATTGTTTTTGTATTGGGTTGCTATTGAGAAATGAAAAGTGAGTAATAGGCTTTTAAAATAGATACAGCTCAAGGTTAAATCTGTCTTTTTTATCTTTATTGTTTTTGTGGTGTGGGCTAGAGATAGTTTTCTAATTTCATTGGCTAGTTTTTGTAATTTGGGCTTCAAAAAATTATTTATACGTACTTCAATAATTTTGTTGCTTCAATAATTTTGTTGCTTCAATAATTTTGTTGACGTGGCTGTAGAGGAGAGCAGTTTTAAAAATCTGACGTGGACAGTGGACAGGGTGAAGAGTCTCAAACTGTTACTTTTATTAGAGTAGATTCAAATACTCCGTACTACTTATCAAAAACAAATAAGGGAGTAATGACACGAGTTTGAAAATCATATCGTTTTAGGGTAACGTCACAATGTTTGAAGCCCCAGACTTACGTTACACTGACCGTTCTCATAAAATAGCACGTCCTTCGTCTTTATATAAATGATGTTTTAGTGCAAAAATGTGTTTTAAATTAGATGATGCAACTTTTTAACTGAAAAATTAATTAGTATTTTCTTTATTGTTTTTTCATCATTTTCATGCTGTATATTATGTTTTTCATTGGTTGAATTGTGTTTAGCTATACAATAAATGATGTTTTAGTTTAGAAAAAAATAATAACTAAATAATTTCATAATATGTGTAAAAATGTTATGCATATTTCTATCTGTCTTGAAACATATATTATGGATTTTTAAACGGTGTAATTTTAGCTAGTGTCGAGATGAAAAATGGGAGAAAAGTCTCGAAACTAGCAGAAAAAAAACGAAAAAAAATTAACTGAGGAGAAAAGTCCCGACATTTAGAAGAAAAAAGTCTCGACATTTAAGTTGAAGATCTTTGCAGGCGAGCAGAAAAATCATTGCAATAAAAAATTAGTTTCGTAGAATTTGGTTAACCATTCCATGTTACGTATTTGCATGAAATTTATCACAAAGAAACGGAGTGCGCATGAATAAGGCCGCAGTTATATAATTTATAGAGAGACAGCGTCGGCTACTGTGGTTTACTTGGCACAAAATGTATTAAATAATGCTCTTGCCAAGTACACGTTCTCATCAGAGTTTGGGATATTTGTCAGAGTACTTTGACTGCATACCATGATACCATATATAGTACAGATAAAAAATTTCTTTTTTTCTTTGAACATCAGAAGAGTCTATATGGTGACAATACTCGCTAGTTTTATAATTTTGTTGAATATATATCTTTTCAAATTTCAATTGACTGGATTGTGGAAGATATTGAAAAATAAAATAGTGGAATGGTTTACCAAATTTGGAGACAAGGTGTGGTGCCAGCATCATAAAAACTGCAGACAAACCACCAGTTATTATTGAAAAAATATTGCGTTTTAAGAAACAAATTAAATATAATCTGTTTGCGGATTTCAAAACACGTAAAAATGACAAAATCTGACTACAGATAAGGGACGAACACTCCAGCAAAATACGCAGAACATAACACATTTTTTTCTTTCTTTTGAAAGTTATCGATTTTTTTTTAATAATATGAATGTCCAATAAATATACTTACGCATTGCACAAGAAAACACATTTCACTATTATATACACTTAAGAAGTTAGATATTCTTGTTCTCCTTTCTTTTGCAGAATCAAGTAAGTATTTTTTTTTATATCAATCAAACAGTATTTATTAAAAATTTACTTCGTAACAATTTAGAAATATTAGACAATAGTTTATTTGTTTCATATAAATGAAGTTAATGTATGTGTAGCTTAATTTAATAAGATTAAAAAAAATCTTATTAAAATGACATTAAATTACCATATAATTTGTTTTAAATATAGATGTATTTGTTCACCATTTTAATAAGAAAATTATGTTAAGAGTTTAAAATTTAAAATTTAAAATATCTTAATATTTGAGCATGTATGAATACCGTTCTTTTAGAGAATATGACTCCACTAATTTACAAAACTTCCTTTTATTTTATTTATACAATATATCATCAAATGATCCTTTTATAATATTTTTCCTGACCTAATATTTATTTTTTGTTCAACTCCTCTATTCTTTATTTTCTTTCTTTTTCAGATTTGTATTTTTACTTTCTTTTTTCAACTCCACCCAATCAATTTGTGATCAACCAGGTCAAGAAATTTCCATCGGCCATTTTTTTTGCCGTCTAAAAACTGTTATTTTTTATGTATTATATAAAATAAGTGAGTATATGCATGTTTATATGTATATATATATTATTTAATTTGAAAGAGAAGGAAGTGAGAAAGGGACGAGAGGTAAGTGGGAGAGAGAAGATTGATGAAGAGTGTTTCTTATTTCACTCGTCTGAAAGTTGATTTCTTTACATAACATGAAGGTCTATTTATAGACCAAGAGAAAACTTATAATAATAAAAGTAAGTCGGTAAGAGTAAATATCTAAAAGTATAAGACGGTGAAAAAGTGATGAGGATAATTATCCTTTTTAACACTCCCCCTTAATTATCCATCATCGTTAACGTATTACGTATTGCCTCGTTAAAAACCTTATCATGGAAAAACCCAATGGGATAAAAACCATGACAAGGAAAAAAGAGTACAATAACGTAATCTCCCCCTGGAATGATGGATATAACGTTTTCTCTTCATAAATCCCGCAAATGACGCATTCCGATACTTTGAATATGCTTTCTGAATATTGTAGTAGGAAGCGCCTTTGTAAAGAGATCCGCCGCATTTTCACATGAACGAACATACTGGATATCGACTTCTTGATTCTTCTCGAGCTCTTGAGTATAAGAGAAAAATCTTGGAGGAATATGTTTCGTTCTATCACTCTTGATATAGCCTTCTTTTAGTTGAGCAACACATGCAGCATTATCTTCGAACAATCTTGTCGGTTCTTTGTTAATGGCTATTCCACTTGCTTCTTGTATATGATGAGTCATAGATCTGAGCCATACACATTCTCTACATGCTTCATGAAGCGCAATAGTTTCTGCATAATTTGAAGAAGTGGCGACTAATGTCTGCTTTTGAGAACGCCAAGAGATTGCGGTTCCTCCAAACGTAAAAACATATCCAGTTTGCGATCTAGCTTTATGAGGATCTGATAAATAACCTGCATCTGCAAAACCGACTAAACCAAGTTTGGAGTTTCTAGGGTAAAACAATCCCAAGTCAATTGTTCCTTGAAGATAACGGAATATATGTTTTATTCCATTCCAATGTCTGCGCGTAGGAGACGAACTATATCTTGCCAGTAAATTTGTAGCAAATGCTATATCCGGTCGGGTACAATTTGCAAGATACATAAGTCCACCAATAGCGCTCATATAAGGTACTTCAGGACCTAATATTTCTTCGTTATCTTCACAAGGTCGAAACGGATCTTTTTTCGTATCGAGAGATCGATTAACCATTGGAGTACTCAAAGGAGTCGCTTTATCCATACAAAAGCGTTTTAATATCCTTTTAGTATAATTTGATTGATGTATGAATACTCCATCTCGGAAATGCTCTATTTGTAATCCAAGACAAAATTTTGTCTTTCCGAGATCTTTCATTTCGAACTCTTCTTTCATATGAGTTCTTGCATCATCAATCTCTTTTTGAGTTCCAATAATGTTCAGGTCATCCACATAAACAGCAATGATCACGAATCCTGACGAAGATTTCTTAATAAAAACGCAAGGGCAGATTGCATTATTCACATACCCTTTCTTTAGTAAATATTCGCTTAAGCGATTATACCACATGCGTCCGGATTGTTTTAATCCGTAAAGTGATCGCTGTAACTTGACTGAACATATTTCTTTCGATTTGGAACTTAATGCTTCAGGCATTTTCAATCCTTCAGGGATTTTCATATAGATATCATTATCAAGTGATCCATATAAATATGCTGTCACAACATCCATAAGATACATTTCAAGATTTTTGGATGCCGCAAGACTCATTAAGAATCTGAATGTAATTGCATCCATAACCGGAGAATAAGTTTCTTCATAATCAATTCCCGGTCTTTGAGAAAATCCTTGGGCGACAAGTCGGGCTTTATATCTTGTCACCTCATTTTTTTCATTTCTTTTTCTCACAAAAACCCATTTGTACCCAACCGGCTGTACATCTTTAGGTGTTGTAACAATCGGTCCAAAAACTTTCCTTTTATTAAGGGAGATCAATTCAGTTTCTACGGCCATTTTCCATTTCTCCCAATCAGATCTTTTCTGGCATTCTAATATGGATCTTGGATCTGGATCATCAATTTCATATTCAATTTCTTTGCATACAGAGAATGAAAATATTCCATCATTATCTTCTATTTCATCTCTAGCCCATAATATCCCATCTTGGGCATAATTGATGGAAATCTCATGATTTTCTTCGTCATTTTCGTCTTCAAGACCTTTCTCTGTATGTGGTTCTTCTGGACCATTTTCATTTTGTTTTCCCAATTTCTTTTTCTTTCGGGGATTTTTATCCTTTGATCCAATCGGCCTCCCCCTCTTTAACTGAACTTTGGGTTCATTTGCTATTTTTCCATCATTTTGTTCTTCCGGAACATTAATTCTCGATGGAACATTTGCAGCGGGTATATATGACTTTGTCACCCTTTTCGTATCTGTGAATGCATCTGGTATTTCATTTGCCATATTTTGTAAATGAACAATTTTCTGAACTTCGAGTTCACGTTGTTTCGTAGGGGGATCAAGGTGCAACAAAGATGGTGTGCACCATGTAACATCTTTTGGAACTTCTTTAATTCCTCCCCCTAACGCTGGAAATTCATCTTCATTAAAATGGCAATCGGCAAAACGTGCCGTAAACATATCACCAGTTTGCGGTTCAAGATACCTAATTATACTTGGTGACGTATAACCGATATATATTCCCAATCTTCTTTGCGGCCCCATTTTTAATCTTTGTGGCGGGGCTATCGGAACATAAACCGCACACCCGAACACACGCAGGTAGGATACATTTGGCTCCTGGCCAGATGCTAATTGTATTGGGGAATATTTATTATATGAACTCGGTCTTATCTGAAGCAATGCCGCTGCATGCAAGATAGCATGACCCCATACTGAAATTGGGAGCTTTGTTCTCAATATTAACGGTCTAGCAATGAGTTGTAACCGTTTAATCAATGACTCAGCCATGCCGTTTTGTGTATGAACATGTGCAACAGGATGTTCAACATCAATTCCCAATGACATACAATAATCATTAAAAGCTTGGGAAGTGAATTCACCAGCGTTATCAAGTCTTACTTTCTTTATCATATAATCAGGGAACTGTGCTCTCAACCTGATTATTTGGGCAATGAATTTTGCGAAAGCCGTATTATGTGTTGTCAATAAACACACATGTGACCATCTACTGGATGCGTCAATTAATACCATAAAATATCGAAATGGCCCGCATTGTGGGTGAATAGGCCCACATATATCACCATGTATTCTCTCTAGGAATACTGGAGATTCATTCCCGATTTTAGCTGGTGATGGCCGAGTTATAAGTTTTCCTTGAGAACAAGCATTACACATAAATTCTCCCGATTGAAAAATCTTCTGGTTTTTCAACGGATGGCCATTAGAATTTTCCACAATTCTCCGCATCATGACTGAACCAGGGTGCCCTAATCGTTCATGCCAGATTTTAAATGCACTTGTAAACTTCGGGTTTACAGTAACATATGATTCAGTCATATTTATCTTTGTGGAATATATTCCGGAGGATAATGCTGGTAATATTTCCAGTACAACTTTTCTCTCCGAAATAACTGATGTAATGCAAAGATATTCAATGCCGTTCTTATTCATAGTTTCTATGTGATATCCATTTCTGCGGATATCTTTGAAACTTAACAAATTTCTGTAAGATCCAGGGGAATATAACGCATCATTTATTTCAAACTTTGTTCCCCTTGGCATTGAAAAACTGACTCTTCCGGAGCCCATAATAATTTTTGCATTACCAGATATTGTATTCACGCTTCCAGCGGAATCTTTCATATTTAGAGAGGAGAAATATTTTTTATCTTTTAATATTGTGTGCGTTGTCGCACTATCTGCCAGACATATATCTCCATCCTTGATCTTAATCTCTGACATTTTCTGAATTCAAGATATTTATAAAAGATAAATTAATATAGCAAACAAAAGAGTCTATATTATAATAAAAACCTTTTTACAACAAAAGATACATTTTTTTAAACATTATATTTTACATTTTTATTTGTCACACTATGTATACATCATGTCACATCTTCTTCTTCGAGAAGATTTTACTCGTTTTATTTTTCGTTAATATCTTCGGGATCAACGATGAAATCAGATATATCGAGATTTGTATCATCGTTTATACCATCAAACGAAAAACTGGATTCACCATGGATGAAGTTGGTTTCACTTTCTTTTCCTTTCGCCTTTTGCGATTCTTGGTACAGATCGGCTAAATGTTTTGGCGTACGACAAGTACGAACCCAATGTCCTTTCATGCCGCATCTGTAGCAAGCACTCTCATGTTGCTTGCGACCAACTTCATTACCCTTGAACTTTTTGTTATTTCTTCCATCGTTTAAATCAGCAGGACGGAATCTTCTTCCTCGTCCACGACCTCGACCACGTCCAAAACCTCGTCCACGACCACGATCATTTCCGCGACCGCGTCCACGTCCACTTTGCCAATTTTCATGGCTTGACGATGCAACATTCACTTCTGGGAATGAAGCTGATCCAGTTGGACGAGATTGATGGTTTAAAATCACGAGTTCATTATTTTGTTCTGCCACCAAGAGAACTTGCATTAACTCCGAATACTTTGTATCCGTTTGCCCGGTACTGTTGCTGCAGGACTACGTTTCCAGGATGAAATGTTGAGAGAGTTTTCTCAATCATATCATGATCACTTATATTTTCTCCACACAACATTATCCTGGAAGTGATTCCAAATAGAGCGGAGTTATACTCACTAACGCTCTTATAGTCTTGGAACCGGAGGTTCAACCACTCATGTCTAGCCTTTGGTAAGATCACATATTTCTGGTGATCAAACCTATCTTGGAGTGATTGCCAAAGATCTGCAGGATCTTCTTTCGTGATATATTCATCTTTTAAACCATCATGGATATGGTGGAATAAAAAGATCATGGCTTTCGCCTTTTTCTCTTCAGGAACTGTTTTTGTTTTATCGATGGTATCAAGGAGCTCATTTCCTTTTAAATGCATCCTTGCAGCTACTGCCCATCTCATATAATTTCTTCCAGAAATATCAAGGGCAGTAATCTCGAGTTTTGTCAAATTCGACATGATAACTGTTATCAATACAACAATTTATAAATTTCAGTTTCAAAAATTCTGATTTTAATAAAACATGATAAAATTTTAGAATTCATAAACGTAATAAAAACTGAATTTAAAATACTGAATTTAAAGTAATAATAAACAGAAATTAAATAACAGTAATTAACAGAATTTAAAGAACAATAATTAAAATAAATATTCGTCTTCTGGACGAAATTAATTATGCAGTTCTTCAGAAACGCTTTTATATATCTTCTGGATATATATTTTTTTATATAGTTCTTCTGGAACTATTCTTTTTCATATGTCTTCTGGACATATTTTTCTTTCAAGTATGTCTTCTAGACATAACATGTTTTTCTTAGTTCTTCAAAAACTTTTCTTAAATGTCTTCTGGACATTTATTATATGGAGGTAATGATCTGAGGAGTCAACTACCATATGATCATAAACCAACCATATATTTGATCTGAGGAGACATAGTCTACCATATGATCATGATCGTAAAGGCATAGCCTCCATGACGATCGGTTCGGAGAAGGCATCGCCTATCATCCCGACCATAGAATATAAACATAAAAGTAGATGGATTGATCATAAATTAAACCTCACCTTTTCGGTATAGGAACGGTATAAGAACGGTTCGTGCTGATAACGTTTTATGTATTATATAAAATAAGTGAGTATATGTATGTTTATATGTATATATATATTATTTAATTTGAAAGAGAAGGAAGTGAGAAAGGGACGAGAGGTAAGTGGGAGAGAGAAGATTGATGAAGAGTGTTTCTTATTTCACTCGTCTGAAAGTTGATTTCTTTACATAACATGAAGGTCTATTTATAGACCAAGAGAAAACTTATAATAATAAAAGTAAGTCGGTAAGAGTAAATATCTAAAAATATAAGACGGTGAAAAAGTGATGAGGATAATTATCCTTTTTAACATTATTATATTTAATTAAAGAACTATTACAAGATCAAATTTTCAACTAACAAATTATTTGTTCTATTTGAATCCACACATACTGGAATCACAACAGATAGTTTTTTTGCACCATGCTGAAATTTTTTTTATAAGTTTGTTTTCATTAGTAACCTGCAGAAATCACATTTTCTGGAAATTGAGAACAAGTTTATAAGAACCTCCAAATATAAAAGTATTAATTAATATTTAGTCGAAAAGACTTCTACTCCATTGGTCAATTTAATTTATGTTTTCTTTAGAGTATCTTTATTGGTGAAATACTCTTTCAAAACTCTCATCAATGTACTATTAATATTTTTAATGTTATTTAATTGTATGATTAGCTAGTAAGTTATATATAAAATTTTTACCATTCATGGGAAGACAATCCAGGTGCTCTTTATAAAATGATTTCTCTAATTTTGTTAAACATCAAATTTAGATTAATTGTATTAATTTAAATTTTACTATTTTGATCCTTAAGTGTAGTTTAGACCAAGACTAATTCTTTGATTGCTATGATTTTTGTTTTTTGAACTGAATGTAAAGTTTATTAAAAAAAAAACACTTTTTACAGTGAATGCATCTTTTGTTTGAATGACCTAGAAAGAGATTTTTACATCAGTTTAATCTCTAAGGGCCTAGAAAGGTCGAGAGCCAAACCATACGATCATACCCTCATCATATGTGGTGTACCCCGTATTCCTAATAGAGCTGATGCGGGTTCTGACGTTATTAACAACTAATTTGATGAGGATAGATGATGAGCTTTTCGGACTAATTTGATTGCTATGATTTTGTTTTTCTATTTTCTTACTTCATTTATCAATTATAAAATCTACAAAAGCTGACAAAGTATGTATTTCTGAATATCAACTTGTGTTATTAGATGTATCGATGAAGGTATTTATACAACTTTGGAGCAAAACCTAAACCCAATAGAATAGGAAAACTTAGAGAATAGGAAAATATCCTAACTAGATTTAAGTATATCGGATATATGGAGAATATATCCCAATACCCCCCTCAAGGTGGAGCATAGAAGTTTTGAATGCCCACCTTGGACAAAAAAATATCAAATTCCTTGCGACCGAGAGCCTTAGTAAGAATATCCGCCAACTGGTCCTTTGTAGAAACATGAAAGGGTTTGAGAACACCTTTGGCGATCTCATCACGGATAAAATGACATTCGGTCTCCACATGTTTAGTGCGTTCATGAAACACCGGATTGTTGCTCAGATGAATAGCTGGCTGACTATCACACCTAAGAGTCATAGGATCACGGTGATCATAACCCATCTCGCGAAGAAGAGCTTTGAGCCACAGCAACTCCTTGGTGATCGCCCCCATTGCTCGATATTCTGCTTCAGTAGAAGACACAGACACAGTTTCCTGTTTCTTTGTCTTCCAAGAAATTGGAGAAGAGCCCAGTTGAACCAGCCAACCTGTAAGTGAACGTCTTGTTAAAGGACAAGCAGCATAATCAGAATCACACCAACCCGTCAAATGCAAAGGAGAATCTGCACGAAGAAGAATTCCTTGACCAAGAGTTCCCTTTAAATATCGAACCGTTTTAACCGCAGCAAGCCAGTGATCTTCTTGAGGAGAGTGCATAAATTGAGATAAGATATGAACTGCATAAGCCAGGTCAGGTCTGGTAGCCAAAAGATAGATAAGACGACCCACAAGACGTCGATATCGATCCGGATCAGCAAGCAATCGTCCGTGTGCTCTTCCAAGATGATGATTTTGGTCGATAGGAGAACCAACAGGTTTGCATCCAAGAAGACCAGCTTCGGCTACGATGTCCGTCGCAAACTTGCGTTGACATAAATAAAATCCAGTCGGACTTCGAGCAACTTCTATGCCCAAGAAGTATTTAAGAAAACCAAGGTCCTTCATATAAAAGCAAGTCGAGAGATAGTCTTTAAAAGTCTGTATAACCGCAGGGTCATCTCCAGAAATGATCAAGTCATCTACATAGACAAGGATACGAAGAGAGGCTCCATGTTTGGAATAAACAAACAAAGAATAGTCGGAGCGAGTTTGTACGAACCCATATTTGAGAAGAGCATCTGCCAGTTTAGCAAACCAACAACGAGGCGCCTGTTTCAAGCCATACAAAGATTTCCGCAGACGGCAGACACGAGTTTCTCCAGAAGAAGCATAACCTTGCGGAAGTTTCATATAAACCACATCCTGTAAATCACCGTGTAGGAACGCATTATGCATGTCCATTTGATGAACTTCATGATTATTCTTGGCCGCATAATCCAGAAAAACTCGTACAGTCGTCATCTTCGCAACAGGAGAAAAGGTCTCAGTGTAATCCTCTCCCTCTTTCTGATTATTTCCCAAAACCACAAGACGTGCTTTATGGCGTTCAATAGTGCCGTCAGAGCGATATTTAATCGTAAATACCCATTTACTGCCAAGAGCCCTCTTATTGGGAGGAAGATCTTCAAGATCCCATGTATGGTTTCGATCAAGAGCTTTGTACTCAGAACAAACCGCTTCTTTCCAAACATCTCCTAACATAGCCTCGCGAAAAGAACGAGGTTCGACAGAAGCCGTAATCGATGCAAGAAAGCTGCGATGTTTAGAAGATAATTTGTCATAAGAGATAAAGTCAGAGAGAGGGTAAAGCGAACATGAAGACAACTGAGGAGAAGGTGAAGGAGCGAGAGAGAGAGAAGAGTCAATGGTGACGGAGTTCATAATAAAGCCATGCAACCGAGTAGACCGTTGCTTGACACGATGACCACGTCCTAATTCTTCAATAACCTCGTCCTCAATATCATCTCTAGTGTTAGTATCATCAGCTACGTGTGCAGGAATAGGCTCTGGTGAAAGAGGTTCAGGGGCAGCAATTTCATCAGGCAGCTGACCAATAATGGTGAGAGACACATCGTCGTCATCCTCAACCGAAGCAACAGGTAAAGAAGACGACGGTAACGCATCAACAGCTTGAATCGGCTCAGTAGCCGTTGCAAAGGGAAACTGATCCTCACAAAAAACCACATCCCGAGATGAAAATGTGACTTCCTTGTCAAGATCATAAAGCATCCAGCCTTTCTTGCCAGCAGGATAACCTAAAAACATACAACGACGGCTCCGAGGGGCAAATTTATCACCCTTATGATTCAAATTATGAGCATATGCGAGACACCCAAAGACACGCAGATGATTAATGGATGGAGCACGACCACACAGCTTTTCAAACGGAGTTTTACCACCAAGAAGTTGTGAAGGAGTCCGATTCATGAGATACACAGCCGTTTTGACACATTCACCCCAATACTCAACTGGTAAATGAGCTTGAAAGCGTAATGCCCTTGCAACATTCAGAATATGGCGATGCTTGCGTTCAACGCGGCCATTCTGCTGTGGAGTGTGAACACACGAGGTCTCATGAATCATTCCTTGTTCTTGAAAAAATCGGGAAAGACAAAGAAACTCGGTGCCATTATCGCTCCGTATGGTTTTGACTTTCTTAGAGAATTGTGTATTCACTAAAGCCAAAAAATCTCTTATATGTCGTGAAACTACAGTTTTATCTGGTAGAAGATAAATCCACACTGCGCGCGAGCAATCATCAACGATAGTTAAAAAATAACGAGATCCACAAAAAGCTGTTGTGCAATAAGGACCCCATAAATCACAATGGATTAAATCAAAAACTGCATTAGCTGTATTCAAACTATCCGGAAAACATTGACGAGTTTGTTTAGCACGGAAGCAAACATCACAATTCTTAAATAAAAGCTCACTACTACTACTAACACCACGAACATCCGGAAGCAAACCGATCACACGAGAAGATGGATGACCTAAGCGATGATGCCATAAAACAGAAGTATCTTGAACTTGAGTATGCAATGACGTCAAAGCCTCAACGCCACAAAAGGTATACAGACCCTCTCTCTCTCTTTCACCCGCTCCAATCAGCGTCCTCGTAGTGCGGTCCTGCAAAATCAATAGCTTATCAGTGATTTGTCCCACCAAGTGATTGTCAGTGACCAATTGACCAAACGATATCAGGTTTGTATCAAAGCCATCAACAAGATACACATTTAGTAAAAACAGTCGCGAAGTAAGGCGAACTGTGCCCTGCGTAGAAGCAACAGCATTAGATCCCTCCGGTAGCTTAACCGAAACAGGGGTAATAGAACGAACGTCCTCTAAAAGATCTGCTCGTCCAGTCATATGGTGCGTAGCACCTGTATCAAGTATCCAAACAGCATCATTGAGCTTACCGCTTGAAGAATCACCTTTCTTAGAACCAACCATGCGCTGAATGATCTGCCATTGATCATCAGAGAGACCGCTTAAACCCTGCCAGTCACTGTCCGTAAGAGCCATCGAAGAAGGAAGAGATAATGAATTGGCTCCCACAATCTGTGTGCTGTTCGCACGAGGAGGAGCCCCACGACCGTGTCCTGTAGCACCACGTCCACGTCCATACCATTCTGGGTACCTCACCACCTTAAAACACGAGCTTGCTTCATGTCCTGAACGACCACACACAGTACATTGCCGTGTCGGATCACGATTTGAAGGTCTGGGAAGAGATGCTGGAGTCGCACTAGTATTCCGAGGAGAAAGATCACGCGTATGAACTGTGCCTGGCTGGTGAGAATAAGGTGCTGATGGAACTTGAGCTGCGAAGCTCATCATCGGAGGCTCTTGAACAACAGAGGAACGAATAGTTTCATTCTGGAGGATCGTCTGGTAGACGCTATCCAGGTCTGGCAGAGGCGTAATGGCGCAGATTTGTGAGCGCACCACACCATGAACAGAATCATCAAGTCCGGAGAGAAAGTCATGAATCCGCAGAGTCTCGCGAGCTTGATCGTGTGACGTATTAAGATCACACGTACACTTGCCACAGCTACATTGTTTGAGCGGCATACAATCAGTGATGCCATCCCAAAGTTTTGTCAAACGTCCGAAATAATCGTCAACAGTCGACCCGTTTTGTTTGCACGAGGCCAATGAATTTCGGAGTTGTTGTAGTCGAGCTCCACTTTTAATCGAAAAACGCCGTTTGATAATGTCCCATAAGTCTTTGGCGACTTCTCGAGTGGAAATCGAAGAACGAAGCTTGGGTTCAATGGTTTGTTTGATCCATCCAACCAAGAGATGATTGTTAGCAGTCCAATCACCGAGGGTAGGCGAGTCGTCGGTAGGTTTTGAGATACTGCCGTCGATGAAGCCAAATTTCTTGCGGGAGCTGAGAGCAATGCGTAAGTTAAGTGCCCACTCATCATAATTCGTACCGTTGAGTAACGGGGAAGAAATAACAGCACCCGGATTATCGTTAGATGTGAGGTCATAAGGAGATATGGTTTTGTGTTTAGTTTCAGTGGTTGCCATCGTAAATTAAAGAGGAGGATGTGAAAGAAAAATTTAACGGCGGCTCTGTTTTTGTGTATGAAAACAGAGGCAGCAGTAAGAGAAGGGAATGAGGAAGAGAACTTGGTTTAGGTAAAAAAAACTTTTCAGAAATCGATGAGCAAAGAGAAATTGGATCTCTGCTCTGATACCATGACAAAGTATGTATTTCTGAATATCAACTTGTGTTATTAGATGTATCGATGAAGGTATTTATACAACTTTGGAGCAAAACCTAAGCCCAATAGAATAGGAAAACTTAGAGAATAGGAAAATATCCTAACTAGATTTAAGTATATCGAATATATGGAGAATATATCCCAATAAAAGCTTTTATACGTATTTGAGAATTTTTTTTGA
Organism: Eutrema salsugineum; assembly: GCF_000478725.1. Classification (NCBI taxonomy): domain Eukaryota; kingdom Viridiplantae; phylum Streptophyta; class Magnoliopsida; order Brassicales; family Brassicaceae; genus Eutrema; species Eutrema salsugineum. The sequence continues at coordinate 4,359,729 of NW_006256867.1, forward strand.
ACAACGTATTTGAGAAATTTTCAAATAAAAAAAGTTGTAAATAAGGTGTTGATTAATTTTTGACAAAATTATAAGAACGATGTTTGATAAGATTTTCCTACTTCAAATTGCTTGTTCCATTTTAATATATAGAAAATCAATCACATAAATGTTTTCTTTATGTCGACCACATATATGTTCACAAGAACGAAAAAAAATCATATACAATATATCTTATAAAATCTAAGTCATAAAACTTAGTTATTGGTCTAGAGCTTTTATTTAAAAAATTTTTTTAACATATTCTTTGAGTAGTGTTTAGTATGTAAAACAAAACACGTTTTTGGGTGAAAATCTAGGTATTAAACAAATTCTACAGGGTACGTATGTCAATAAGAGACGTGCAGAGTCTTTCAAATAATAGTCACGTCATTGTTATAATACTGCTAGCATGTGGATTTTGTTGGATTTGGTTGAAAATTCTGAGTCTTCTTGTGAGCCTATAAAAAGGTTTCGATATCCACAACAACGAACACTTGTACTCACAACTAAAAGAAGCTCAAAAGACCTAGAAACTGATGGCGAGAAACGGCAATGACAACTGCAACGTAAATGGCAGCGTTTGGGGGTTCAAAGGCAACATTGCAACTAGTGATGCGGCTGCGGTAGCGTTGAGAAAGCTTGTCTTCAAAATGTTCAAAAATTGCAACTTAAACAGCAGGAAATCCATTTTAGCCCCAAGTCCTGGCGACCCCTCCGCCTCTCTCAGCTTTCGGACTTGCACCCAAGCAGAGGAAGCTGTGGCCGCAGCCGCACGCTCCGGCATGGCCAACTCTTATGCACCAAGTCCCGGGATTTTGAAGGCTAGAAGGTTTGCTTTATTACATTTCAAATTTCCATTTTTCTTTTTCACAACAAACATCATTCATTAGATAACATAACTCATTAGTTTTTTTTTTTTTTTTTTTTTGCAATAATCATAACTCATTAGTTACTTTGCTACATTTTTTTTTCTCAGAGCTGTAGCGGATTATCTTAATGGAGAACTTCCGGCAAAGGCAAAGCTGAGAGCAGAGGATGTGTATATCACTGGCGGTTGCAATCAAGCAATAGAGATCGTAATAGATTCCATCGCCGGAAATCCATCTGCAAATATTATGCTGCCAAGGCCCGGGTACCCTCACTACGATGCTCGTGCTGTCTATAGCCGCCTTGAGATTCGCAAATACGATCTCCTTCCCGAAAGAGATTGGGAGATCGACCTAGACGCCCTTGAGGCTGCAGCCGATGAGAATACCGTCGCTATGGTTCTCATCAACCCCAACAATCCTTGTGGAAATGTCTACACCTACGATCATCTCAACAAGGTTTTATTATTTTTTTTCATGGATAACCTTTATATATGTGTGACATATGTATAAATATAATATAAAATTTTTAACTAATAATTCAACAAAACGTTTTTTTTGTTTTCGATGTGAATCAATCTTTAGGTTGCGGAGATGGCTAGAAAACTTGGCATAATGGTGATATCTGATGAAGCATACAATCGTGTTGTATTTGGAGACAGACCATTTATTCCCATGGGGATGTTCGCATCGATAGCTCCAGTGATCACACTCGGATCCATATCTAAAGGATGGGTCGTACCGGGCTGGAGAGTTGGTTGGGATGGCCATTAACGATCCTAATGGCACTTTTAAATCTAAAGGGGTTAGTGAAAATGTATATGAGCCATAAATTATACAAACACAAGCATGTGCTTTAAATTAGTCTTCTGCTTTACTTAATTAAATAGAAGTTGTTTACAAATCTAAACCCCATTTAATTATAGTTCTGCACACTGATTAATTAAGACGAGAATCAAATTAAAGTTTTGGCAATTTGTTCACAACAGGTGATTCAAGCAATAGAGGATTGTCTTGACTTAACTCCACAACCTTCGCTTATTCTCCAGGTGTGTGCTCTTACAATGGCTATCTTACATAAATTTAACGATAAAACCTAACCAAATAAGATGATTTTTCGCTAAATGTTAGTTAATTTGACTAAACTATACAAATGCGTTTATTATGTAAAAATATTAAAGTATACAATATAACAAGATGATAACTTTTATATCTTAAACATTTTATATGGCTGAATCCATAAATTGATTCTAAAGATTTAAGGATATATCAATTATGAGATATTTTGATGATTGTAAAATATATGTTAAAGTTTCTAATGACAAACAATCAATTAAAATATATTCTCTGTTTCAATTAATTAATGAATGAATTTTTTTTTTCAAAAAGATAGATTTTGTAAGTTTTCTATTCATTTTATGCATTAGTTAATGATGATAAATTGTTAACTTCTGTTTAACACCACTGGTTACAATTAATTTGAGATATCATTAAATTATATAGATATACATGTCTCGTGGACATTTTTTTTAAGAGGAAGATAAAGAATATTATGGTTATGAGGAAAATTTTGTGTGATTACTTACCTATCAATTTATAATCTTCAACCCTTTTTAATTAATACGAGTTTACATCTTTGTGGAATATTTTTTTAGGAAGCACTTCCTGATATATTGGAGAAAACACCTAAAGAGTTCTTCGACCAGAAGATCAAAGCCATGAGAGTCTCTGCAGAGCTCTCATATGAGAGGCTCAGTGACACCCCTTGTCTCTTTTGTCCCAAGAAACCTGAATCTTGTTCTTACTTATGGGTATTTTTCAATTCTTAGATTTGTATCATATTTCTTTAAACTCATCACTTAGTGGTGGTGCTATATAGATGTATATAAATAGGAATCACACATCTATACACAATATCACATATCTATAAACAATACATATATAACTGACTTATTTGAACGGTTTGTTCCACAGGTAAAACTTGACACATCAATGTTAATTGATATAAAAAACGACTTTGATTTTTGCATGAAGCTAGTTAGCGAAGAATGCGTCCTCTTGATTCCAGGTGCGGATCTATTTCACTCTCAATACTAAGAATTATATTATACATCAATAAATTAATACTTGATAAATTAATAAATAATATAAATTAATATTTTTATGATTTCAAGTTAGATCTGTTCAAAATATGACACAATTTAATAAGATAATAATTTTAACGAAATTCCTATATAAATATATAATTTCATTAATATCATAAATTAATAATTACCATAAATAAAATCTGATATAAATATATAAATAAGATAATTTATTAAAATATGAGTTTAGTGATATTTATTTATTATTTTAAAGGAAAATCTTCTTATAACTCATTTTTATTTTTTAGATTTTTTTTTCAAGATTATAATCTTTAAAAAACTCTTTTCAAATTAATAAAAAATAAATTTTTTTTTTCAAATTTATAAATTTTAACTCTATAAATTAATAAAATATCAAAATCTCAATATTATTAATTTATAGAGTTTTACCGTACATAATTATTTGAAAAAGCCACAGCCACCAAAAAGCTAAAATAACCATGCATAAAATTAGATACGAAACTTTAACCATAATGTTTTTCCATGACTATAGTTTTGTGACTTGTTTTTTTAAATAGCCTCTGAAGTTCTGTAATTATTATGTGGCTATACGTATAGTGTATGTTTCAAACCCTTGGCCAGTTGGCCTCTCAAAAACATCTGCTTATTAATTATTATTTTTTCGTTTCTGTTTATTTACGGATTTTTTTTTTGCGAAATTGTTTTATTTTTTCGGTTAAAGGCGAAATTGTTTATTTACAGATTTTTGGTTTCATTTTTGTAGGAGTGGCTCTAGGGGCTGATAATTGGGTGAGAATATCGATTGGAACAGACGCGTTAGTGCTAGAGGAAATATTTGACAGATTGAAAAGGTTTTATAATCGCCATGCAATCTCGAAAGAAGTGAAGAATCTATCCAACTCAATGGGCACACTGTAACGACTTTGAAAAGAAAATTGATTGTTTCTAAAGTTCTAAATTCTCCTATGGAGTTATTTTGTAATAAGGTCATGTTTGTTTATCATTTGCATTCACATGATCCAGATTCATTTGAATAATTCATTTAAATGATGTTTTCTATTTTGAGTTATTCATTTCGATGATACATCTTAATAAACTTTTGTTTGTTTGATCATTTTAATTATTCTGAAGTTATATATTTATCTAGATGTTTTATATGACTAACATACTCATGCTTTAATCGAATTACAAATTTATAATTTTAGTCATTACTTAAATATTTTAATTTTAATTCTAATTCTTGTTCTTAAAAATAGTTGCAACTAAATAATTACCAAATTATTAAATTTGACATCTATAATTTTCAAGAAATACATAATTTTTATAAAAAATTCATTTTGTAATTTATAGATTTCTGTTTTCATGAAATATTTAAATTTTTTTTTGGGGGGGGGGGAATACTGGACATAATTGTTTGGCAGGAAAATGAGATTTTATGTTTTTGCGGAAAAATATGATTTTATGTTTTTTGCAAGAAAACAAAATTTGATCTTTCAAAAAAAAAGAAGAGTTTTTTATTTTTATTTTTAACTGGAGATGGAATTTTATTTTTTGACGGGAAAATAAGTTTTACGTTCTTGTGAAGACAAGATTTTATGTTTTGGCGGGAAAATATGATTTTATATTTTTTACGAGAAAAAAGAAATTTTATGTTTTTGGCAGAAAATTGAAATTTACTTTTTTTGAAGGAAAATATTATTTAATGTTCTTACAGAAAAACATAATCTTATATTTTAGGTAGGAAAATAAGATTTTATGTTTTTTTTACAGAAAAATGAGATTTTACGTTTTTAGCCAAAAACATGATTTTATGTTTTTGGCAGAGAATTAAGATTTATATTTTTGAAAAAATGAGATTTTACATTTTTATGAAAAAATGTATGTTTGATTCGGGAAAATAGGATTTGCGGTATTCCTATCCATTATTTTGGAGATTTATAATTCTTCTGTTCTACTGGATGGAATTTCAGTTAATTAGACGAGGGAGAGAGAAGAAGAGAGTTTCAGGTTAAATTGAAGAAGTCGTATTCCAACATACACCAACACAAGGGTACAATTGGAATTTAAAAATATCAACAGTACAATAGTTTTTTCTTTGTTAAATTTCTTTTTTGTATGAGGCTTCGTTCTCCTTTTTTTCTGTGGCATTTGTAAGAATCTCACCAAGGTTTTTTTCTCAGATTTTAATTTCTGGTCTGAGAAAGATAGATACTATATTATTACATAAAATAGATTGAATGTGGTACTCAACAATCCAAATGTAACAATTCATAGGTGTAAAAAATGGAGAACTTAGCATGATACAAATTATATAATTGCATAACACCTTATGTGATTGTATAACTTATATGTTAACATGTATGAGATGAAATGCAGCGCCCTAAAAAACTGTTTAGACAAAATATTTTATGTAATTGTATCACTTATATGTTAACGGATTCAGATATTCTAATTTTATTGAACCAAATTTAGAAACTCAGTGTCAAAGAATGCAGAAACTTAACATGCTAACAAAGTATATAGTTTGATAACAGGTTATGTAATTGTAAAACATATATGTTAACATGTATGAGATTAAACGTACTGCGTTAAACAAAATTTTAGACTGATAACAAATTATTTAACTGTATAACTAACATGTTAACAGTTCTGATATTATCAGTTTATCGACTCCATAAAAATATCAACGAAGATTCATTAGCTAACTTGAATCTAACTCACTGAGTCAACTCGAATTTAACATCTAACTAAATTTACTCAATTTTAACTCACCGTTTTTAAAGAATTCGGGTGAATTTCTTTTTCATCACCATGGGTCTATGGCTATCATCTAAATTGTGGATTTCACCTGATTTTTGCTGGATTCTACGAATGTATTTATTGAATCTTTGTTAGGAAACTATGGATTCGAATTCTTGAATGTTGCTGGGTTTGTTTTTGATTTCTTCAAACCAGAAAGCTTTGTCTCTATGGCTGAAAGAAAAAACTGAAACTAGAAGGAAAAAGAAGAAAAGCACGTGAAAAATATAGAGTTGGCAGCATAAGCAATAAAAAAAACAAAGTAGGACTACAGGGTAAAAAACATACCGACAAAACACTGTACATATAACTTTGCGTCTTGTCATTGCTATTTACCTAATGTCACTCTTGATTTGTATTATCTACTTTATCGACTCTTGATTTTATTATTTATTGATTTTTGTGAAGAATATTTTTATTATTTGAGTTTTTGGACTGAATCATCTCTATCCATATTCTTCAAGGATCATTCAGATGATTTTAAAATTTTCCTCATAATTTTATAAGTAATTCATGTGCTTCATCTAAATGATCCATAAAATAAATCGGTTAATGCAATTAAACAAATATCATATTACTGCTTCATCTTGCTTTATCTGTATGAATCATCGAGATGAGCAAACATCCTAAGTAGGAATAAGAAGTTGTTGAAACTTTTGTAATTGCCTAATTGATTTACTCATGAATAAGTAAGTGTTAGAACAGCTCAAGCTAATTTTTTTGATAAAAAAAGAAGTTTAGTCTTAATCCGTTTACATTAAGGTTGGAAACTTTTATTCCGAATATGTCGGCTGACTCTCTAGCAAAATCTGCTCTTCAGGAACTCATGCAATAGTGTAACTATTTCAAGTTTAAATGTAAATGCATGTTGTTAAAAACAAAAAAAAAATGAATAAGAGGAATGAGTAGAAAAGAGACGTGCAGAACTAACCTATGAGACTACGTCAACAATTTTCTAATAGGGAAATTAGGTGGAAGGACATGATTCATAGCTCATATTTGCACCATTATAATGTTCATTTTACTCCTTGAGAAATTACCCAGAACTCCTTTAGATATGGGGATTACTAGTTACTTTTCCTCAGCTTTTTTCTTTTAACTTCCCTCTCCTCTCTCCACGTTATCTCTTCCAGAAAATGTTATTTTTAAGCTTTTCTCTTTTCCAAAAAAGTTAATGTTACTGATTTGATGAAGAAATTCATTCACTTACATTTAAACAACTATTTCATTAGTAGTCAACTACTCAAATATCTATATAACTATTGTGCTATAATGCTTAAGATTTTTTAATTATCTTTATGTATATAGTGATTTGATGATAAATTAGTTGTCTTATTTATACGACTATTTCGTGAGTAGTCACCTACTCGAATACCAATATAACTATGGTGGTTTAATGCTTCAATTTTTTTCTTATATGTTTATCGTGAGTGATTTGTTGAAAAATTAGTTGTCTACATTTAAACGACTATTTTTTGTCAATAGTCATGTACTCGAGTACCTACATAAGTGTGGTTATTTTTTTTATCAATAGTCATATACTCGAGTACCTATATAACTATGATGCTTTAATGGTTCAATTTTTTGTTTTTCATGTGTTTATCGTTAGTGATTTACATCTATATTTATACGACTATTTTGTCCGTAGTCACCTACTCGAATACCTTTATAACTATGATGCTTTAATGCTTCAGTTTTTTTTTATCTCATCTGCTTATTGTTAGTGATTTGATGATAAGTTAGTCGTCTACAATTATACGACTACTTTTCGTCAGTAGTCACCTACTCGAATACCAACATAATTATGATGTCTTAATGCTTCAATTTTTTTTTTCTGATGTGTTTATTGTGAGTGAGTTGGTGATGAATTAGTCATCTACATTTAGGTGACTATTTCATCAGTAGTCAGATATTCGAGCACCTACATTAGCATAAGTATTTTAAAAACAAAATTTCTTATGTGTATATATTAAAAACAAAATACATAATAAATATAAATAATAAAAGCATAAAATCTTATTTTCCCACATCAAACGTTAGTATTGTTTTTTAAAAAATTATTATGTGTATATATTATAGCATAAGCATTAGCAGAAGTATTTTTTTTTTTAAATTTATAGGCATCTACATTTAGACAACTATTTATTCAGTAGTTATCTACTCGAGCACCTACATTAACATAACTATGATGCTTTAATGTTTCAAAAAAAAAAAATTACTCAAACATCTACATTGTAATAATAGTCATTAGATTTGTTACAGAAGCCAAAAAATAGTCATCTGTTTTAATTGTCAAGATAGTCGTCTATTTTGTTAAGAGAGAAAAAAATAGATATTTATTTTATCTTTTAAGGGCAGAAGAAAGAGAAAATGTTGCAGCTTTTACAGATTAATGTGCAAAAGGCTTTTCGATATTTTTTTACCTTTTGACAGTTGCCTACTGTCATTTACCCAATTGACTACTTTTCTATGGTAGATAACTAATTTTTTTTTTTTGTAGAAACTATTATTCTTGCAAATCACCCTTTCTAATACTGTACATAAATGTGAGAAAATTACGAACCAAAATTCTAAAAATATTCCATTTTAAAATGCTAGGATCATTGAGTCAAAAGAAATGGTAGTATTTCAATATATACTTGTATTTCATACTTAGTTTTACTCAAATTTGTTTTAAATTATAAAAATATGTACTATCATATAATGAATTTAGAATTACATCAACATTAATATTCCAACTCATCTAAGCTACATTTGAGAGATTATCGTTTCAACCATACAAATTATTAGGCCATTAAAAGTATTTAATACCTGCTTCTAAACTGACATTACAAAGGAAAAATGTAAGATATTTTAGTTTACAGCTTTCACAAGTAATAATTCACTGAAAATTATGAACAAGAACTACAAGAATATATAGATATATATTACATTTATACTATTAAAACAGATGCAATTTTAGTCTTTGCATCCAAACGCTCTTATTTTTTAAAAATCTATTTGAAAACTATTTTAATAGTAATCCATTTTGGTGTAAAATATAATAAAAATAAATTTTATTTTATTTTGTATTTAATTCTAAATTATAGATATTAATATGATTAATTTAGATTTCCTAAATGTAAGTATCAAAGTTAGATACTTACATTCTAATTATCAAAAATCACAAAAATCAATTGTTGTTAAATATTTTTAAAAATAATTACTAGATTCAAATTAGATTTAATTTCACTCTTCAAAATTATATAATATTTTCACAATAGCGCAAATGATAAATGAATATGTTATTATATTTATTTTATCATAATCAAGCAACTTAAAATTTTAAATATTCGAATTTAGTAAATACTTATTTTATATAGTACTATGATAAGGCATATTAGGGTTATGTTTTCATAAATGCGCTAGTTTACCGATTGGTGTGACAAAATATACAAATTATTGGTTAATTCGAAGCAGATTAGAGAACAGATTAACCCATTTGAACAATAATAAATATCTAGATTGATTGTGTATAATTCACATGATAAGAAAGTTTACAATTAAAATTACACTGATATATACTATACTAACTTGTACACTTATTATTCTAATATATAACATATGGTAACTTTATAAATTTACAAATTTTTTTTGTTAGATAACAAAAGTTCCTATCATTTAAGGAATAAAAAATTTCATTGTAATTTTTAAATTATTTTTGTTAGTGTTTGGATTACGTAAAGATTTTTTTTATTCAATATAAATTTTAATGTATAATAAATTAGTGTCCCACACAATGCATATTAGAATTGGATAGCGCCAATTAGAAAAATGGTATAAATATTGAAACACATATTGCACAACAAATCAACACAAATATCATTTTCTCACCAAAAACCTAACAACAAAAAAAATTGACATCTTTGAATCAATAATACTAATCTTATTTCTCATTTCTATTTTGTAGTTTGAAAAATTCAGTCTAAAATTTGTTTACGTAATTTATATATTTCAAAATCTAGTTTACAAAAAAAAATACTTTGCGTTCACGTGCGGTTTAGATTCTAATCTAAAATGAATTAATGATATTTTATCGGTTAGTTTCATATTTTGACTGGTAATGTTAACTTATCAATGATATAATTGGTTTGCTAGTATGTTTAAGTTATGAGATTTTCGGTCAATGAAATATAGAAGAAATAAAAAAAATGAATTTTATTCGTTTGTAATATGGATGCATGTGTATATTTATATTTTTATATAAAGAAATATAAAATTAAAATCAAAATCAAAAATTTAACCAATGGTCCTAAAATATTTTTTCAGTCATAAAAACAGGGAGTATCAAACATCCTGACCATAAATGCATTGGTTTTAAAGAATATCAATTTTTTTTTTTGAAATATATCAAATGACATGCACAGACTAGCTTAACTTATGTTATAACAAAATTATTGTCGATTTCTAATGAAGAGATTTGTTTTACATGTTAGCTAAAGATCTGAAGTTAAAGTTTGATATTTTGCTCAAGGTCTTACTTATAACAAAGGAAAATGTATTGCCATATGATCAAAACTCAAGAGAGCAAATTGCAAAATAATATACTGGTCACATCTAAATATTTATAAATTTATAATATATTAAAAAGGTCCATTTTGAGAAACAATGACAGAAACTTTCATCACTTAACAAAACAAAACTCATCAAAAAAATGAAACATAAAATTAAGAAAAGGAAATAGGTTAATTAAATATATAAGTTTTAAGGACCATGCTTCTCCATATGGTAAAAAAACCTCGGCACACATTTGTTTTTGTTCATGTTAGCAGTGCCCGAAGATCCTCAGCTTCCACTAGTGCTAGCATTATGATTCATGTTTATAGTATTGTTGCAGCTCTGGTTCTGCGCATCTTGATTGATGCAGTAATTGTTATAATTATTTACATGACCACCAATTGGTTGGTTTATCAAACGATTACCAATCAAAGCATTGGATTCAACATCACAATAATCTTGGTAAAACGATCTATCAGAGAAATCTAAACAATCCAATGGTGGAAAACTTTGAACTGGAAGCACCATATCACCATGAATTTCAGGTAAAGAACCGAAATGGTTCCCAACAAGAACAACAGTAGAAGAAGAATCAGAAGTTCCAGTAAACTTATTGGTTTCTTGAACATGTAAGAAAGGTTGGTGGTGATTAACTTGTTGGATCTCAACAGAAACTACCTGAGAAACAGAAGGTTGATTTATCTTTGGACGCTTGGTTTTACGGCTACTTCCACCAATCGGTATGTCCCTTAGCGTTCCACCATGAGTCCAGTGTCGGCGACAGTTTTTGCAGATGTAGCGCGGTTGAGACACCCTATAGTTGTTGTAATAACCGAACTTGGTGTTTTCTGAGTTACACCTTGGACAAACACTTGGTGGAGGCTTCTCTTCATTCACTTGATTGTTTCCTATCACAAAAATATTTGAGTTCTCCATTTTTCTAGAGAGCTACTTATTTTTTTTCTTAATTGTTCTTATGGTTTTTTTATGCTGTGAGGGTATCTTCTTATATAGGCTCTTGGGAAGCGGAAATTAAAGAAAAAATAAGTTTTAGGTTCTAGAAAATGAGTTTATGAACAAAACGTATCAAAGATTGTGTATTAGTAAAATCTAAAAATCAATCTTCACACTATAAATTTTGGGCTAAGCTTAGTCAGCAACCAAGTCTTTTTTACTCTATTGGATGTATATGCAAAATGGAGAATCAAGAAGATACGATTAAATGAGCCAACTCTTATAATAAGAAACAAAATCTAGGGATAGTTGAGAATATAAGACCAATTTTAGGAAAACAATTATAAATTTTATTTGTTTTACTATAAAAAAGGATAATAAGAAAAACACGTGCGTACGTATGATAAAATTTTTATTATAAATTTAATTTATTATGAGATTTGTCTATAATCTAAACTGATACAAATGGATAGAGCTGAAAGTGTGTAGTAGAGTATAATAACCAATATTAAGAAAACTATAAACTCAACCACAATAGGTAATAACCTATTTTTCGAAATAGACAAAACACATAAATAGTTTTAGAAAAATTAGAGATTGAGTAGTGATTCATTAAGAGAAAGATAATGTGGTGAGCACATGTGTTTCATATTTAATAGATATCAATAATGAGAAGCAATACTACAAATGTCAATACCAAAACCATATCAAAAAGAGAAGAGACTCAACCAAAACAAAAAAAAAACTTTTTCCAAATTCTTATTTTATTTTAACAATTTTCTCTTAAGTTTAGTTATCCTTTTCAACTAATTTCTACTTTCAAAATCAGCCAGCATTTGATGTAAAAAAGTTTTATTTTATTTTTATATATTTTATATTCAATTCAAAAACAAAAAATATTTAAAACAGAAAAAACATCAAGGTAAAAACTTTTATGCAGATTTATAGTAGCTCATTTTGAATAAAGAAGAAAACATGTATATGTGTGTTAGTAGATATGTTCACAATTGTTTTTCGTGTCACGTATGAGAAATGTGTAACAGAAAAACTATGTTGAAGGTTAATAGCGGTGAAAAAGGGTGTGTGAGTAGATAATACTAGTAATCCCAAGAAAGCAAGAAACTCATATAGGAAAGTTTCTATATCAAATAACCAATTTTTCATAAATCTTTTTTAAGGGGTTTAATCAATTTTTCTCCTAGTCACGATAGATCTCATAGTGTTTAAACTTTACAGTAGAGAGGGAAGAACAGAAATTTAAATTTAAAAGTTGTTTAGAAAACATAACAAGAGGCAATAAAAGAGTCTAATATTTGAAAAGGGTTTGCGCCAGAATCTAACAATTGTTCGTTTACCAAGCTAGACCAAAATAGTTTACAAATTTAAAGCTCAAAACGGTCAATAACTATTTCTAACCGATAATAAGTTGTTTATTGGTGAAATGGGATAAAAAGCAAATAAACAATATTGAAAAAAAAAATTAGCCAAACCACACACTATGAAAAATAATTTTATGACCCTAGAATAACAAATCTTTGACAGTCGACCAAATCTTAGATTGATGAAAGAAAGAGAGACTTGACATTCTAGACATACCATAGATTTATCTTATATATTCACTAATGCAGCTCACATACATCAAAGCAAGTGTAGTTTCAAAACAGAGTACTTACTGAAAACAGAGCAATACTTTAAGAGATAAAACACTTGAAACTCGAGGAACACATAAACAGACGTAATCAAAACTTAGTTCTATGTACAAGTTGTATTTAATAGCCTAGATTTATCTTATTTACATGCTAACACATCTCATATTAATAATGTTCATCTGTTATATATATTTGTTAAACCAAATTATCAAATGTATAATTGTGGTTGTTCAATTTACTTTTAATTATGAAACTTCTTTTTTGTTCAACCATTTGTTTCATTCACTTAAACTTCACGAGTACAATAAGAGGGAATGTTACATCCTCGATGATAACTAGCATACAAAATAGAGGAGATTAAACTTAAAACAGATAGAGATTGATAGATTGAACGAATTAGAGGCCAAGCTCGAATGTTTCAGTTGAAACTTCATGGCAAAGCTGGAGTGTCTAAGATTAGTCACTTTACAATGTGACGTAAAAGAACGTCTCTCATAGAGAGGAAACATGGCGGTAAAATTCTCTCCCTACCCTTCTCCCCAAAAGAGGAAGGTGAAAACAATCTCTCCCCATTGGAGGAAGGTGATCCAAATAGCTTATCCCTAGAGGGATTTATTGGAATTGGTCTCTCTGTCGTAACGGAGGAAGGTACCTGAAGGTAAAAGCTGGAGCTAGATTTGTCAAACGCTGCTGAACTTCTTTTTACGGGGCCTTTTAACAAGAAAAAGCCATTATTGTTTGCAACTATGGACTAAACACCATGAAGTTCCAATTGGGCCAGGCCCACGATGAAGACCAACTTGGGAAATAGAGTCAAGACACCGTGACAACATAATGGTAGGGACCGTTTGGCGATAGCCCAACAGCTCTTTCTCGGTGGTCGCGTAGTTCCTCTGAGCATCATCCATGGTTTGACTGGCATAATAAACTGCATGAAGTTTCTTGTCCTTCTTCTGTCCCAGAAACAGCTCATACTGCGAAATCACTGGCATCACACATCACCTCAAAAGGTAAATTCTAGTCAGGGGGCTGCACAATAGGCACGCTTATCAACGCCTATTTGATCTGTTCGAAAGCAGCAAGACACTCATCTATGAATTCAAATTTGACGTCCTTATACAGCAGAGCAGTAAGTGGTCTTGCAATCTTTCTGAAATCCTTGATAAATCTTTGCTAAAACCCAGCATGTCCCAAGAAACTCCTTACTAATTTCGCAGAATCTGGTGGTTGCAAGTTCGTCATGACGTCGATCTTTGCGTGATCTACCTCAATCCCAGCTTCTGAACCTCTGTGCCCAAGAACAATCCCATCTCTGACCATAAAATGACACTTTTCCCAATTAAGGACCAAGTGCTTCTCTTCACATCAAGCTAATACCTTGTAGAGATTGTCCAGACAGTCTTTAAAGGATGATCCGTAAACTGAGAAATCATCCATAAGGACTTCCATAAAATCCTCGATCATGTCAGTGAAGATGAACATCATACATCGCTGGAAAGTGACAGGAGCATTACAAAGTCCAAAAGGCATTCTGCGATATGCGAAAGTGTCGTATGGACATGTAAAGGTAGTCTTCTCCTGATCATCTGGGTGAATGGGGATCTGGAAAAACCCTGAATATCCATCAAGGAAGCAGTAATATGGATGATGTGCCAATCTCTCCAGCATCTGATCGATGAAAGGCAGAGGGAAGTGATCTTTCCTAGTTGCTGCGTTTAGCTTCCGGTAATCGATACACATCCTGGGCCAGTCACTGTTCGCGTTGGAATCAGTTCATTCCTCTCATTCTTCACAAATGTGACTCCTACTTTCTTAGGAAGCATGTGCACTGGACTGACCCGAGCACTCTCTGAAATCGGATAGATGATCCCAGCTTACAGCAGCTTCATGATCTCCTTCTTCACCACTTCTTGCAGATTCGGATTCAGCCTCCTGTGGTGCTCAATTAATGATTTCGTCTCATCCTCCAGGTGAATCCAATGCATGAAAAGATCGAGAGAGGTACCTGAAATATCATCAAGAGAATAGCTAAGAGCTTTGCGAAACTTGTGCAGCTTGCTTAGCAGTAAGGTGAGCTCTGCATTGTTTAAGAAAGCATTGACAATAACAGGATAAGTGGAATTAGGTCCCAGGAATGCGTACCTTAGCCCTGCAGGAAGCTGTTTGAGTTCAAGCTGAGGAGCTTTTCTTCACTCCATCGCTGAGATTTTTGGCTTTTGAAGGAACTTTGATCGGTTGCTCTTGAGCCACCAACTGTATCACTTCCTCGCTAGCATCCAGCATCTTGAAATATGATGCTGTAATTTTGTCCAGGTGCTCTGCTTCAGACGCAGATGAGATCAGAGCTCTCTCCAGTGGATCTACAGGGTGCATCTCCTGGAACATCTCTTCTGCGAAGCCTGTGAGTGTGTCGACGTAGAAGGTTTGACCATCAATGGTGGGCTTCTTCATCAGCTTGTCCATGTCAAAGTTCATAACTAAATCCCCAACATTCAAAGCAATTCGAACCCTCCTGACATTGATCATTGCACCTGCAGTCACTAGAAAAGGTCTCCCAAGGATAAGTGGATCTTTGGCTTGAAATCAGTCATACCGAGGTTGACAGCTACTGAGTATGGCATGAGATTGACACTTGAACCCAGATCACACAGCGATCTCTTGAATCTTTCCGTGAAGATGGAGCAATCCAAGACAAAGCTTCCTGGATCAGACAATTTTTCTGGAATCCTGTTCTGAATCACAACGCTGACTTGCTCAGAAATCATCATCACTCCTTGTTCATGGCTGAGATTTTTGGTCACCATCCTCTTCACATAGCGTCTGATGACAGAAGTGATCTTCACAGCATCAACTAAAGGTATCTCAATCACAAGCTTTTCCATCAAAGCCTTGCACCTTGCATCATCTAGCTCCTGCTTGGATTTCTTAGGGCTCCTTGGATAAGGAACCTTAGGTTTGTAAACCTTTTCCTCAGCAGATTTTGGACTTGGATCAATATCAGCTTCGCTCCGCGATTGGTGACGCGCGACACCGGCTCTGCAACTTCAGGAACTTCTTCAGGATCTTCCAAATCCACGACTTCAGCAGCAGGAGACGTCTTTTTGGGCTCAGAAATCAACTTTTTACCACTCTTCAACGTGATGGCACTGCTGCAGTGTTGCCTCGGATTGGTGTCAGTCTTTCCAGGTAAAACACCTTCTTGCCTTTTAACAGAACCTGCAGTTTGAGCAACTTGCGTATCGAGATGCTTGACATGGGTGTTCAAAGCCTCGATTTTCCCATTCAGATCAAGGTAGAGATCATCGATCTTTTCATTAAAGTCCACGGTAAGCTTCTGCTGTCCTTCCAGAATCTGTTCCAGAATCGACTTCACCTCATTGTCAGGAGTTTGAGTTTGAGTTGGAGAAGTGCCATAGTTTCTGGAAAAACCGTTGTTGGAGTAGGACTTCTGGTATTGAGGCTTAGGCGTGTAACCAGAGAAGTTCTGATTACTGGTGAAGGTGCTCCTCTGATTATTTCCATTGAAGCTTTTGTTACCTTGCTGATTACCAAACCTCTGACCTTGAAACCCTGATCCATTGACAAAGTTTACATCTTTCTCCTCAGCTTCATCTTCTGGTTCGAAACTTTTTACCTCCTGTGCGAATCAGACAGACTTCTTACCCATTAAAACGCTATGCACCGAGTCAAGCTTAGTCTTCACCTCAGCAATCTGCGATCCATCCATGTTCCCAGCCTGCTTCTTTCGCTCATAATCAGTATTCTTGGTACTATTACTAGATGCCAAGTTTTCGATTAGTAAAACAGCTTCGTCAGGGTATCTGGTGTTGAAATTTCCATTGCTTGCTGCATCAAGAGCCATCTGATACCTCCAATCAACACCTCTGAAGAAAATACCCAACAGCTGCACATCGCTGAAATCATGATGGGGGAAATCTCGCTGGTACG
Source organism: Eutrema salsugineum (assembly GCF_000478725.1). Lineage (NCBI taxonomy): Eukaryota > Viridiplantae > Streptophyta > Magnoliopsida > Brassicales > Brassicaceae > Eutrema > Eutrema salsugineum. The sequence continues at coordinate 4,376,607 of NW_006256867.1, forward strand.
ATTTGAATCTCACCCAAGCAGTCTTGAACGCCTCAGTTGGTCCTTGAGAGAATGTCGAGATTTTGAGTCTCAGCTCTTCAGACCTGACATCATCATAGAAGTTATGCAGGAAGGCGTTCCTAGTCTCTTCCCAGGTAGTAAGTGATCCTGGCTCCAACTGTCAACCAATTAGCTGCTTCTCCAGCAAGAGAATAAGGAAACAGCTTGCAGAAGAGGAAATCATTGGACACTCCATTGTATTTGATGCTAGTGACCAAGTCCTCAAACTTCTCGATGTGATCCATAGGGTGCTCATGAGAGTGACCATGAAAGGGATGCTGACCCACAAGAGTGTAGTACACAGGTTTCAGCTCAAAATCGTTCCTTTGAAACGCAGGGGCGGGAATCGCGGACCGATTTGCATAGAACTGCTCAGGCCTGTTGTAGTCTCCAAGTGTTCTTCCACGAGCAGCTGCAGGTGCAGGTTCCCTCACATTCTGGTCTTCTGGAACATTCGTCTGATTTGGAATGATCACAACATTACCATGCGGTGCAGGTGGTGGATTTGCGTTAACAACATCCACAGGTAAAGGTGCCTGTGGAATGATGTTACCATCACCATCAAGTCTTTGGCCTCTCTCATTGCACACATGACCCTCTTGGTCTCTCCAGATTCCAACATCATCACAAACAAGTCCGTTTGCATTTTCCATCTCTGCCGGTTTCTTTGCTTTTCTGTTCGTTCGCTCTAACTCAGCTAGCTCCTCGTTGTTCAAATTCACTAGCGGTATGTCCTTGTTGCTTCTGGTTCCGCGAGTATGCATAAACCTGAAACAAAAATGACAAAGAGAGAGAAAACAAAGTTAGTAAAATAGGTTATAAAAAAGAAAGGTGTCGCGCGAGACCACTAGTGGTGTCGCTCGACACTAAGAAAAACTTAGTCGAAACTCAAAAACTAAAGTTTAATGGCGAAATCAAGTCCCCGGAAACGGCGCCAAAACTTGATCTGCTCAAAGTTTAATTCCTAAGCTACTCTGCAAGAGCACAGATGTGCAGTTGTAGTATTGCAGGGGTCGAACCACAGAGATAAGAAATCACTCAATAAACTTATTAGAATTCGAATTACGCGAAGCAGATTTATAAGAAATAAATAGTGATGAAACAGAAAAAAACTAAGCAGCAGAAACGTTTGTACGATTCGGATGGATGGAGATTAGGCTTAGGGCTTTTCTCAGGAAATCAATGAATGCAGATCAAGCGATTAGTCAGGGTTCAGGTTTAAGAACGGTTCTTGAACTCAAATAACACAATTATAATTAACCAACTTCCGTTGTTAGAATAATCTAAGTTAAAATCCTAAAATTCCAAATTCCTTTGCAAACCCTAAAGATTTAAACCAGCTTTAATGCTCAAGTTCGATATGTTCACAAAGTATCTAAACCAAATTCCTTTGCGAATAGCTAATTTGCTCACCTTAGGTTCTTTCCAGTTATTCAATTACACTTCCGTATCAATTAAGCAACCTAAGATCTAAGCTCTAGGTGATCAGTCCAGAATTAGCTTTAAGAGCAACCTATGGTGAAGAACTAGCAGGATTATGAACCCTAACTAATTCAATTAATAAGACATCCACTGAAAACCTTAATGAGAACCCTAAACCTAACAAGCTAACTACTCAGACATGGATATTGAAATAATAAACATGATTGAATAGATTGCAGTAAGAAGATGAATAAAATAAATAAAGGGGTTCGAAATCTTCTCTCTAAACGAACAGAGTTCAGACTTGTCTCCCCAAGCTCTCAAAATCGCAAAAAGCCTAAAGCAAAAGATGTCTTGTTCGAAAATCTAAGGTCAGGTTCAAAAGAGACTAAAAACCCTATTTATATCTTAAAAACACGTATTGGGCTTCTTTGGAAACTTCTGGGCCCAACTCTTCTTCAAACAGTAAAAAAAATCGCGTTTTCCTTATTTCTTTGACAAGCGTTAAGCGTCACTCTCCATGGTGTCGTGCGACACCAATGCACATGATTTGTCCTTCGCGAATTTGATCCTGTTTTAGCTCCAAAGTGCTCCAAAATCACAAATTAAGCTCCAAACGTACCTATGACCTGTAAAGACTCCAAAAGACTCGAGAAACACTAAAAATACTCTATAAATAAGACCTATATAATGGTCAAAAACCATAAAAAAACCATAAAAAAACCATGATATATCATCTTGCAAATCACCATTTTTAATATTGTACATAAAAGTGGGGAAATAACGAACCAACATTCTAAAAATATTCCATTTCAAAATGGTAGGATCATTGAGTCAAAAGGGTAGGATCATTGAGTCAAAAGGAATGGTAGTATTCAATATATACTTGTATTTCATACTTAGTTATACTCAAATTTGTTTTAAATTGTAAACATTTGTACTATCATATAATGAATTTAGAATGACATCAACGTTAATATTTTAACTCATCTAAGCTGCATTTGAGAGATTATCGTTCAACCACACAAATTATCAAATCATTAAAAATATTTAATAACTGCTCTAAACTGACATTACAAAGGAAAAATGTAAGATATTTTAATTTACAGTTTTTACAAGTAATAATTCACTAAAACTATGAACAAGAACTACAAGAACAAATAGATATATATACATATATATATATATACATATATATATATATATATATATATATCACATTTATACTTTTAAAACAGATGCAATTTTAGTCTTTGCATCCAAACACTCTTATTTTTAAAAAATATTTTTGAAAACTATTTTAATAGTAATCCAGTTTGGTGTAATATACAATAAAAATAAATTTTATTTTATTTTTTTTTTAATTTAATTTTAAATTATAGATATTAATACAATCAATTTTAGATTTCCTAAATGTAAGTTAGATGCTTACATTCTAATTACATAAATCACAAAATTCAATTTTTATTAAATATTTTTAAAAATAACTACCAGGTTCTAATTAGAATTAATTTAACTCTTCAAAATTAAATAATACTTTCACAATAGCGAAAATGATAAATAAATATGTTATTATATTTATTTTATCATAATCAATCAGCTTATAAATTTTAAATATTCAAAATTAGTAAATACTTATTTTATATAGTACTATGATAAGACAGATTAGGATTAAGTTTTCATAAATGCACTTATTTACCAATTAGTTTGACAAAATATACAAAATTATTGGTTAATTCAAAGCAGATTAGAGAACAGATTAAACCATTTGAACAATAATAAATATATAGACTGGTTGTGTGGTAATATAAATTCACATAATAAGAAAGGTTACAATTAAAATTATACTGATATATACTATACTAACTCGTACACTTACTATTCTAATATATAACATATGGTAACTCTATAAATTTATATTTTTTTTTGTTAGATAACAAAAGTTCCTATCATTTAAGGAATAAAATATTTCATTGTAGTTTTTAAACTATTTTTGTTAGTGTTTGTATAATGTAAAGATTTTTTTATTCAATATGAATTTTAATATATAATAAATTATTGTCCCACACAATGCATATGAGAATTGGATAGCGCCAATTAGAACTATGGTATAAATATTGAAACACATATTACACAACAAATCAACTCAAAAATCATTTTCTCACCAAAAACCTAACAACAAAAAAAATCAACATCTTTGAATCAGTAATACTTCAATTAGATCATATTTCTCATTTCTATTTTGTAGTTTAAAAAATTGAGTCTACAATTTTTTTATGTAATCTATATATTTCAAAATCTTGTTTACAAAAAATTTACTTTGCGTTCACGCGCGGTGTAGATTCTAACCTAAAATGAATTAATGATATTTTATCTGTTAGTTTCATATTTTGACTGGTAATGTTAACTTATCAATGGTATAATTGCTTTGCTAGTATGTTTAAATTATGGGATTTTCGGTCAATGCAATATAGAATAAATCAAACAAAAAATAAATTTTATTCGTTTTTATAATATAGATGTATGTGTATATTTTTATTTTTATATAAAGAAATATAAAATTGAAAATCAAAATCAAAAGTTAACCAATGGTCCTAAAATATTTTTTCAGTCATAAAAACAGGGAGTATCAAACATCCTAACCATAAATGCATTGGTTTTAAAGAATATCAATTTTTTTGAAATATATCAAATGATATGCACAAACTAGCTTAACTTATGTTATAACAAGATTATTGTCGATTTCTAATGAACATATTTGTTTTACATGTTAGCTAAAGATCTGAAGTTAAAGTTTGATATTTGCTCAAGGTCTTACTTATAACAAAGGAAAATGTATTGAAATATGATCAAAACTCAAGAGAGCAAATTGCAAAATAATAAACTGGACACATCTAAATATTTATAAATTTATAACATATTTAAAAGGTGTTCCATTTTGAGAAACAATGACAGAACTTTCATCACTTAACAAAACAAAACTCAGCAAAAAAATGAAACATAAAATTAAGAAAAGGAAATGGGTTAATTAAATATATAGGTTTTAAGGACCATGCTTCTCCATATGGTAAAAAGACCTCGGCACACATTTGATTTTGTTCATGTTATCAATTCCCGAAGATCCTCTTCTTTCACAAGTGCTAAGCAGTATGATTCATGTTCATATTATTGTTGCAGCTCTGGTTCTGCGCTTCTTGATTGATGCAGTAATTGTTATAATTATTTACATGACCACCAATTGGTTGGTTTATCAAAGGATTACCAATCAAAGCATTGGATTCAACATCACAATAATCTTGGTAAAACGATCCATCAGAGAAATCTAAACAATCCAATGGTGGAAAATTTTGAACTGGAAGCCCCATATCACCATGAATTTCAGGTAAAGAACCGAAATGGTTCCCAACAGGAACAACAGTAGAAGAAGAATCAGAAGTTCCAGTAAACTCATTGGTTTCTTGAACATGTAAGAAAGGTTGGTGGTGATTAACTTGTTGGATCTCAACCAAAACTACCTGAGAAACAGAAGGTTGATTTATCTTTGGACGCTTGGTTTTATGGCCACTTCCACCAATCGGTATGTCCCTTAGCGTTCCACCATGAGTCCAGTGTCGGCGACAATTTTTGCAGATATAGCGCGGTTGAGACACCCTATAGTTGTTGTAATAACCGAACTTGGTGTTGTCTGAGTTACACCTTGGACAAACACGTGGTGGAGGCTTCTCTTCATTCACTTGATTGTTTCCTATCGCAAAAATATTTGAGTTCTCCATTTTTCTAGAGAGATATTTAATCGTTTTTATGGTTTTTTATGCTGTGAGGGTGTCTTCTTATATAGGCTCTTGGGAAGCAGTAATTGAAGAAGAAATAAGTTTTGGGTTCTATAAAATGAGTTTATGAACAAAACGTGTCAAAGATTGTGTATTAGTAAAATTTAAAAATCAATCTTCACACTATAAATTTTGGGCTAAGCTTAGACAACAACCAAGTCTTTTTTACTCTATTGGATGTATATGCAAAATGGAGAATCAAGAAGATACGATTAAATGAGCCAACTCTTATAATAAGAACAAAATCTAGGGATATGTTAGAATATAAGACCAATTTTAGGCAAAAAATTTATAAATTGTATTTTTTTACTCTAAAAAAGAGTATAAGAAAACACGTGTGTACGTTATGATAATTTTTTATTATAAATTTTATTTTTTTTATGAGATTTGCCTATAATCTAACCTGATACAAATGGATAGAGTTGAAAGTGTGTAGTAGATTATAATACTCAATATTATGAAAACTATAAACTCAACCACAATAGGAAATGACCTATTTTTCAAAATAGACAAAACAATGTGGTGAGCACATGTGTTTCATATTTAAAACAGATACCAATAATGAGTAGCAATACTACAAATGTCAATACCAAAACCATATCAAAAAGAGAAGAGACTCAACCAAAACAAAATTTTTGTTTCTTTCTAAATTCTTATTTTATTTTAAATTTTTTCTCTTAAGTTTAGTTGTCCTTTTCAATTAATTTCTACTTTCCAATTCAACCAGCATTTGATGTAAAAAAGTTTTATTTTTTAATATATTTTATATTCAATTCAAAAACAAAAAATATTTAAAACGGAAAAAACATCAAGATAAACAATTTTATGCAGATTTATAGTAACTCATTTTGAATAAAGAAGAAAACATGTATATGTGTGTTAGTAGATATGTTCACAATTGTTTTTCATGTCACGTATGAGAAATGTGTAACAGAAAAACTATGTTGAAGGTTTATAGCGGTGAAAGAGGGTGCGTGAGTTGATCATACTAGTAATCCCAAGAGAGCAAGAAACTCATGTAGGAAAGTTTCTATATCAAGTAACCAATTTTCCATAAATCTTTTTTAAGGGATTTTAATCAATTTTTCTCCTAGTCACGATAGATCTCATAGAGTGTTTAAACTTTAAAGTAGAGAGGGAAAAACAGAAACTTAAATTTAAAAGTCGTTTAGCAAACATAACAAAAGGTTAAAAAGAGAGTCTATACTTGAAAAGGGCTAGAATATAACAATTGTTCATTTACCAAACTAGACTAAAATAGTTTTCAAAGTTAAAGCTCAAAAAGGTCAATAACTATTTCTAACTTATTAATTACTATTTCTAACCGATAATAAGTTGTTTACTGGTGAGATGGCATAAAAAAGAAAATAAGCAATATTGTAGAAATAAAAAAATTAGCCGAACCACACACTATGAAAAATAATTTTATGACCTTAGAATAACAAATCTTTGACAGTCGACCAAATATAATATTGATGGGAGAAAGAGAGACTTGACATTCTAGACATACCATAGATTTATCTTATATATTCACTAATGCAGCTCACATACATCAAAGCAAGTGTAGTTCCAAAACAGAGTACTTACTGAAAACAGAGCAATACTTTAAGAAATAAAACACTTGAAACTCGAGGAACACAAAAACAGACGTAATCATAACTTAGTTCTATGTACAAGTTATATCTGATAGCCGTAGATTTATCTTATTTACATGCTAACACATCTCATATTAATAATGTTCATCTGTTATTTATAATTGTTAAACCAAATTATCAAATTTATAATTGTGGTTGTTCAATTTACTTTTAATTATGAAACTTCTTTTTTGTTCAACCGTTTGTTTCATTCACTTAAACTTCACGAGTACAATAAGAGGGAATGTTACATCCTTGATGATAACTAGCATACAAAATAGAGGAGATTAAACTTAAAACAGACAGAGATTGATAGATTGAACGAATTAGAGGACAAGCTCGAATGAGTCAGTTGAAACTTCATGGCAAAGCTGGAGTGTATAAGATTAGTCACTTTACAATGTGACGTTGAGAAAGAATCCTTACCTCTGAAAATCCGCTGAAGCGATCTCAGTTGTCTCTTTTGGTCCCATGCAATCCCGGATGTAAGAGAGCAAATTGGTGAAGGAGTTAAGCTGTTTAACTAGTAATGAACCTGGTAAAAGAACGTCTCTCATAGAGAGGAAAGATGGCGGTAAAATTCTCTTCTTCCCCCCCCCCCCAAATGAGAAAGGTGAAAACGATCTCTCCGAAATGGAGGAAGTTGATCCAAATAGCTTATTCCTAGAGGAATTTATTGGAATAGGTCTCTCCGTCGTAACGGAGAAAGATACCTGAAGGTAAAAGCCGGAGCTAGATTTGTCAACTGTGATGAACTTCTCTTTACTGGGCCTTTTAACAAGAAAAAGCCATTATTATTTGCAACTGTGGACTAAACACCATGAAGTTCCAATTGGGCCAGACCCACGATAAAGACCAATGTTGAGAAATGGAAACAAGACGTCGTGACAACATAATGGTAGGGAGCGTTCGGTGGTAGCACACCGGAATTTTCAAACATAGCAGGGCAAAAGGATATGGGAGAGGCTCGGTCCTCTGAATTTTCGCCGTTGAGGCAACTCTTGCAGGCAGAGCAGCGTATGTGAAAGTTTGATGATGAAACATTGAAAGCTCTACGTTTAAACAGGAAGTTATGGCAGTAGAAGAGGAGAGTCGGCTGTTGAAACGGCGGGTGAGATGTGTCTTTAAAACATTAGATCTGGCCAAAAAAAATTCGCCAATGGAGTTTCCGCTTTTTTATTTATTGAAGGCTATAGTTGTCCGTATGAAAAAATGTGGGTTATTTTAGAAAAGATTTAGTTTTTTGGAGGTATTTTAGAGATTTTTCCATTAAAAAAAACGATTGTATAAATAAGAAAAAATAACATGTGATCAAAGGATTGTAAAGAATTACCAGCCTATCATTAAATGAAAAATGAGTTTCAGAAGATTAAAGATCATAATAAAATCAAGGACAATTAAATTTTGTGAATAAAATAGATATAAGTTGCTTCACATTTAAATCATCTAAGAAAAAATTTACTTTTTATAGTAGTTTAATAATCTATTTTTAATTTTTTAATAAAATTTTTAAAACTTCAAGATAACTTTAAAAGAAATGAATAGTCATAATGCTTAAGAGTTACCACGATAAAATACATAAATTAAATGTTCTATATCTTTACAAATTATTATAATTTTATATTGTATAAATTAATAATTACCATAAATAATCATGCTTTAATCTAATTACAAATTTATCCTTTTCGTCATAACTCAAATATTTTAATTTTAGTTCTTGATCTTAAAAATATTTGCAAATAAATAATTACCAAATTATTAAATTTGACATCTATAATTTTCAAGAAATACATAATTTTTATTAAAAATTTTCATTTTATAATTTATAGATTTGACTTTTTGGACTGAATGATCTCTATCCATATGTGGATCAGCCAGATGAGTTTAAAATTTTCTTCATAATTTTATAAGTAATTCATATGCTTCATCTAAATGATCCATCAAAATGAATCGGTTGATGCAATTAAACAAATATCATATTATTGCTTCATCTTGCTTCAATTGGATGGATCATCGAGATGAGCAAACATCCTAAGTTTGAATAAGAAGTTTTTGAAACTTTTGTAATTGTCAAATTGGTTTAGTCAAGAATAAGTAAGTGTTAAAACAGCTCAAACTATTTTTTTTTAATCTAAAAGAAGTTTAGTCTTAATTTGTTTATGTTAAGGTTGGAAACTTTTATTCCACCTCTGATGAATATGTCGGCTGACTCTCTAGCAAAATCTGCTCTTCAGGAACTCATGCAATAGTGTAACTCTTTCAAGTTTAAATGTAATTGCATGTCGTTCAAAACAAAAACAAAGAGGAATAAGAGGAACGAGTAGAAAAGAGACGTGCGGAACTGACCTATGAGACTACATCAACCATTTTCTAATAGGGAAATTAGGTGGAAGAACATGATTCAGAGCTTTTATTTGCACCATTATAATGTTTATTTTACTCCTTGAGAAATTACCCCAAAATTCTTCAGACATGGGGACCATTAGTTACATTCCTCAGTTTTTTTCTCTTAACTTTTCTCTCTTGTCTCAACGTTATCTCTTCCAGAAAATGTTCTTTTTAGCTTTTCTCTTTTCAGAAAAAGTTAATGTTACTGATTTGATGAAAAAATTATTCACTTACATTTAAACAACTATTTCATTAGTAGTCAACTACTCAATTATATATATAACTATTGTGCTATAATACTTTTTTTTTCATTATGTATATAGTGATTTGATGATAAATTAGTCGTCTATATATTTATACGACTATTTCGTGAGTAGTCACCTACTCAAATACCTACATAACTATGGTGCTTTAAGGCTTCAATAATTTTTTCTTATATGTTTATCGTGAGGGATTTGTTGATAAATTAGTTGTCTACATTTAAACGACTATTTTTTGTCAATAGTCATGTACTCGAGTACCTACATATGTATGGTTATTTTTTATCACAGCCATATACTCGAATACCTATATAAATATGATGCTTTAGTGGTTCAAAATTTTGTTTTTAATGTGCCTATCGTTAGTGATTTGTATCTACATTTATACGATTATTTTGTCCGTAGTCACCTACTCGAATACCTTCATAAATATGGTGCTTCAATGCTTCAATTTTTTTTTTTATCTCATAAGCTTATTGTTAGTGATTTGATGATAAGTTAGTCATCTATATTTATACGACTACTTTTTGTTAGTAGTCACCTACTCGAATACCAACATAGTTATGATGTCTTAATGCTTCAATTTTTTTTATGTGGGTATTATGAGTGATTTGATGATGAATTAGTCATCAACATTTAGGTGACTATTTCATCAGTAGTCAGATATTTGAGCACCTACATTAGCATATGTATTTTAAAAACAAAATATCTTATGTGTATATATTAAAAACAATAATAATAATAAATATAACTAATAAAAACATAAAATCATATTTTCCCACATCAAACGTAAGTATTTTAAAAACAAAATTTCTTATGTGTATATATTATAGCATAAGCATTAGCATAAGTATTTTAAAAACAAAATTTCTACATTTAGACGACTATTTATTCAGTAGTCATATACTCGAGCACCTATATTAGCATAACTATGATGCTTTATTGTTTCAAAAAAACTACTCGAACATCTACATTGTCGTAATAGTCATTTGATTTTTTAATGAAGCAAAAAAATAGTCATATGTTTTAACTGTCATGATAGTCATCTATTTTGTTAAGAGAGAAAAAATAGATATTTTTTGTCTTTCAGTGGCAGAAGAATGAGAAAATGTTGCAGTTTTTACATATTAATGTGCAAGGGGTTTTTCGATATTTTTGCACCTTTTTGACAGTGGACTACTGTCATTTACCTAATTGACTACTTTTCTATGGTAGATAACTAATTTTTTTTTAGAAACTATTATTCTTGCAAATCACCATTTTTAATATTGTACATAAAAGTGGGGAAATAACGAACCAACATTCTAAAAATATTCCATTTCAAAATGGTAAGATCATTGAGTCAAAAGGAATGGTAGTATTCAATATATACTTGTATTTCATACTTAGTTATACTCAAATTAGTTTTAAATTGTAAACATATGTACTATCAAATAGTGAATTTAGAATGACATCAACGTTAATATTTTAACTCATCTAAGCTGCATTTGAGAGATTATCGTTTCAACCACACAAATTATCAAATCATTAAAAATATTTAATAACTGCTCTAAACTGACATTACAAAGGAAAAATGTAAGATATTTTAATTTACAGTTTTTACAAGTAATAATTCACTAAAACTATGAACAAGAACTACAAGAATAAATAGATATATATATATATATATATATATATATCACATTTATACTATTAAAACAGATGCAATTTTAGTCTTTGCATCCAAACACTCTTATTTTTTTAAAAAATTTTTGAAAACTATTTTAATAGTAATCCAGTTTGGTTTAATATACAATAAAAATAAATTTTATTTTATTTTTATTTAATTATAAATTATGGATATTAATACGATCAATTTTAGATTTTTTCAATGTAAGTAAAATGCTTACATTCTAATTAAAAAAAATCACAAAAATTAATTGTTATTAACTATTTTTAAAAATAATTACTAGATTCTAATTAGAAATAATTTAACTCTTCAAAATTAAATAATACTTTCACAATAGCGCAAATGATAAATAAATATGTTATTATATTTATTTTATCATAATCAATCAGCTTATAAATTTTAAATATTCAAAATTAGTAAATACTTATTTTATATAGTACTATGATAAGACATATTAGGGTTATGTTTTCATAAATGCGTAATTTACCGATAGGTTTGACAAAATTTACAAAATTATTGGTTAATTCAAAGCAGATTAGAGAACAAATTAACCCATTTGAACAATAGTAAATATATAGATTGGTTGTGTGGTGATATAAATTCACATAATAAGAAAGTTTACAATTAAAATTATACTGATATATACTATACTAACTCGTACACTTATTATTCTAATATATAACATATGGTAACTTTATAAATTTATAATTTTCTTAGATAACAAAAGTTCCTATCATTTAAGGAATGAAAAATTTCATTGTAGTTTTTAAAATATTTTTGTTAGTGTTTAGATTACCTAAAGATTTTTTTATTCAATATAAATTTTAATGTATAATAAATTATTGTCCCACACAATGCATATTAGAACTGGATAGCGCCAATTAGAAATATGGTATAAATATTGAAACACATATTACACAACAAATCAACACAAATATCATTTTCTCACCAAAAACATAACAACCAAAAAAATCAACATCTTTGAATCAATAATACTTCAATTAGTTCTTATTTCTCATTTCTAATTTGTAGTTTGAAAAATTCAGTCTACAAAAATTTTTACGTAATTTATATATTTCAAAATCTAGTTGACAAAAAAATTTATTTTGCGTTCACGCGTGGTTTAGATTCTAATCTAGAATGAATTAATGATATTTTATCTGTTAGTTTCATATTTTGACAGGTAATCTTAACTTATCAATGGTATAATTGCTTTGCTAGTATGTTTAAGTTATGAGATTTTCGCTCAATGAAATATAGAATAAATCAAACAAAAAATAAATTTGATTCGTTTTTATAATATGGATATATGTGTATATTTTTATTTTTATTTTTATATAAATAAATTTAAAAAATCAAAATCAAAAATTTAACCAATGGTCCTAACATATTTTTTCATTCATAAAAACAGGGAGTATCAAACATCCGGACCAAAAATGCATTGGTTTTAAAGAATATCATATTTTTTTGAAATATATCAAATGACATGCACAAACTAGCTTAACTTATGTTATAACAAGATTATTGTCGATTTCTAGTGAACGTATTTGTTTTACATGTTAGCTAAAGATCTGAAGTTAAAGTTTGATATTTTGCTCAAGGTCTTACTTATAACAAAGGAAAATGTATTGCTATATGATCAAAACTCAAGAGAGTAAATTGCAAAATAATAAACTGGACACATCTAAATATTTATAAATTTATAATATATTTTAAAGGTGTTCCATTTTGAGAAACAATGACAGAAACTTTCATCACTTAAAAAAACAAAACTCAGCAAAAAATGAAACATAAAATTAAGAAAAGGAAATGGGTTATTCAAATATATAATTTTTAAGGACCATGCTTCTCCATATGGAAAAAAGACCTCGGCACGAATTTGTTTTTGTTCATGTTATCAGTGCCCGAAGATCCTCTGCTTCCACTAGTGCTAGCATTATGATTCGTGTTCATATTATTGTTGCAGCTCTGGTTCTGCACGTCTTGATTGATGCAGTAATTGTTACAATTATTTACTTGACCACAAATTGGTTGGTTTATCAAAAGATTACCAATCAAAGCATTGGATTCAATATCACAATAATCTTGGTAAAACGATCCATCAAAGAAATCTAAACAATCCAATGGTGGAAAACTTTGAACTGGAAGCACCATATCACCATGAATTTCAGGTAAAGAACTGAAATGGTTCCCAACGGGAACAACAGTAGAAGAAGAATCAGAAGTTCCAGTAAACTCATTGGTTTCTTGAACATGTAAGAAAGGTTGGTGGTGATTAACTTGTTGGATCTCAACAGAAACTACCTGAGAAACGGAAGGTTGATTTATCTTTGGACGCTTGGTTTTACGGCCACTTCCACCAATCGGTATGTCTCTTAGCGTTCCACCATGAGTCCAGTGTCGGCGACAGTTTTTGCAAATGTAGCGCGGTTGAGACACCCTATAGTTGTTGTAATAACCGAACTTGGTGTTGTCTGAGTTACACCTTGGACAAAAACGTGGTGGAGGCTTCTCTTCATTCACTTGATTGTTTCCTATCGCAAAAATATTTGAGTTCTCCATTTTTCTAGAGAGCTATTTAATCGTTTTTATGGTTTTTTATGTTGTGAGGGTATCTTTTTATATAGGCTCTTGGGAAGCAGAAATTGAATAAGAAATAAGTTTTGGGTTCTAGAAAATGAGTTTGTGAACAAAACGTGGCAAAGATTGTGTATTAATAAAATTTAAAAATCAATCTTCACACTATAAATTTTGGGCTAAGCTTAGTCAACAACTAAGTCTTTTTTACTCTATTGGATGTATATGCAAAATGGAGAATCAAGAAGATACGATTAATGAGCCAACTCTTATAATAAGAACAAAATCTAGGGATAGTTGAGAATATAAGACCAATTTTAGGCCAAAAAATTATAAATTTTATTTGTTTTACTATAAAAAAAAGTTTAAGAAAACATGTGCGTACGTATGATAAATTTTTATTATAAATTTTATTTTTTATGAGATTTGTTTATAATGTAAACTGATAAAAATGGATAGAGCTGAAAGTGTGTAGTAGATTATAATACCCAATATTAAGAAAACTATAAACTCAACCACAATAGGAAATAACATATTTTTTGAAATAGACTAAACACATAAATAGTTTTAGAAAAATTAGAGATTGAGTAGTAATTCATTAAGAGAGAGAGATATGTGGTGAGCACATGTGTTTAATATTTAAAACAGATACCAATAATGAGAAGCAATACTACAAATTTCAATACAAAAACCATATCAAAAAGAGAAGAGACTCAACCAAAACAAAAAAAAAAACTTTTTCCAAATTCTTATTTTATTTTAAAAATTTTCTCTTAAGTTTATTTATCCTTTTCAACTAATTTCTACTTTCAAATTCAACCAGCATTTGGTGTAAAAATTTTTTATTTTTAATATATTTTATATTCAATTCAAAAACAAAAAATATTTAAAACGGAAAAAACATAAAGATAAATAATTTTATGCAGATTTATAGTCACTCATTTTGAATAAAGAAGAAAACATGTATATGTGTGTTAGTAGATATGTTCACAATTGTTTTTCGTGTCACATATGAGAAATGTGTAACAGAAAAACTATGTTGAAGGTTTATAGCGGTGAAAAAGGGTGCGTGAGTATATCATACTAGTAATCCCAAGAAAGCAAGAAACTCATATAGGAAAGTTTCTATATCAAGTAACCAATTTTCCATAAATCTTTTTTAAGGGATTTAATCAAATTTTCTCCTAGTCATGATAGATCTCATAGAGTGTTTAAACTTTAAAGTAGAGAGGGAAGAACAGAATCTTAAATTTAAAAGTCATTTAGCAAACATAACAAGAGGCAAAAAAAGAGAGTCTATACTTGAAAAGGGTTTGCGCCAGAATCTAACAATTGTTCGTTTACCAAACTAGACTAAAATAATTTACAAATATAAAGCTCAAAACGGTCAATAACTATTTCTAACCGATAATAAGTTGTTTATTGGTGAGATGGGATAAAAAGCAAATAAGCAATATTGTAAAATAAAAAAAAAATTAGCCAAACCACACACCATGATAAATAATTTTATGACCTTAGAATACCAAATCTTTAACAGTCGACCAAATCTAAGATTGATGGAAAAAAGAGAGACTTGACATTCTAGACATACCATAGATTTATCTTATATATTCACTAATGCAGCTCACATACATCAAAGCAAGTGTAGTTTCAAAACAGAGTACTTACTGAAAACAGACTTACTTTAAGAGATAAAACACTTGAAACTCGAGGAACACATAAACAGATGTAATCAAAACTTAGTTCTATGTACAAGTTGTATTTTATAGCCGTAGATTTATCTTATTTACATGCTAACACATCTCATATTAATAATGTTC
Organism: Eutrema salsugineum; assembly: GCF_000478725.1. Lineage (NCBI taxonomy): Eukaryota > Viridiplantae > Streptophyta > Magnoliopsida > Brassicales > Brassicaceae > Eutrema > Eutrema salsugineum. The sequence goes on from NW_006256867.1 coordinate 4,392,246, forward strand.
ATCTGTTATTTTTAATTGTTAAACCAAATTATCAAATTTATAATTGTGGTTGTTCAATTTACTTTTAATTATGAGACTTCTTTTTTGTTCAACCATTTGTTTCATTCACTTAAACTTCACGAGTACAATAAGAGGGAATGTTACATCCTCGATGATAACTAGCATACAAAATAGAGGAGATTAAACTTAAAACAGATAGAGATTGATAGATTGAACGAATTAGAGGCCAAGCTTGAATGTGTCAGTTGAAACTTCATGGCAAAGCTGGAGTGTCTAAGATTAGTCACTTTACAATGTGACGTAAAAGAAAGTCTCTCATAGAGAGGAAACATGGCGGTAAAATTCTCTCCCTACCCCCCTTTCCAAAAGAGGAAGGTGAAAACGATCTCTTCCAACTGGAGGAAGTTGATCCAAATAGCTTCCCTAGAGGGATTTATTGGAATTGGTCTCTCTGTAGTAACGGAAGAAGGAACCTGAAAGTAAAAGCCGGAGCTATATTTGTCAAACGCTGATGAACTTCTTTTTACTGGGCCTTTTAACAAGAAAAAGCCATTATTGTTAGCAACTATGGACTAAACACCATGAAGTTCCAATTGGGCCAAGTCCACGATGAAGACCAACTTGGGAAATGGTGTCAAGACACCGTGAAAACGTAATGGTAGGGACCGTTCGGCGGTAGCACAGCCAACATCTCTTTCTTGGTGGTCACGTAGTTCCTCTGAGCATCATCCATGGTTCGACTGACATTATAAACTTCATGAAGTTTCTTGTCCTTCTTCTGTCGCAGAGCAGCTCCTACTGCGAAATCACTGACATCACACATCACCTCAAAAGGCAAATTCTAGTCAGGGGGCTGCACAATAGGCGCACTTATTAACACCTGTTTGATCTGTTCGAAAGCAGCAAGACACTTATCTGTGAACTCAAATTTGACGTCCTTACACAGCAGAGCAGTAAGTGGTCTTGCAATCTTGCTGAAATCCTTGATAAATCTTCGCTAAAACCCAGCATGTCCCAAGAAACTCCTTACTAATTTCACAGAATATGGTGGTTACAAGTTCGTCATGACGTCGATCTTTGCGTGATCTACCTCAATCCCAGCTTCTGAAACTTTGTGCCCAAGAACAATCCCGTCTTTGACCATAAAATGACACTTTTCCCAATTAAGGACCAAGTGCTTCTCTTCACATCGAGCTAATACCTTGTAGAGATTGTCCAGACAGTCTTTAAAGGATGATTTGTAAACTGAGAAATTATCCATAAAGACTTCCATAAAATACTCGATCATGTCAGTGAAGCTGGACATCATACATTGCTGGAAAGTGATAACACCGTATTTTGACCACTTTTATGGATCATAATTGTATCTTATACAGGTGTTTTAACTCTGTTTTCAATGGTTTTTAAAGTGTTTTCAATGTCTTAAAGTTTCAAAAGACTTTACAAGAAACTTGGGCAAAAGATATGCAATTTGGAACAAATGAGCAATTTTGGATAAATGCAGACCGTCATAAGTATGACAAGCGATGAAGACCTTCTCACCATCTGATCACCCCCAAAAATTGCGAAAATATAGAGGATCCAACCAGCTTTCTAATGCACTTGGTTTGGAGACAATCCAACGGTTAGATCTTCAGATACTCCCGATGCAAGAATGACAGAAAATGCAGTTCCGGAAGAGAGCCATGTGCCGGGACCGCGGCCAACACCTGTTTTCCCACGGGTAAAGCCACCGCGACCGTGGAACTTGGTCGTTCACTTTCCAGACGACTTAATTAAAGCCTATATCAATTCCTTTCGTTATTTTTGCAGAAGCTATAAATACCCTCTTTAGATCATTCTAAAGGGGGAGAACAGAAACTTAGACAACTTAGAGAGAGAGGGATTTTCGTGGGAGCAACCCTAGAGGCCGCCGTCGATCCTGAAGAAGGAGCCGCCGCTGGAGAGCATCATCGCGCCTCCACCTGCAACTCTGTTCTTCGTTTTTCTTCCTTCTTTTATTTAATTTCCTGCACTTTCAATACTCTATGATGCTTTGTTACAATATGTTTGAGTAGTTACCCAGTTGGGTTTAAAGGGATTTTTCAAAGGGAATTTCATGTGTCTTTGCTTATGAATCGATAGATTTAGGATTTATAATCTTCTAGATGTTCTTCGTTTGCCTTTAATCTTACTGCGTGATTCTCTGCTGGCCACTTAGAAGCCGATCTGATATGATATGTTGCGAAAGCTTTCATTGATTGTCTGAACTAGGGTGAAACGAGCAATAATTCTTTAGGAGTGGAAACCTACCTATAGTTGAGTTGTGAATGTTGATGAGTCTTGTTCTACTATTGCATCTTCTCCCTTCTAGGATCAGAGTGGAAACCTACTGATCAGGGTTGCGAGAGATAGTTGTTTAGTGCTGCGAAAGTAGGCTATTCATACTTCCGTGCCTCGAGTTCTAGAACATACGTAGTTGATTACCTTTATCATATGTTTAAAATCGACATAGCTTAGTCCATGAACCCCTGCGAATTCCCCTTGATGCCCAATGTTTGTCTTTCATTGCTTACAACCTTCGATTTCCATTCTGCTTTAATTCGCTTGTTACTTGCTTTCATTCATAACCGATTTTTACTTGCTTGCACTTGCTTTCGTTTTATTTTCTTTTACTTGTTTAGCTTTCTAGTTTAGATTTAGTGACAACCAAAACCCAAAACCAAAACCCAAATTGTTTAGTTCTAGTCTGATTTAAGCATTGCCGTGAATTCGTACTGAAACAGCCAAGTCTCTGTGGATCGATATCCTAAGTACTACAGCGCACATCTGTGCACTTGCAGACATTTAGGGGTTATAAATTTAAAACCTGAAGCTTAGTAAAACGAAAACAGCAAACCCCGCTTTTTCTCGACATCAAGTTTTTGGCGCCGTTGCCGAGGACTTTGATTTGTTTTGTTGTGAATCCCAGCTTAAATCCATTAGAACACTTGTTTACTTTTACTTTTTCTTTTGATTTGTTTTCAGGTTTCTCTGTGATGAGAGACCGGGAACATGTTCCCGGAACTCTTGGTGATCCACCATATCGTGTGGATGGTGATCCAAGCGATGATGACCTGACTGATGATGAGTTTGAAGAACCGATCTATGATGACAATGAACTGATCGGATCGACAAAACGTGAAGGTGATGATGAACTGATTGGAAGTTTCGATTCACTCGAGAAGTTCATGGGAGATCGAAGAGCTATTCAACCAGCCATACCAGAGGATGGCAAAACCGAAATTAAGGTACCCCATATCCATTTAGTTCAACAAAATCAATTCTCTGGTTATTCATTCGAAAACCCGATAGACCATATCGAGACGTTCGAAGAATTATGTGCAACCATTACAGCAAATGGGGATTACCACAAGTGTAGTCTTTTCCATTCTCTCTTAGATATAATGCCAGCAAATGGCTAAAATCTTTGCCACCTGCTTCACTAAAAACGTGGGCAGCGTGTAGAACTGCTTTCCTAAATCGTTTTTACACTAGAAATTGTTCAAATCTCTTAAGGAACAAGATAAGAACTTATAAACAAAAAGAAGATGAAGATCTTTTAGAGACTTGGGAAAGATTTAGGGAATACCAAAGAGATTGTCCACACCATGGATATACCGAAGAATACCTGCTGGGTATCTTCTATCGAGGTATAACTCCAGAGTTACGACACTCTTTCGACACAGCAAGTAATGGAGACTTCTCAACTAGATCTGTAGAAGATGCTCACGTTTTCATTAAAAATTTTGCAAACAGCATCCGAAATCATGTAACCTTTGGTGATTCTGCACTTCCTGAGAAGAAAGAAGAAATTTCGGAAGTTATGAAGTGTCTCCATCACATAATGAGTCATCTTGGATTGCAACAACCAAATAAGGTACACAATACGTGTAACTTTGATGGCTGGGACAACCCAATTGATTCTTATGATCAAGGGATGGTTAACACTGCAGAAGTCTACCAAATTCAAGATTTTCCATTCGTTTTTGATCACCGCGGGTCCATTCATCCGGACCGCGGCAAACCAAGCTTTCACTGCGGTCGTGATGATGCTGACCGCGGCCAAGACCTGTTTCACCACGGTCGCGAACCTTCTGACCACGGGAAACCGTCTTCCGAACTTGCCTGGAAACCACCTTCCGAACCAATCTTGGCTATTCAATCTAATCCTGTTCCACATCCTATTTTTCCCCCTTCTGAAGCTGAAAACATAAACAAAAGAATTCTAGAGCTTGAAAAATCTAGGTCTCAAGAGATTAGTGATCTTAGATCTGAGCTAAAAACGATGCAAGAGGATTTCAATGAAAAATTTTCCACCCTCCTTAGCCTAATGATCAAAACTAATTCTAAAAACTTAGAAAATTCTGAAGAGGACCCAAGTGAAAATTCTTTTGAAAGCTCAAGTGAAGCAGATCCCTCCGATCATGTGAAAGCTATCACACTTAGGAGTGGATTAGCTTACAAAGAGCCTGAATTTCCTAAAGATCCCGAAGATGAGGAAAAGGGTAAGGCAAAGGAAAAAGAAAGAGAAAGAATCACAATTGAAGATGTTGAAAAAGAAGTGGTAGGAGAAAAGGATGGAGAAGAAGTAAGAGAAGACTCATCCCGAGAAATCCTTGGAGAAGACCCGTTTCCACCTCCACCAACTCGTGTCTATAAACCTAAACCTCCATATCCTAGAGCCTTAAGAGCCTCTAAGAAAGAGAAAGAAAAAGCTAAGCTGAAAGAGCTAATTGATCAAATAAATGTGAAATTACCTTTCTTAGAAGCTTGTGCTATGATTCCAGCTTTAAGAAAATACATGAAGGGTATTCTAAATTTTTTTTTAACTCTTGAAGAGGGCGTTATGATGATAACCAATGAATGTAGTTCTATCCTGCAAAGCCGAATCCCTGAAAAGAAAAACGATCCTGGAAGCTTCGTACTTTTATGCACCATCAATGATGTAGCTTTTGAACGTGCTCTCTATGATTGAGGATCTAGCATAAACATGATGCCTCTTTCAGTAGCAAAACGTTTAGGACATCACACTTTCAAGCCCACTAAAATTTCTTTAGTACTAGCTGATCGTTCTGTTAGACAACCCGTAGGTATCCTAATAGATGTTCCAGTAGAAATCAAAAAATGTTCCATCCCCACCGATTTCGTAGTTCTAGAACTAGAAAGAGAACCTAAGGATCCACTTATTCTTGGACGACCACTCCTATCCACAGCTGGAGCCATAATCAATGTTCCTGAAGAAAAAATTGACCTTCATCTAGCTGGTCTAGTTATGCAGTTTGACATGAACAAATGTTTTGATAAACCAACTTTGGATGGCAAAATTTGTTGGGTTGATGAGTTAGACGGAACTATTGAGGAAGTCTATGAAGACCTGCTTCTAGACGACCCTTTAAGTGTCACGCTTTCACCCGCAAAAGATGAACGCAATTTCCTTGAAGAAATTTCGAGTGAGTGCGCACGTATGCTTGATAAATCCGAAACTTATAGGAAACCTCTACACTATCTAGATCTTAAGGACCAAACAAACATTCCTACACCTCCTAAAGACACTGCTGCAGCAATTAATGATACTTGGAGCGAGCTTAAAGCCCCTAAAGTCGAGCTTAAACCTCTTCCCGTCGGACTTAAGTATGCTTTCCTTGGATCAAATTCTACTTATCCTGTCAAAATAAACTCTGGTTTGACGGAAGAAGAAACCACAATGCTGTTGACTGAGCTGAGAGAGCATAGAAAAGCCTTAGGATATTCACTTGTTGACATACCTGGAATCTCTCCAGATCTTTGTATGCACAAGATAAATCTAGAGGATAATGCTAAGAACTCAATCGAAAGTCAAAGGAGACTGAACCCTAATCTCATGGATGTTGTCAAGAAGGAGATTATGAAGCTTTTAGAAGCTGGAATAATCTTTCCTATCTCAGATAGCACTTGGGTTAGCCCAGTTCATGTTGTTCCGAAGAAAGGAGGAGTCACTATCATTAAAAATGATAAAGATGAAATGATCGCTACAAGAACAGTAACTGACATCGTATGTGCATTGATTACCGGAAACTGAATGCAGCAACTAGGAAAGATCATTTTCCACTTCCCTTCATAGATCAAATGCAAGAAAGGTTAGCTAATCACACTTATTATTGCTTCCTTGATGGATACTCCGGATTTTTCCAAATTCCTATTCGCCCGGAGGATCAAGAAAAAATGACATTCACTTGTCCATATGGCACGTTCGCTTATCGATGTATGCCTTTTGGATTGTGTAATGCACCTGCTACCTTCCAGCGGTGCATGATGTCGATCTTCACAGATTTTATTGAGGATTTCATGGAAGTATTCATGGAAGATTTCTCTGTCTATGGATCTTCTTTTGAAAAATGCTTAGGCAACCTTGGTAAAGTTCTGCAAAGATGTGAAGATAAGCACTTAGTATTAAATTGGGAAAATGTCACTTCATGGTACGAGACGGAATCGTGCTTGGGCACAGAATTTCGGGAAAAGGTATTGAAGTTGACAAAGCTAAAATCGAGGTCATGACAAGCCTACAACCCCCCACAAATGTAAAAGGCATCCGTAGTTTCTTAGGACACGCAGGATTCTATAGGCGATTCATAAAAGATTTTTCTCAAATAGCTAGACCTCTTACGCATTTGCTTTGCAAGGAAACGAACTTCGAGTTCGATGATGAGTGCTTAGCCGCGTTTCATAAGATCAAAGAAGCCCTTGTTTCCGCTCCAGTCATGCAAGCACCTGATTGGGAACTCCCATTCGAAATCATGTGCGATGCAAGTGACTATGCAGTCGGAGCAGTGCTTGGCCAACGAAAAGATAAGAAACTCCACGTAATCTACTACGCAAGCAGAACTCTAGAAGAAGCTCAATGCAATTATGCTACAACAGAGAAAGAACTTCTAGCTGTCGTATTTGCATTTGAGAAATTTCGTTCTTATCTCGTAGGATCTAAGGTTATAGTTCATACTGATCATGCTGCAATAATGTCTAAGAAAGACGCTAAACCTCGGTTGATAAGATGGATCCTCCTGCTGCAAGAATTCGACATCGAAATTCGAGATCGAAAAGGCGCAGATAATAGAGTTGCAGACCATCTTTCACGAATTCGAGTTGAAGAGATTGCCTTTAAATGACAGTTTGCCTGAAGAAAACATCTATGCAATAGATACTGCCCCTACCAATGCCAATACCGCACTACCACGTCAAATCATGCGACGAGCAGATGCTTTCAACACCCCATGGTTTAGGCACATAGCGAATTACCTAGCAGCTGATGTAGAACCACCACAATTGTTCGGTTATAGGAAGAAAAAGTTTCTGAAAGACGTAAGACATTATTTTTGGGATGAACCCCATCTCTATAAGAGATGTGCTGATGGGTTATTCCGAAGATGCGTGGCTGAAGAAGAGATGGAAGAAATTTTATTCGGATGCCATAGCTCGTCTTATGCAGGACACTTTGCAACCTTCAAAACTGCTTCAAAGATCTTACAATCAGGTTTCTGGTGGCCTACTCTGTTCAAAGATACTCAAGCTTATATATCGCGATGCGACAAATGCCAAAGGATGGGCAACATAAGCAAAAGGAATGAGATGCCTCAAAATTTTATTCTCGAAGTCAAAATTTTCGATGTCTGGGGAATAGATTTTATGGGACCCTTTCCTACTTCTTTTGGAAACCAATACATCTTAGTAGCAGTAGACTATGTCTCTAAGTGGGTTGAAGCAGTCGCTAGTCCCACCAATGATGCGAAAGTTGTCATGAAGCTGTTTAAATCTGTTATATTCCCGCGTTTTGGAGTTCCTAGAATTGTGATAAGCGACGGAGGATCACATTTCATCAACAGAGTTTTCGAAAATCTTCTTAGAAAAAATGGAGTTACACATAAAGTTGCTTCTCCATACCATCCCCAAACCAACGGCCAAGTAGAGATCTCAAACACAGAAATCAAGTCGATTTTGCAGAAAACAACTGCAGTTCATCGCAAGGATTGGTCTACCAAGCTTGACGACGCATTATGGGCATATCGAACAGCATTCAAGACACCATTGGGAACAACACCATTCAATCTAGTTTATGGAAAAGCATGTCACCTTCCAGTAGAGCTCGAGTATAAGGTGCAATGGGCTATTAAGGAGATGAACATGAATCTGAAAACAGCTGGAGAAAGAAGACTACTTCAACTCCACGAGTTAGAAGAAATCCGACACAATGCCTACGAAAACTCAAAGATCTACAAGGAGAAGACTAAAGCATATCATGATAAGAAGATTATTCATAGAACTTTTGCTCCTAACGATAAGGTACTTCTTTTCAATTCTCGTCTTAAGCTTTTTCCAGGAAAATTACGTTCAAGATGGTCAGGACCCTTCACGATAAAGGAAGTCAAGCCATACGGAGCCATTGTCCTGTGGGACAGAACCGGAAACTCATTTACAGTGAATGGACAGCGTGTAAAGCCATATCTGGTTGAAGAAACGAAGACGAAAGAGAAGTGATATTTTTGATTGATCCATCATCTGCCAATGATGAGATCAAGTAGTGTCACGACCCCGGTTAAGTCTAATCGAGCAACAATGTCAAGCTAATGACTTGAAACAAGCGCTTAGTGGGAGGCAACCCACTTGGTATTTTATCTATTTCCCTTTGACCTTTATTTTATATTTCCATTGCTTTGCTTCTGTTTCATTTAAATTCAGGTTTTCAATAAGGAAGAACAAACACAAAAGACGAGCAGCACTATCCAGCACGATAAGTTCACTTAAACATTTCAACTTTTCTATTGTCTTTACCATTCTTTCCAAGATTTTCTCACACTGAGGACAGTGTGAAATAAGTCTAGGGGAGGATGTTCATCCGTTACTAATGAAATTTGATTTGTTTTGATTTTGTTTTGGACACAAAATTTTTCAAACAGTTTTTCATAAAATTTTTCAAAAATTGTTTTCAAAAAAGTTTTCAAACCAGGAACACAATAAACAATACTATGATGAATTAGACCAGTGTGCTTCTATGCTATTTCCACGTTTTTGCTCTTTTTGTGATTTAGGCCTAGACTAGGCGGTAGCTAAGTACTTGCATTACGAAATCCCACCAGAGGACTTCTATTCATGGAGATTCTTTCCGACAGGATATACTAGCTCATTTTATCTGGACTTAATTTTGACTTATTTTTCTCATTGAAGCATTAGATCAGGGAAACGAATCATACATTCAAGACTCCTTTATCCTTTTACCACTCTTTGTTGATCCTAAATGGCTAGTTCAGCTTTAGCTAGTTCCCCACCAAACCTAACCTCTTTCAAACCACATGCCTTCTTGTTTTTCATTATCCTATATGCAGATATGTGCAAAAACGTTGGAGAGAAAGAGGATCAGTGCGATTTTCAGTCACTGAAGACGGAGATCTGCGATTTCATTGGAATGATTCAACAAAATGAGAAAACTCAGTTTGTCTTGGAAAAACTTCAAAATCTTGGTACAATTTCGTCCCTTAGACTTTCTCTCTATAAAAGGTTGTTCCCTCTTTTCAAAAAAAAAAAAAAAAAAAAATATGAAAGGAAAGGAAATTTAAAACCTTAGAGAGTCTAGGAGGATCGGATTTTATACTTGAGGCAAGCTAGAGTTCGTTTATATGGAGATTTGGAGATTATCTTTATGATTCCTGGAAAATATCTAAATCTGGGGGAACAGCTGTTTACAACAAAGGAGGAAGATTATGCAATAACATTTGGCAAAGGAGAAGTGACTGAAAATCTGTGGTCATCAACAAATCCTTCTCTCTCTTGTGGTTGCATAATATCTTGCATCCTCCAGATCTTCAGGTAACCCGAAACACTTAACCTCCACCACTTAAATAGCCTTTAATGCCAAACGCCGTCTACCCTGAATAATGTCTTTGATGAGAATTCGCCATTACACTTAATGAATGTAGAGAGCTAGTTGACTGGAAGTTAGATCTAAGTGTGTAGATTTTTCGCATGACGGATTAACGGACTAGTTTGCTTGTATTTTGGTGAGAATTTTCTTGACTAGATCCAAATAGATGTTTCACGATAAGTTATGGTTTAGAAGGACGGTCACTGAGATATTGTTTAGTTCCTGCGATTTTCAAAAATATCTTTCCTGACTTAAGTTTGTTTGAGGACAAACAAAAAAGTAAGTCTGGGGGAGTTGATAACACCGTATTTTGACCACTTTTATGGATCATAATTGTATCTTATACAGGTGTTTTAACTCTGTTTTCAATGGTTTTTAAAGTGTTTTCAATGTCTAGAGTTTCAAAAGACTTTACAGGAAACTTGGGCAAAAGATATGCAATTTGGAACAAATGAGCAATTTTGGATAAATGCAGACCGTCAGAAGTAAGACAAGCGATGAAGACCTTCTCACCGTCTGATCACCCCCAAAATTTGAGACAATATAGAGGATCCAACCAGGTTTGGAGACAATTCAACGGTTAGATCTTCAGATACTCCCGATGCAATAATGACAGAAAATGCAATTCCGGAAGAGAGCCATGTGCCGGGACCGTGGCCAACACCTGTTTTCCCGCGGGTAGAGCCACCGCGACCGCGGAACTTGGTCGTTCACTTTCCAGACGACTTAATTAAAGCCCATATCAATTCCTTTTGTTATTTTTGAAGCCCTAAGTATCCAGAACCACTGCAGATGCTATAAATGCCCTCTTTATGTCATTCTAAAGGGGGAGAACCGAAACTTAGACAACTTAGAGAGAGAGGGATTTTCGTGGGAGCAACCCTAGAGGCCGCCGTCGATCCCGAAGAAGGAGCCGCCGCTGGAGAACATCATCGCGCCTCCACCTGCAACTCTGTTCTTCATTTTTCTTCCTTCTTTTCTTTAATTTCCTGCACTTTCAATACTCTATGATGCTTTGTTACAATATGTTTGAGTAGTTACCCAGTTGGGTTTAAAGAGATTGTTCAAAGGGAATTTCATGTGTCTTTGCTTATGAATCGATAGATTTAGGATTTATAATCTTCTAGATGTTCTTTGTTTGCCTTTAATCTTACTGCGTGATTCTCTGCTGGCCACTTAGAAGCCGATCTGATATGATATGTTGCGAAAGCTTTCATTGATTGTCTGAACTAGGGTGAAACGAGCAATGATTCTTTAGGAGTGGAAACCTACCTATAGTTGAGTTGTGAATGTTGATGAGTCTTGTTCTGCTATTGCATCTTCTCCCTTCCAAGATCAGAGTGGAAACCTACTGATCAGGGTTGCGAGAGATAGTTGTTTAGTGCTGCAAAAGTAGGCTATTCATACTTCCGTGCCTCGAGTTCTAGAACATACGTAGTTGATTACCTTTATCATATGTTTAAAATCGACATAGCTTAGTCCATGAACCCTGCGAATTCCCCTTGATGCCCAACGTTTGTCTTTCATTGCTTACAACCTTCGATTTCCATTCTGCTTTCATTCGCTTGTTACTTGCTTTCATTCATAACCGATTTTTACTTGCTTGCACTTGCTTTCGTTTTTATTTGCTTTTACTTGTTTAGCTTTCTAGTTTAGATTTAATGACAACCAAAACCCAAAACCAAAACCCAAATTGTTTAGTTCTAGTCTAATTTAAGCATTGCCGTGAATTCGTACTGAAAGAGCTAAGTCTCTGTGGATCGATACCCTAAGTACTTCAGCGCACATAACTTGCAGACATCTAGGGGTTATAAATTTAAACCCTGAAGCTTAGTAAAACGAAAACAACAAACCCCGCTTTTGCTCGACATCAGAAAGTCGCAGGAGCATTACAAAGTCCAAAAGGCATTCTACGATATACGAAAGTGTCGTATGGACATGTAAAGGTGGTCTTCACCTGTTCATCTGGGTGAATGGGGATCAGGAAAAACCCTGAATATCCATCGAGGGAGCAGTAATACGGATGATTTTACAATCTTTCCAGCATATGATCGATGAACAGAGGGAAGTGATCTTTCCTGCTTGCTGCGTTTAGCTTCCGGTAATCGATACACATCCTGTGGTCAGTCACTGTTCGCATCGAAATCAGCTCATTCCTCTCATTCTTCACAACTGTGACTCCTCCTTTCTTAGGAACCACGTGCACTGGACTGAACAAAGCACTATCTGAAATCGGATAGATGATCCCAGCTGGCAGCAGCTTCATGATCTCCTTCTTCACCACTTCTTGCAGATTTGGATTCAGCCTCCTCTGGTGCTCAATTGATGATTTCGTCTCTTCCTCCAGGTGAATCCGATGCATGCAAAGATCCAGAGAGATACCTGAAATATCATCCAGAGAATAACTAAGAGTTTTGCGAAACTTATGCAGATTGCTTAGCGGTAAAGTGAGCTCTGCATTGTTTAAGGAAGCATTGACAATAAAAGGATAAGTGGAATTAGGTCCCAGGAATGCGTATCTTAGCCCTGCAGGAAGCTGTTTGAGTTCAAGATTGGGAGCTTTTTCTTCACTCCCATTGCTGAGCTTTTTGGCTTTTGCAGGAACTTCGATCAATTCCTCTTGAGCCACCAACTGCATCACTTTCTCGCTAGCATCCAGCATCTTGACATATGATGCTGTAATTTCGTCCAGGTGCTCTCCTTCAGACACAGATGAGATCAGAGCTCTCTCCAGTGGATCTACCGGGTGCATTTCCTGGAACATCTCCTCTGCGAAGTCTGTGAGTGTGTCGACGTAGAAGGTTTGACCATCGATGGTGGGCTTCTTCATCAGCCTGTCCATGTCGAAGTTCATAACTAAATCCCCAACATTCAAAGCAATTCGACCCCTCCTGACATCGATGATTGCACCTGCAGTCACTAGAAAAGGTCTCCCAAGGATAAGAGGATCCTTGGGTTCATCTCCATATTCCAAGACGATGAAATCAGTTGGTATCATGCAATCTCCAACCTTGATTGGAACATCTTCCAGCACTCCTTCAGGTGTCCTCGTCGATCGATCAGCTAGGATAAGAGAGATCTTCGTTGGCTTGAAATCAGTCATACCGAGGTTGACAGCTACTGAGTATGGCATGATATTGACACTTGAACCCAGATCACACAGCGATCTCTTGAATATCTCCGTGAAGATGGAGCAATCCAAGACAAAGCTTCCTGGATCAGACAATTTCTCTGGAATCCTGTTCTGAATCACAGCGCTGGCTTGCTCAGAAATCATCATCACTCCCTATTTATGGCTGAGATTGTTGGTCACCAACCTCTTCACATAGCGTCTGATGACAGGAGTGATCTTCATAGCATCAACTAAAGGTATCTCAATCACAAGCTTTTCCATCAAAGCCACCTTGCATCATCTAGCTCCTGCTTGGATTTCTTAGAGCTCCTTGGGTAAAGAACCTTAGGTTTGTAAACCTTTTCCTCAGCAGATTTCAGACTTGGAACAATATCAGCTCTACTCTGCGATTGGTGACGCGCGACACTAGTTGTGGTGTCGCTCGACACCGGCTCTGCAACTCCAGGAACTTCTTCAGGATCTTCCAAATCCACGACTTCAGCAGCAGGATACGTCTTTTTGGGCTCAGAAATCAACTTTTTACCACTTCTCAATGTGATGGCACTGCATTGGGGCCTCGGATTGGTGTCAGTCTCTCCAGGTAAAAAACTTTCTTGCCTTTTAACAGAACCTGCAGTTTGAGCAACCTGCGTATCGAGCTGCTTGACATGGGTGTTCAAAGCCTCAATTTTCCCATTCAGATCAAGGTAGAGAGCATCGATCTTTCCATTAAAGTCCATGGTGAGCTTATGCTGTACTTCCAGAATCTGTTCCAGCATCGACTTCACCTCATTGTCAGGAGTTTGAGTTTGAGTTGGAGAAGTGCCATAGTTTCTGGAAAAACTGTTGTTGGAGTAAGACTTCTGGTATTGAGGCTTAGGCGTGTAACCTGAGAAGTTCTGATTAGTGGTGAAGGTGCTCCTCTAATTATTTCCATTGAAGCTTCTGTTACCTTGTTGATTACCAAACCTCTGACCTTGAAACCCTGATCCATTGACAAAGTTGACATCTTCCTCCTTAGCTTCATCTTCTGGTTCGAAACTTTCTACCTCCTGTGCGAATCGGACAGACTTCTTACCCAATAAAACTCTATGCACATAGTCAAGCTTAGCTTTAACCTCAGCAATCTGCGATCTATCCATGTTCCCAGTCTGCTTCTTTCGTTCATAATCAGCATTCTTGGAACTATTGCTAGATGCCAAGTTTTCGATGAGCACATTAGCTTTGTCAGGGTATCTGGTGTTTAAATTTTCGTTGCTTGCTGCATCAAGAGCCATCTGATACCTCCAATCAACACCTCTGAAGAAAATATCCAACAGTTGCACATCGCTGAAATCATGATGGGGGCAATCTCGCTGGTATGATTTGAATCTCACCCAAGCAGCCTTGAACGCCTCAGTTGGTCCTTGAGAGAATGTCGAGATTTTGAGTCTCAGCTCTTCATACCTGGCATCATCATAGAAATTATGCAGGAAGGCGTTCCTGGTCTCTTCCCAGGTAGTAAGTGATCCTGGCTCCAACTGCTTCAACCAATTAGCTGCATCTCCAGCAAGAGAATAAGGAAATAGCTTGCACAAGAGGAAATCATTGGACACTCCATTTTATTTGGTGCTGGTGACAAGGTCCTCAAACCTCTCGATGTGATCCATATGGTGCTCATGAGAGTGACCATGAAAGGGATGCTGACCCACAAGAGTGTAGTACGCAGGGGCGGGAATCGCGGACCGATTTGCATAGAACTGTTCAGGCCTGTTGTAGTCTCCAAGTGTTCTTCCACGAGCAGCTGCAGGTGCAGGTTCCCTCACATTCTGGTCTCCTGGAACATTCGTCTGATTTGGAATGATCACAGCATTACCACGTGGTGCAGGTGGTGGATTACCGTTAACAACATCCACAGGTAAAGGTGCCTGTGGAATGATATTACCCTCTCCATCAAGTCGTTGGCCTCTCTCATTGCACACATGACCCTCTTGGTCTCTCCAGATTCCAGCATCATCACGAACAAGTCCATTTGCGTTTTCCAGCTCTGCCGGTTTCTTTGCTTTTCTGTTTGTTCGCTCTAATTCAGCTAGCTCCTCGTTGTTCAAATTCACTAGCGGTATGTCCTTGTTGCTTCTGGTTCCGCGAGTATGCATAAACCTGAAACACAAAAGACAAAGAGAGAGAAAACGAAGTTAGTAAAATAGGTTATAAAAAAAGAAAGGTGTCGCGCGTCGCTCGACACTAAGAAAAACTTAGTCGAAACTCAAAAACTAAAGTTTAATGGCAAAATCAAGTCCCCGGCAACGGCTGATAACACCGTATTTTAACCACTTTTATGGATCGTTTTGAAATACTTTTTCTATGTTTTTAATTGCTTTTAAGTACTTTTATCACGTTTTTCTAGTATTTGTAGTTCCAAGACTCTTTTCAGGTAACTTAGGGAAAAGCTTAACAAAATGGATAGAAAACCAGATTTCAGCTCAGAGTCAAACCGTCAGAAGTTCACCCTTGATTGAAGGCCTTCTCACCGTCTGATCCAGCTCAAATTTGGAGACCTTAAAGATGGAAGTATCAGCTTTCCAGTGCACTTTACAGCTTGGCAATCCAACGGTTCAATCAAAAGATACGCGAAGAGCAAGATGTCCCGTAAACCAGCCGGCAAGCACTTCCACCCGCGGCCAACAAGCAATTTCCCGACCGACCGCGGCAAAACACTCATTCCCCGCGGTCACACCTGTCCCGACCGCGGCCATCAACCTCCGAGCCCAAAAAACCCATTTCTGAAGCCCACAATGATTCCCTCATTTGGAGAAACCCTAAGTGACGTCTAGAGAGGTCTTGAGCACTATAAATACATGTCTTAGGAACCCTAATCGATCATATTCTATCTTTCTTATTGTTTTAGAATACTTTTAAGTTTTAGGTTTTAGGGAGAGAGAGATTTGTTCTCTTGAACCCTTGTTCTTTCTTTTTCAATTTCGGTTTCTATTCTACTTATTAATACTATGTCTTTGATTTCGTTCATCATGTCTGAGTAGTTTTATTGTTGGGATTAAGGGATTTTCGATGGGGATTTATATGTTCGATGAGGATTCCATGAGCTTTTGAGCCGAATCTTAGAAATTTTTCTTCTGAATTCGTTTTTACAGCATGAAGGTAGCGTCATGAACTACAATCTGATCCAGATGCTTGGTGACACGAAAGTGTTCATCAGGTATCAGATCTAGTTTGGGAGAGCAAAACAAACATAGGAGTGGAAACCTACCTATGGGCGATTTGTGAATTAGGACGAGTCTTAAACATAATGCATCTTTTCTCTTCCAGGGCCAGAGAGGAAACTTACTGGTCAGGGTTGAGAGAGATAATTGTCTATAATCACGACAGTGGCGTATTCATACGTCTGTGACTCCAGTTCGAAAAGTTTAAGCTAAGATCTTACAAAATTTCCTCTCTAGCAATGTTTTGAATCGTTGGTACCCCTGAGAAAACTTCCCTGAACCCCAACTCTTTCTTCCTTATTGATTTACACCGATTTTCTTTAAAGCTTTAGTTTAATATTGCCTTTCCTTTTTAGTTCATTTTCATTTAAGCATTAGAATATCCGTTTTTATCATTTTTAGTTATTTTCGTTAAGTTTAGTTATTACGCCATTTAATTCCCGTATTCTCTTTTAATATTTCGTTTTTACATTTTAAACACACTACCAAACCCCCACAAAACCGTTTTGGTTCTAGACTTCCTTACTTTATACTTATTTCAAAGGCTTTTTGCAGGAAAAGATCATCCTTCCCTGTGGATTCGATCCCTAAGTACTACAATCGATCAGCTGTGCACTTGCGGCAATTGATTTCAATTAGGATAAAACTTGACAACCCTCGACACCCAAAATCAAGCCCACATCAAGTTTTTGGCGCCGTTGCCGGGGAAGGCACGCGTTTTCTTTTCTGCAAAACCCCGAGAAAGGTTAGTAAATCGACTCTAGAACCCCCTTTTCCGCAACTTTCCATTTTTCGGTTATTTTGTTTCCATTTCAGAAGATATGGATCCTATAAATCGAAATATACACTATGAGGAAGGTTTCTATAACACTCCTCAAGCCACCAGACGCAGAGAGAAGCAGTATCTGCGAAATCTCTACGAAAAAACTCAAAGCGAAGACTACAGAACGTTCCAGAAGGAGCCCTACGCACCTCAAATGGCAAACCCTAGATACTCTATGTATCGCTTACCTCACCAAGTTCTCCAGCAAGATGAGAACGTCCAGCTCAGCAACAGACTGAGTCAGCTCGAAGGCGTGATCAGACAGTTCATAGAAGCTCAAGCAACCGCAACAACTGCTCTAAACAAAAGGATTGATGGGATATCGAAAATTTTCAATGAAAAAATCGATAACCTAGCCTCACAAGTCAATTCAATAGAAGAACGTGCAACCAAGGATGCAGCTATGATTGCTAACAGGTTCAACAGCATGGAGGAAGAGCAAGCAAAGCACAACTATGAGCTTCGCAACACCAAAAACAAAGTCATGGACCTGGATTTCAAACTCGATGACGTGGACAAAGCCCTAAACGAAGCTAAGAACGAGTCTTATGACTTTACAGTCGAAGTTTCAGAGAAGGTTTACAAAGTCATCGACAAAACCGAAGAGCTTGACTCAACCATGGACAAAGTAGTCTATGCTCTTGATGAAGTTGAAGAAAAGGTTGAGGAGATCATGCAAGGACTTGGAGAGCAGATTCCAGCAACCAAAACTAAAGACTCAAGTCCAGAGAGGAAGTACATCGAGCCAGAATACCCAGGAGACCATTCAGGAAGCAAAGGAGGAAGCAACAGCAGCAGAGCAGCTCGGAGGCAAACTCCCGCGGTCGCGTTGGCTCCGACCGCGGCCAACAAGCGTTCTCCCGCGGTCGTGATGGGTCTACCCGCGGCCCATGGTCGTTTCCCCGCGGTCGCGTCACCTGCAGTCAAGGCCAACCGTAAAAACGTTCCAAAACAGCCCCGTTCAGCTCATACAAGCAGCTGTACGTCTGGTACACCTCCTGGGATGACTAAACCACTCCATCAACAACTGGTTTGCTCCATAAGCACCCAAAGATCTGAAGAAGAGGACAAGTCATGGCCTTGCAACATGGCTTTGTATTGTGAAGATGAGTATGAAGAGCAATACTCTGAAGATGAAGAGTATGAGTTGTTTGTAGAAGATCCAAACGCAGGATATTCCTCAGAAGACGACTCAGGAGAAATTCAATGGATCACCAACAACATCAGTATAGAGAAGCTAATAGAGTTCAACAACGTAGTCAGGTCATTCCCTGCTCATTTAAGCTTTGATGAAATCTGGAAACTTGGTCGTTTGCAAGTCTTTTTCAGGTACTGCAAGGAGTCTAAAGAGGATATCCATAGATACTTTATGAGAGCTCGATACATGACAACACCAGAAGCAGCTGTCTATGCGATTCACCTCAAAAATCCGGAAGACTGCAGCCACTACACCAACAAAATCAGCAAGGAAAAGCTCGACACGTATTTTGGGAGAGCAAAACAAACATAGGAGTGGAAACCTACCTATGGGCGATTTGTGAATTAGGACGAGTCTTAAACATAATGCATCTTTTCTCTTCCAGGGCCAGAGTGGAAACTTACTGGTCAGGGTTGAGAGAGATAGTTGTCTATGATCACGACAGTGGCGTATTCATACGTCCGTGACTCAAGTTCGAAAAGTTTAAGCTAAGATCTTACAAAATTTCCTCTCTAGCAATGTTTTGAATCGTTCGTACCCCTGAGAAAACTTCCCTGAACCCCAACTCTTTCTTCCTTATTGATTTACACCGATTTTCTTTAAAGCTTTAGTTTAATATTGCCTTTCCTTTTTAGTTCATTTTCATTTAAGCATTAGAATATCCGTTTTTATCATTTTTAGTTATTTTCGTTAAGTTTAGTTATTACGCCATTTAATTCCCGTATTCTCTTTTAATATTTCGTTTTTACATTTTAAACACACTACCAAACCCCCACAAAACCGTTTTGGTTCTAGACTTCCTTACTTTATACTTATTTCAAAGGCTTTTTGCAGGAAAAGATCCTCCTTCCCTGTGGATTCGATCCCTAAGTACTACAATCGATCAGCTGTGCACTTGCGGCAATTGATTTCAATTAGGGTAAAACTTGACAACCCTCGACACCCACAACACAAGTCAACATAATTATAATTAACACAATTATAATTAACCAATTTCCGTTGTGAGAATAATCTAAGTTAAAATCCTAGACTTCTAAATTCCTTTGCAAACCCTAAAGATTTAAACCAGCTTTAATGCTCAAGTTTGATATGTTCACACTTTCGTGTCAATTAAGCAACCTAAGATCTAAGTTCTAGGTGATCAGTCCAGAATTAGCTTTAAGAGCAACCTATGGTGAAGAACTAACATGATTATGAACCCTAACTAAATCAATTAATCAGACATCTAGAGAAAACCTTAATGAGAACCCTAAACCTAACAAGCTAACTACTCAGACATGGATATTGAAACAATAAACATGATTGAATAGATTGAACAAGAAGATGAATAAAATAAATACCTACATAACAATGGTGCTTTAAGGCTTCAATTTTTTTTTCTTATATGTTTATCGTGAGGGATTTGTCGATAAATTAGTTGTCTACATTTAAACGACTATTTTATTTGTCAATAGTCATGTACTCGAGTACCTACATAAGTATGGTTATTTTTTATCACAGCCATATACTCGAGTACCTATATAACTATGATGCTTTAGTGGTTCAAAATTTTGTTTTTAATGTGCTTATCGTTAGTGATTTGTATCTACATTTATACGATTATTTTGTCCGTAGTCACCTACTCGAATACCTTCATAAATATGGTGCTTCAATGCTTCAATTTTTTTTTATCTCATAAGCTTATTGTTAGTGATTTGATGATAAGTTAGTCGGCTATATTTATACGACTACTTTTTGTTAGTAGTCACCTACTCGAATATCAACATAGTTATGATGTCTTAATGCTTCAATTTTTTTATGTGGGTATTATGAGTGATTTGGTGATGAATTAGTCGTCAACATTTAGGTGACTATTTCATCAGTAGTCAGATATTCGAGCACTTACATTAGCATATGTATTTTAAAAACAAAATATCTTATGTGTATATATTAAAAACAATAATAATAATAAATATAACTAATAAAAACATAAAATCATATTTTCCCACATCAAATGTAAGTGTTTTAAAAACAAAATTTCTTATGTGTATATATTATAGCATAAGCATTAGCATAAGTATTTTAAAAACAAAATTTATAGGCATCTACATTTAGACGACTATTTATTCAGTAGTCATATACTCGAGCACCTACATTAGCATAACTATGATGCTTTATTGTTTCAAAAAAACTACTCGAACATCTACATTGTCGTAATAGTCAATTGATTTTTTAACAAAGCCAAAAAATAGTCATATGTTTTAACTGTCACGATAGTCATCTATTTTGTTAAGAGAAAAAAATAGATATTTTTTGTCTTTCAGTGGCAGAAGAATGAGAAAATGTTGCAGTTTTTACATATCAATGTGCATGGGGTTTTTCGATATTTTTTCACCTTTTTGACAGTGGACTACTGTCATTTACCTAATTGACTACTTTTCTATGGTAGATAACTAATTTTTTTTAGAAACTATTATTCTTGCAAATCACCATTTTTAATATTGTACATAAAAGTGGGGAAATAACGAACCAACATTCTAAAAATATTTCATTGCAAAATGGTAGGATCATTGAGTCAAAAGGAATGGTAGTATTCAATATATACTTGTATTTCATACTTAGTTATACTCAAATTTGTTTTAAATTGTAAACATATGTACTATCATATAATGAATTTAGAATAACATCAATGTTAATATTTTAACTCATCTAAGCTGCATTTGAGAGATTATCGTTTCAACAACACAAATTATCAAATAATTAAAAATATTTAATAACTGCTCTAAACTGACATTACAAAGGAAAAATGTAAAATATTTTAATTTACAGTTTTTACAAGTAATAATTCACTAAAACTATGAACAAGAACTACAAGAATAGATATATATATATATATATATCACATTTATACTATTAAAACAGATGCAATTTTAGTCTTTGCATCCAAACACTCTTATTTTTAAAAAAAATTTTGAAAACTATTTTAATAGTAATCCAGTTTGGTTTAATATACAATAAAAATAATTTTATTTTATTTTTATTTAATTATAAATTATGAATTAATACGATCAATTTTAGATTTCTTCAATGTAAGTAAAATGTTTACATTCTAATTAAAAAAAAATCACAAAAATTAACTGTTATTAACTATTTTTAAAAATAATTACTAGATTCTAATTAGAAATAATTTAACTCTTCAAATTAAATAATACTTTCACAGTAGCGCAAATGATAAATAAATATGTTATTATATTTATTTTATCATAATCAATCAGCTTATAAATTTTAAATATTCAAAATTAGTAAATACTTATTTATATAGTACTATGATAAGACATATTAGGGTTATGTTTTCATAAATGCGTAATTTACCGATATGTTTGAACAAATTTACAAAATTATTGGTTAATTCAAAGCAGATTAGAGAACAAATTAACCCATTTGAACAATAGTAAATATATAGATTGGTTTTGTGGTGATATAAATTCACATAATAAGAAAGTGTACAATTAAAATTATACTGATATATACTATACTAACTCGTACACTTATTATTCTAATATATAACATATGGTAACTTTATAAATTTATAATTTTTTTTAGATACAAAAGTTCCTATCATTTAAGGAATAAAAATTTCATTGTAGTTTTTAAACTATTTTTGTTAGTGTTTAGATTACCTAAAGATTTTTTTATTCAATATAAATTTTAATGTATAATAAATTATTGTCCCACACAATGCATATTAGAATTGGATAGCGCCAATTAGAAATATGGTATAAATATTGAAACACATATTACACAACAAATCAACACAAATATCATTTTCTCACCAAAAACCTAACAACCAAAAAAATCAACATCTTTAAATCAATAATACTTCATTAGATCTTATTTCTCATTTCTAATTTGTAGTTTGAAAAATTCAGTCTACAAAATTTTTTATGTAATTTATATATTTCAAAATCTAGTTTACAAAAAAAATTATTTTGCGTTCACGCGTGGTTTAGATTCTAACCTAGAATGAATTAATTATATTCTATTTGTTAGTTTCATATTTTGACAGGTAATTTTAACTTATCAATGGTATAATTGCTTTGCTAGTATGTTTAAGTTATGAGATTTTCGCTCAATGAAATATAGAATAAATCAAACAAAAATAAATGTTATTCGTTTTTATAATATGGATATATGTGTATATTTTTATGTTTATTTTTATATAAATAAATTTAAAATTTAAAATCAAAATCAAAAATTTAACCAATGGTCCTAAAATATTTTTTTCAGTCATAAAAACAGGGAGTATCAAACAACCTGACCATAAATGCATTGGTTTTAAAGAATATCATATTTTTTTTGAAATTTATCAAACGACATGCACAAACTAGCTTAACTTATGTTATAACAAGATTATTGTCGATTTCTAGTGAACGTATTTGTTTTACATGTTAGCTAAAGATCTGAAGTTAAAGTTTGATATTTTGCTCAAGGTCTTACTTATAACAAAGGAAAATGTATTGCTATATGATCAAAACTCAAGAGAGTAAATTGCAAAATAATAAACTGGACACATCTAAATATTTATAAATTTATAATATATTTTAAAGGTGTTCCATTTTGAGAAACAATGACAGAAACTTTCATCACTTAAAAAAACAAAACTCAGCAAAAAAATGAAACATAAAATTAAGAAAAGGAAATGGGTTATTCAAATATATAATTTTTAAGGACCATGCTTCTCCATATGGTAAAAAGACCTCGGCACGCATTTGTTTTTGTTCATGTTATCAGTGCCCGAAGATCCTCTGCTTCCACTAGTGCTAGCATTATGATTCATGTTCATATTATTGTTGCAGCTCTGGTTCTGCACGTCTTGATTGATGCAGTAATTGTTACAATTATTTACTTGACCACAAATTGGTTGGTTTATCAAAGGATTACCAATCAAAGCATTGGATTCAATATCACAATAATCTTGGTAAAACGATCCATCAAAGAAATCTAAACAATCCAATGGTGGAAAACTTTGAACTGGAAGCACCATATCACCATGAATTTCAGGTAAAGAACTGAAATGGTTCCCAACGGGAACAACAGTAGAAGAAGAATCAGAAGTTCCAGTAAACTCATTGGTTTCTTGAACATGTAAGAAAGGTTGGTGGTGATTAACTTGTTGGATCTCAACAGAAACTACCTGAGAAACGAAAGGTTGATTTATCTTTGGAACCTTGGTTTTACGGCCACTTCCACCAATCGGTATGTCTCTTAGCGTTCCACCATGAGTCCAGTGTCGGCGACAGTTTTTGCAAATGTAGCGCGGTTGAGACACCCTATAGTTGTTGTAATAACCGAACTTGGTGTTGTCTGAGTTACACCTTGGACAAACACGTGGTGGAGGCTTCTCTTCATTCACTTGATTGTTTCCTATCGCAAAAATATTTGAGTTCTCCATTTTTCTAGAGAGCTATTTAATCGTTTTTATTGTTTTTTATGCTGTGAGGGTATCTTCTTATATAGGCTCTTGGGAAGCAGAAATTGAAGAAGAAATAAGTTTTGGGTTCTGGAAAATGAGTTTGTGAACAAAACGTGGCAAAGATTGTGTATTAATAAAATTTATAAATCAATCTTCAAACTATAAATTTTGGGCTAAGCTTAGTCAACAACTAAGTCTTTTTTAATTTACTCTATTGGATGTATATGCAAAATGGAGAATCAAGAAGATATGATTAATGAGCCAACTCTTATAATAAGAACAAAATCTAGGGATAGTTGAGAATATAAGACCAATTTTAGGCAAAAAAATTATAAATTGTATTTGTTTTACTATAAAAAAAAAGAGTATAAGAAAACACGTGCGTACGTATGATAAATTTTTTATTATATTTTTTTTTTATGAGATTTGTTTATAATGTAAACTGATACAAATGGATAGAGCTGAAAGTGTGTAGTAGATTATAATACCCAATATTAAGAAAACTATAAACTCAACCACAATAGGAAATAACATATTTTTTGAAATAGACAAAACACATAAATAGTTTTAGAAAATTTAGAGATTGAGTAGTGATTCATTAAGAGAGAGAGATAATGTGGTTAGCACATGTGTTTAATATTTAAAACAGATACCAATAATGAGTAGCAATACTACAAATTTCAATACCAAAACCATATTAAAAAGAGAAGAGACTCAACCAAAACAAAAAAAAACTTTTTCCAAATTCTTATTTTATTTAAAAATTTTTCTCTTAAGTTTATTTATCCTTTTCAACTAATATATTTTATATTCAATTCAAAAACAAAAATATTTAAAATGGAAAAAACATCAAGATAAATAATTTTATGCAGATTTATAGTCACTCATTTTGAATCAAGAAGAAAACATGTATATGTGTGTTAGTAGATATGTTGACAATTGTTTTTCGTGTCACATATGAGAAATGTGTAACAGAAAAACTATGTTGAAAGTTTATAGCGGTGAAAGAGGGTGTGTGAGTATATCATACTAGTAATCCCAAGAAAGCAAGAAACTCATATAGGAAAGTTTCTATATCAAGTAACCAATTTTCCATAAATCTTTTTTAAGGGATTTAATCAATTTTTCTCCTAGTAACGATAGATCTCATAGAGTGTTTAAACTTTAAAGTAGAGAGGGAAGAACAGAAACTTAAATTTAAAAGTCATTTAGCAAACATAACAAGAGGCAAAAAAAGAGTCTATACTTGAAAAGGGTTTGCGCCAGAATCTAACAATTGTTCGTTTACCAAACTAGACTAAAATAATTTACAAATTTAAAGCTCAAAACGGTCAATAACTATTTCTAACCGATAATAAGTTGTTTACTGGTGAGATGGGATAAAAAGCAAATAAGCAATATTGTAAAAATAAAAAATAAAAATTAGCCGAACCACACACTATGATAAATAGTTTTATGACCTTAGAATACCAAATCTTTGACAGTCGACCAAATTTAAGATTGATGGAAGAAAGAGAGACTTGACATTCTAGACATACCATAGATTTATCTTATATATTCACTAATGCAGCTCACATACATCAAAGCAAGTGTAGTTTCAAAACAGAGTACTTACTGAAAACAGAGCAATACTTTAAGAGATAAAACACTTAAAACTCGAAGAACACATAAACAGACGTAATCAAAACTTAGTTCTATGTACAAGTTGTATTTGATAGCCGTAGATTTATCTTATTTACATGCTAGCACATCTCATATAAATAATGTTCATCTGTTATTTATATTTGTTAAACCAAATTATCAAATGTATAATTGGGGTTGTTCAATTTACTTTTAATTATGAAACTTCTTTTTTGTTCAACCATTTGTTTCATTCACTTAAACTTCACGAGTATAATAAGAGGGAATGTTACATCCTCGATGATAACTAGCATACAAAATAGAGGAGATTAAACTTAAAACAGATAGAGATTGATAGATTGAACGAATTAGAGGCCAAGCTTGAATGTGTCAGTTGAAACTTCATGGCAAAGCTGGAGTGTCTAAGATTAGTCACTTTACAATGTAACGTAAAAGAATGTCTCTCATAGAGAGGAAACATGGCAGTAAAATTCTCTCCCTACCCCCCTTCCCAAAAGAGGAAGGTGAAAACGATCTCTCCCAACTGGAGGAAGTTAATCCAAATAGCTTCCCAAGAGGGATTTATTGGAATTGGTCTCTCTGTCGTAACGGAAGAAGGTACCTGAAGCTAAAAGCCGGAGCTATATTTGTCAAACGTCATGAACTTCTTTTTACTGGGCCTTTTAACAAGAAAAATCCATTATTGTTTGCAACTACGGACTAAAACCATGAAGTTCCAATTGGGCCAAGCCCACGATGAAGACCTACTTGGGAAATGGTGTCAACACCGTGAAAACGTAATGGTAGGGACCGTTCGGCGGTAGCACAGCCAAGAGCTATTTCTCGGTGGTCGCGTAGTTCCTCTGAGCATCATCCATGGTTCGACTGGCATAATAAACTTTATGAAGTTTCTTGTCCTTATTCTGTCCCAGAACAGCTCCTACTGCGAAATCACTGGCATCACACATCACCTCAAAAGGCAAATTCCAGTCAGGGGGCTGCACAATAGGAGCACTTATTAACACCTGTTTGATCTGTTCGAAAGCAGCAAGACACTCATCTGTGAACTCAAATTTGACGTGCTTACACAGCAGAGCAGTAAGTGGTCTTGCAATCTTGCTGAAATCCTTGATAAATCTTCGCTAAAACCCAGCATGTCCCAAGAAACTCCTTACTGATTTCACAGAATCTGGTGGTTACAAGTTCGTCATGACGTCGATCTTTGCGTGATCTACCTCAATCCCAGCTTCTGAAACTTTGTGCCCAAGAACAATCCCGTCTCTGACCACAAAATGACACTTTTCCCAATTAAGGACCAAGTGCTTCTCTTCACATCGAGCTAATACCTTGTAGAGATTGTCCAGATAGTCTTTAAAGGATGATCCGTAAACTGAGAAATCATCCATAAAGACTTCCATAAAATCTTCGATCATGTCAGTGAAGATGGACATCATACATCCCTGGAAAGTCGCAGGAGCATTACAAAGTCCAAAAGGCATTCTGCGATATGCGAAAGTGTCGTATGGACATGTAAAGATGGTCTTCACCTGTTCATCTGGGTGAATAGGGATCTGGAAAAACCCTGAATATCCATCGAGGAAGCAGTAATACGGATGATTTTCCAATCTTTCCAGCATCTGATCGATGAAAGGCAGAGGGAAGTGATCTTTCCTGGTTGCTGCGTTTAGCTTCCGGTAATCGATATACATCCTGTGGTCAGTCACTGTTCGCGTCGGAATCAGCTCATTCCTCTCATTCTTCACAACTGTGACTCCTCCTTTCTTAGGAACCACGTGCACTGGACTGAACAAAACACTATCTGAAATCGGATAGATGATCCCAACTTGCAGCAGCTTCATGATCTCCTTCTTCACCACTTCTTGCTGATTTGGATTCAGCCTCCTCTGGTGCTCAATTGACGATTTCGTCTCATCCTCCAGGTGAATCCGATGCATGCAAAGATCCGGGGAGATACCTTAAATATCATCAAGAGAATAGCCAAGAGCTTTGCGAAACTTGTGCAGCTTGCTTAGCAGTAAGGTGAGCTCTGCATTGTTTAAGGAAGCATTGACAATAAAAGGATAAGTGGAATTAGGTCCCAGGAATGCGTACCTTAGCCCTGCAGGAAGCTGTTTGAGTTCAAGATTATGAGCTTTTTCTTGACTCCCATTGCTGAGCTTTTTGGCTTTTGCAGGAACAATTCCTCTTGAGCCACCAACTGCATCACTTTCTCGCTAGAATCCAGCATCTTGACATATGATGTGATAACACCATATTTTGACCACTTTTATGGATCGTTTTGAAATACTTTTTCTATGCTTTTAATTGCTTTCAAGTACTTTTATTATGTTTTTCTAGTATTTGTAGTTCCAAGACTCTTTTCAGGTAACTTAGGGAAAAGCTTAACAAAATAAATAGAAAAACAGATTTCAGCTCAGAGTCAAACCGTCAGAAGTTCAACCCTGATTGAAGGCCTTCTCACCGTCTGATCCAGCTCAAATTTGGAGATCTTAAAGATAGAAGTATCAGCTTTCCAGCACACTTTACAGCTTGGCAATCCAACGGTTCAATCAAAAGATACGCGAAGAGCAAAATGTCTCGTAAACCAGCCGGCAAGCGTTTCCACCCGTGGCCAGCAGAGCATTTCCCGCGGTCAGAAGCACCGCGACCGCGGCCAGCAACCCATTTCCCGCGGTCACAGCCATCCCGACCGCGGCCAACTACCTTCGACCCCGAAGGCCCATTTCTGAAGTCCAAAATGATTCCCTCATTTGGAAAAACCCTAAGTGACGCCCAGAGATGTCTTGAGCAATATAAATTCATGTTTTAGGAACCCTAATTCGTATGCCTTCATATGTTTTTATTGTTTTAGAATACTTTTTAAGTTTTAGGTTTTAGGGAGAGAGAGATTTGTCTGTTGAACCCTTGTTCTTTATTTTTCAATTTCGGTTTCTATTCTACTTCTTAATACTATGTTTTTTATTTCGTTCATCATGTCTGAGTAGTTTTATTTTTGGGACTAAGGGATTTTCGATGGGGATTTATATGTTCGATGAGGATTCCATGAGCTTTTGAGCCGAATCTTAGAACTTTTTCTTCTGAATTCGTTTTTACTGCATGAGAGTAGCGTCATGAACTACAATCTGATCCAGATGCTTGGTGACACGAAAGTGTTCATCCGGTGTCAGATCTAGTTTGGGAGAGCAAAACAAACATAGGAGTGGAAACCTACCTATGGGCGATTTTTGAATGCTGACGAGTCTTAAACATAATGCATCTCTTCTTTTCCAGGACCAGAGTGGAAACCTACTGGTCAGGGTTGAGAGAGATAGTTGTCTATGATCACGACAGTGGCGTATTCATACGTTCGTGGCTCCAGTTCGAAAAGTTTAAGCTATGATCTTATCAATTTTACTCTCTAGCAATGTTTTGAATCCTTGGTACCCCTGAGAAAACTTCCCTGAACCCTAGCGCTTTCTTCCTTATAGATTCACACCGTTTTTATTTCAAGCTTTAGTTCAATATTCTCATTCCTTTTTAATCGATTTTCATTTAAGCAATTAGATTAGCCGTTTTTCCCCTTTTTACCCGTTTTCGTTAAGTTTAGTTATTAGGTCATTTTAATTCCGTATTTTCTCTTTAGGATTCGTTTTTACATTTTAAACTCACCACCAAAACCCCCACAAAACCGTTTGGTTCTAGACTTCCTTACTTCATATTTCTTTCAAAGGCTTTTGCAGAAAAGATCCTCCTTCCCTGTGGATTCGATCCCTACGTACTACAATCGATCAGCTGTGCACTTGCGGCTATTGATTTCATTTAGGGTAAAACTTGACAACCCTCACGACATCACACATCATAATGCTGTAATTTCGTCCAGGTGCTCTGCTTCAGACACAGATGAGATCAGAGCTCTCTCCAGTGGATCTACAGGGTGCATTTCCTGGAACATCTCCTCTGCGAAGCCTGTGAGTGTGTCGACGTAGAAGATTTGACCATCGATGGTGGGCTTCTTCATCAGCTTGTCCATGTCAAAGTTCATAACTAAATCCCCAACATTCAAAGCAATTCGACCCCTCCTGACATCGATGATTGCACCTGCAGTCACTAGCAAAGGTCTCCCAAGGATAAAAGGATCCTTGGGTTCCTCTCCATATTCCAAGACGACAAAATCAGTTGGTATCATGCAATCTCCAACCTTGATCGGAACATCTTCCAGCACTCCTTCAGTTTTCCTCGTCGATCGATCAGCTAGGATAAGAGAGATCTTCGTTGGCTTGAAATCAGTCATACCGAGGTTGACAGCTACTGAGTATGGCATGAGATTGACACTTGAACCCAGATCACATAGCGATCTCTTGAATATCTCCGTGAAGATGGAGCAATCCAAAACAAAGCTTCCTGGATCAGAC
The DNA here is from genome assembly GCF_000478725.1 of Eutrema salsugineum. Classification (NCBI taxonomy): domain Eukaryota; kingdom Viridiplantae; phylum Streptophyta; class Magnoliopsida; order Brassicales; family Brassicaceae; genus Eutrema; species Eutrema salsugineum. Next base: position 4,421,973 of record NW_006256867.1, read on the forward strand.
AATTTCTCTGGAATCCTGTTCTGAATCACAGCGCTGACATGCTCAGAAATCATCATCACTCCCTGTTCATGGCTGAGATTGTTGGTCACCATCCTCTTCACATAGCGTCTGATGACAAGAGTGATCTTCATAGCATCAACTAAAGGTATCTCAATCACAAGCTTTTCCATCAAAGCCTTGCACCTTGCATCATCTAGCTCCTGCTTGGATTTCTTAGAGCTCCTTGGGTAAAGAACCTTAGGTTTGTAAACCTTTTCCTCAGCAGATTTCGGACTTGGAACAATATCAGCTCTGCTCTGCGATTGGTGACGCGCGACACTAGTTGTGGTGTCGCTCGACACCGGCTCTGCAACTTCAGGAACTTCTTCAGGATCTTCCAAATCCATGACTTCAGCAGCAGAAGACGTCTTTTTGGGCTCAGAAATCAACTTTTTACCACTTCTCAATGTGATGGCACTGCAGTGGGGCCTCGGATCGGTGTCAGTCTTTCCAGGTAAAAAAAATTCTTGCCTTTTAACAGAACCAGCAGTTTGAGCAACCTGTGTATCGAGCTGCTTGACATGGGTGTTCAAAGCCTCGATTTTCCCATTCAGATCAAGGTAGAGAGCATCGATCTTTCCATTAAAGTCCATGGTGAGCTTCTGTTGTACTTCCAGAATCTGTTCCAGCATCGACTTCACCTCATTGTCAGGAGTTTGAGTTTGAGTTGGAGAAATGCCATAGTTTCTGGAAAAACTGTTGTTGGAGTAGGACTTCTGGTATTAAGGCTTAGGCGTGTAACCTGAGAAGTTCTGATTACTGGTGAAGGTGCTCCTCTGATTATTTCCATTGAAGCTTCTGTTACCTTGCTGATTACCAAACCTCTGACCTTGAAACCATGATCCATTGACAAAATTGACATTTCCTCCTCAGCTTCATCTTCTGGTTCGAAACTTTCTACCTCCTGTGCGAATCGGACAGACTTCTTACCCACTAAAACTCTATGCACATAGTCAAGCTTAGCCTTCACCTCAGCAATCTGCAATCCATCCATGTTCCCAGTGTGCTTCTTTCGCTCATTATCAGCATTCTTGGAATTATTGCTAGATGCCAAGTTTTCGATGAGCACAACAGCTTTTTCAGGGTATCTGGTGTTGAAATTTTCATTGCTTGCTGCATCAAGAGCCATCTGATACCTCTAATCAACACCTCTGAAGAAAATACCCAACAGCTGCACATCGCTGAAATCATGATGGGGGCAATCTCGCTGGTATGATTTGAATCTCACCCAAGCAGCCTTGAACGCCTCAGTTGGTCCTTGAGAGAATGTCGAGATTTTGAGTCTCAGCTCTTCAGGTCTGGCATCATCATAGAAGTTATGCAGGAAGGCGTTCCTGATCTCTTCCCAGATAGTAAGTGATCCTGGCTCCAACTGCTTCAACCAGTTAGCTGCTTCTCCAGCAAGAGAATAAGGAAACAGCTTGCAGAAGAGGAAATGATTGGACACTCCATTTTATTTGGTGCTGGTGACAAGGTCCTCAAACCTCTCGATGTGATTCATAGGGTGCTCATGAGAGTGACCATGAAAGGGATGCTGACCCACAAGAGTGTAGTACACAGGTTTCAGCTCAAAATCATTCCTTTGAAATGCAGGGGCGGGAATCGCGGACCGATTTGCATAGAACTGCTCAGGCCTGTTGTAGTCTCCAAGTGTTCTTCCACGAGCAGCTGCAGGTGCAGGTTCCCTCACATTCTGGTCTTCTGGAACATTCGTCTGATTTGGAATGATCACAGCATTACCACGTGGTGCAGGTGGTGGATTTGCGTTAACAACATCCACAGGTAAAGGTTCCTGTGGAATGATATTACCATCTCCATCAAGTCGTTGGCCTCTCTCATTGCACACATGACCCTCTTGGTCCCTCCAGATTCCAGCATCATCACGAACAAGTCCATTTGCGTTTTCCATCTCTGCCGGTTTCTTTGCTTTTCTGTTCGTTCGCTCTAACTCAGCTAGCTCCTCGTTGTTCAAATTCACTAGCGGTATGTCCTTGTTGCTTCTGGTTCCGCGAGTATGCATAAACCTGAAACACAAAAGACAAAGAGAGAGAAAACGAAGTTAGTAAAATAGGTTATAAAAAAGAAAGGTGTCGCGCGTCGCTCGACACTAAGAAAAACTTAGTTGAAACTCAAAAACTAAAGTTTGATGGCAAAATCAAGTCTCCGGCAACGGTGCCAAAACTTGATCTGCTCAAAGTTTAATCCCTAAGCTACTCTGCAAGAGCACAGAAGTGCAGTTATAGTATTGCAGGGGTCGAACCACAGAGACCAGAATTCACTCAATAAATCTAATAGAATTTGAATTACGCGAAGCAGATTTATAAGAAATAAACAGCGATGCAACAGAAAAAAACTAAGCAGCAGAAACGTTTGTAAGATTCAGATGGATGGAGATTAGGGTTAGGGCGTTTCTCATGAAATCAATTAATGCAGATCAAGCGATTAGTACGGGTTCAGGTTTAAGAATGGTTCTTGAACTCAAATAACACAATTATAATTAGCCAACTTCCGTTGTGAGAATAATCTAAGTTAAAATCCTAGAATTCCAAATTCCTTTGCAAACCCTAAAGATTTAAACCAGCTTTAATGCTCAAGTTTGATATGTTCACAAAGTATCTAAACCAAATTCCTTTGCGAATAGCTACTTTGCTCACCTTAGGTTCTTTCCAGTTATTCAATTACACTTCTGTGTCAATTAAGCAACCTAAGATCTAAGTTCTAGGTGATCAGTCCAGAATTAGCTTTAAGAACAACTTATGGTGAAGAACTAACAGGATTATGAACCCTAACTAAATCAATTAATCAGACATCTAGAGAAAACCTTAATGAGAACCCTAAACCTAACAAGCTAACTATTCAGACATGGATATTGAAACAATAAACATGATTGGATAGATTGCAACAAGAAGATGAATAAAATAAATACCTACATAACTATGGTGCTTTAAGGCTTCAAATTTTTTTTTTATGTATGTTTATCGTGAGGGATTTGTTGATAAATTAGTTGTCTATATTTAGACGACTATTTTTTTGTCAATAGTCATGTACTCGAGTACCTACATAAGTATGGTTATTTTTTATCACAGCCATATACTCGAGTACCTATATAACTATGATGCTTTAGTGGTTCAAAATTTTGTTTTTAATGTGCTTATCGTTAGTGATTTGTATCTACATTTATACGATTATTTTGTCCGTAGTCACCTACTCGAATACCTTCATAAATATGGTGCTTCAATGCTTCAATTTTTTTTTATCTCATAAGCTTATTGTTAGTGATTTGATGATAAGTTAGTCGTCTATATTTATACGACTACTTTTTGTTAGTAGTCACCTACTCGAATACCAAAATAGTTATGATGTCTTAATGTTTCATTTTGTTTTAATGTGGGTATTATGAGTGATTTGGTGATGAATTAGTCGTCAACATTTAGGTGACTATTTCATCAGTAGTCAGATATTCGAGCACCTACATTAGCATATGTATTTTAAAAACAAAATATCTTATGTTTATATATTAAAAACAATAATAATAATAAATATAACTAATAAAAACATAAAATCATATTTTCCCACATCAAACGTAAGTATTTTAAAAACAAAATTTCTTATGTGTATATATTATAGCATAAGCATTAGCATAAGTATTTTTAAAACAAAATTTATAGGCATCTACATTTAGACGACTATTTATTCAGTAGTCATATACTCGAGCACCTACATTAGCATAACTATGATGCTTTATTGTTTCAAAAAAACTACTCGAACATCTACATTGTCGTAATAGTCAATTGATTTTTTAACGAAGCCAAAAAATAGTCATATGTTTTAACTGTCACGATAGTCATCTATTTTGTTAAGAGAAAAAAAATAGATATTTTTTGTCTTTCAGTGGCAGAAGAATGAGAAAATGTTGCAGTTTTTACATATTAATGTGCAAGGGGTTTTTCGATATTTTTTCACCTTTTTGACAGTGGACTACTGTCATTTACCTAATTGACTACTTTTCTATGGTAGATAACTAATTTTTTTAGAAACTATTATTCTTGCAAATCACCATTTTTAATATTGTACATAAAAGTGGGGAAATAACAAACCAACATTCTAAAAATATTCCATTTCAAAATGGTAGGATCATTGAGTCAAAAGGAATGGTAGTATTCAATATATACTTGTATTTCATACTTAGTTATACTCAAATTTGTTTTAAATTGTAAACATATGTACTATCATATAATGAATTTAGAATAACATCAACGTTAATATTTTATCTAAGCTGCATTTGAGAGATTATCGTTTCAACAACACAAATTATCAAATAATTAAAAATATTTAATAACTGCTCTAACTGACATTACAAAGGAAAAATGTAAAATATTTTAATTTACAGTTTTTACAAGTAATAATTCACTAAAACTATGAACAAGAACTACAAGAATAGATAGATATATATATATATATATATATATCACATTTATACTATTAAAACAGATGCAATTTTAGTCTTTGCATCCAAACACTCTTATTTTTAAAAATAAATTTTGAAAACTATTCTAATAGTAATCCAGTTTGGTTTAATATACAATAAAAATAAATTTATTTTATTTTTATTTAATTATAAATTATGGATATTAATACGATCAATTTTAGATTTTTTCAATGTAAGTAAAATGCTTACATTCCAATATAAAAAAATCACAAAAATTAATTGTTATTAACTATTTTTAAAAATAATTACTAGATTCTAATTAGAAATAATTTAACTCTTCAAAATTAAATAATACTTTCACAATAGCGCAAATGATAAATAAATATGTTATTATATTTATTTTATCATAATCAATCAGCTGATATATACTATACTAACTCGTACACTTATTATTCTAATATATAACATATGGTAACTTTATAAATTTATAATTTTTTTTAGATAACAAAAGTTCCTATCATTTAAGGAATAAAAAATTTCATTGTAGTTTTTAAACTATTTTTGTTAGTGTTTAGATTACCTAAAGATTTTTTTATTCAATATAAATTTTAATGTATAATAAATTATTGTCCCACACAATGCATATTAGAATTGGATAGCGCCAATTAGAAATATGGTATAAATATTGAAACACATATTATACAACAAATCAACACAAATATCATTTTCTTACCAAAAACCTAACAACCAAAAAAATCAACATCTTTGAATCTATAATACTTCAATTAGATCTTATTTCTCATTTCTATTTGTAGTTTGAAAAATTCAGTCTACAAAATTTTTTATGTAATTTATATATTTCAAAATCTAGTTTACAAAAAAAAATATTTTGCGTTCACGCGTGGTTTAGATTCTAACCTAGAATGAATTAATGTTATTTTATCTGTTAGTTTCATATTTTGACAGGTAATCTTAACTTATCAATGGTATAATTGCTTTGCTAGTATGTTTAAGTTATGAGATTTTCGCTCAATAGAATATAGAATAAATCAAACTAAAATAAAATTTTTTCGTTTTTATAATATGGATATATGTGTATATTTTTATTTTTATTTTTATATAAATAAATTTAAAATTTAAAATCAAAATCAAAAATTTAACCAATGGTCCTAAAATATTTTTTTCAGTCATAAAAACAGGGAGTCTCAAACATCCTGACCATAAATGCATTGGTTTTAAAGAATATCATATTTTTTTTGAAATATATCAAATGACATGCACAAACTAGCTTAACTTATGTTATAACAAGATTATTGTCGATTTCTAGTGAACGTATTTGTTTTACATGTAAGCTACAGATCTGAAGTTAAAGTTTGATATTTTGCTCAAGGTCTTATTTATAACAAAGGAAAATGTATTGCCATATGATCAAAACTCAAGAGAGTAAATTGCAAAATAATAAATTGGACACATCTAAGTATTTATAAATTTATAATATATTTTAAAGGTGTTCCATTTTGAGAAACAATGACAGAAACTTTCATCACTTAAAAAAAACAAAACTCAGCAAAAAAATGAAACATAAAATTAAGAAAAGGAAATGGGTTAATTAAATATATAATTTTTAAGGACAATGCTTCTCCATATGGTAAAAAGACCTCGGCACGCATTTGTTTTTGTTCATGTTATCAGTGCCCGAAGATCCTCTGCTTCCACTAGTGCTAGCATTATGATTCATGTTCATATTATTGTTGCAGCTCCGGTTCTGCACGTCTTGATTGATGCAGTAATTGTTACAATTATTTACTTGACCACCAATTGGTTGGTTTATCAAAGGATTACCAATCAAAGCATTGGATTCAACATCACAATAATCTTGGTAAAACGATCCATCAGAGAAATCTAAACAATCCAATGGTGGCAAACTTTGAACTGGAAGCACCATATCACCATGAATTTCAGGTAAAGAACCGAAATGGTTCCCAACGGGAACAACAGTAGAAGAAGAATCAGAAGTTCCAGTAAACTCATTGGTTTCTTGAACATGTAAGAAAGGTTGGTGGTGATTAACTTGTTGGATCTCAACAGAAACTACCTGAGAAACGGAAGGTTGATTTATCTTTGGACGCTTGCTTTTACGGCCACTTCCACCAATCGGTATGTCTCTTAGCGTTCCACCATGAGTCCAGTGTCGGCGACAGTTTTTGCAAATGTAGCGCGGTTGAGATACCTTATAGTTGTTGTAATAACCAAACTTGGTGTTGTCTGAGTTACACCTTGGACAAACACATGGTGAAGGCTTCTCTTCATTCACTTGATTGTTTCCTATCGCAAAAATATTTGAGTTCTCCATTTTTCTAGAGAGCTATTTAATCGTTTTTATGGTTTTTTATGCTGTGAGTGTATCTTCTTATATAGGCTCTTGGGAAGCAGAAATTGAAGAAGAAATAAGTTTTGGGTTCTAGAAAATGAGTTTGTGAACAAAACGTGGCAAAGATTGTGTATTAATAAAATTTAAAAATCAATCTTCACACTATAAATTTTGGGCTAAGCTTAGTCAACAACTAAGTCCTTTTTACTCTATTGGATGTATATGCAAAATGGAAGAATCAAGAAGATACGATTAATGAGCCAACTCTTATAATAAGAACAAAATCTAGGGATAGTTGAGAATATAAGACCAATTTTAGGCAAAAAAATTATAAATTGTATTTGTTTTACTATAAAAAAGAGTATAAGAAAACACGTGCGTACGTATGATAAATTTTTTATTATAAATTTTATTTTTTATGAGATTTGTTTATAATGTAAATTGATACAAATGGATAGAGCTGAAAGTGTGTAGTAGATTATAATATCCAATATTAAGAAAACTATAAAGTAAACCACAATAGGAAAAAACATATTTTTTGAAATAGACAAAACACATAAATAGTTTTAGAAAAATTAGAGATTGAGTAGTGATTCATTAAGAGAGAGAGATAATGTGGTGAGCACATGTGTTTAATATTTAAAACAGATACCAATAATGAGAAGCAATACTACAAATTTCAATATCAAAACCAACCAAACAAAAAAAAAACTTTTTCCAAATTCTTATTTTATTTTTAAAATTTTTCTCTTAGGTTTATTTATCCTTTTCAACTAATTTCTACTTTCATATTCAACCAGCATTTGGTGTAAAACAGTTTTATTTTTAATACATTTTATATTCAATTCACAAACAAAAAATATTTAAAACGGAAAAAACATCAAGATAAATAATTTTATGCAGATTTATAGTCACTCATTTTGAATAAAGAAGAAAACATGTATATGTGTGTTAGTAGATATGTTCACAATTGTTTTTCGTGTCACATATGAGAAATATGTAACAGAAAAACTATGTTGAAGGTTTATAGCAGTGAAAGAGGGTGCGTGAGTATATCATACTAGTAATCCCAAGAAGCAAGAAACTCATATAGGAAAGTTTCTATATCAAGTAACCAATTTTCCATAAATCTTTTTTAAGGGATTTAATCAATTTTTCTCCTAGTCACGATAGATCTCATAGAGTGTTTAAACTTTAAAGTAGAGAGGGAAGAACAGAAACTTAAATTTAAAAGTCATTTAGCAAACATAACAAGAGGCAAAAAAAGAGAGTCTATACTTGAAAAGGGTTTGCGCCAGAATCTAACAATTGTTCGTTTACCAAACTAGACTAAAATAATTTACAAATTTAAAGCTCAAAACGGTCAATAACTATTTCTAACTGATAATAAGTTGTTTACTGGTGAGATGGGATAAAAACCAAATAAGCAATATTGTAAAAAAAAAAAAAATTAGCCGAACCACACACTATGATAAATAATTTTATGACCTTAGAATACCATATCTTTGACAGTCGACCAAATCTAAGATTGATGGAAGAAAGAGAGACTTGACATTCTAGACATACCATAGATTTATCTTATATATTCACTAATGCAGCTCACATACATCAAAGCAAGTGTAGTTTCAAAACAGAGTACTTACTGAAAACAGAGCAATACTTTAAGAGATAAAACACTTAAAACTCGAGGAACACATAAACAGACGTAATCAAAACTTAGTTCTATGTACAAGTTGTATTTGATAGCCGTAGATTTATCTTATTTACATGCTAACCCATCTCATATTAATAATGTTCATCTGTTATTTATATTTGTTAAACCAAATTATCAAATGTATAATTGTGGTTGTTCAATTTACTTTTAATAATGAAAATTCTTTTTGTTCAACCATTTGTTTCATTCACATAAACTTCACGAGTACAATAAGAGGAAATGTTACATCCTTGATGATAACTAGCATACAAAATAGAGGAGATTAAACTTAAAACAGATAGAGATTGATATATTGAACGAATTAGAGGCCAAGCTTGAATGTGTCAGTTGAAATTTCATGGCAAAGCTGGAGTGTCTAAGATTAGTCACTTTACAATGTGACGTAAAATAACGTCTCTCATAGAGAGGAAACATGGCGGTAAAATTCTCTCCCTACCCCCCTTCCCAAAAGAGGAGGGTGAAAACGATCTCTCCCAACTGGAGGAAGTTGATCCAAATAGCTTCCCTAGAGGGATTTATTGGAATTGGTCTCTCTGTCGTAATGGAGGAAGGTACCTGAAGGTAAAAGCCGGAGCTATATTTGTCAAACGCTGATGAACTTCTCTTTACTGGGCCTTTTAACAAGAAAAAGCCATTATTGTTTGCAACTATGGACTAAACACCATGAAGTTCCAATTGGGCCAAGCCCACGATGAAGACCTACTTGGGAAATGGTGTCAAGACACCGTGAAAACGTAATGATAGGGACCGTTCGGCGGTAGCACAGCCAACAGCTCTTTCTCGGTGGTCGCGTAGTTCCTCTGAGCATCATCCATGGTTCGACTGGCATAATAAACTTCATGAAGTTTCTTGTCCTTCTTCTGTCCCAGAACAGCTCCTACTGCAAAATCACTGGCATCACACATCACCTCAAAAGGCAAATTCCAATCAGGGGGCTGCACAATAGGCGCGCTTATTAACACCTGTTTGATATGTTCGAAAGCAGCGAGACACTCATCTGTGAACTCAAATTTGACGTCCTTACACAGCAGAGCAGTAAGTGGTCTTGCAATCTTGCTGAAATCCTTGATAAATCTTCGCTAAAACCCAGCATGTCCCAAGAAACTCCTTACTGATTTCACATAATCTGGTGGTTACAAGTTCGTCATGACGTCGATCTTTGCGTGATCTACCTCAATCCCAGCTTCTGAAACTTTGTGCCAAAGAACAATCCCGTCTCTGACCATAAAATGACACTTTTCCCAATTAAGGACCAAGTGCTTCTCTTCACATCGAGCTAATACCTTGTAGAGATTGTCCAGACAATCTTTAAAGGATGATCCGTAAACTGAGAAATCATCCATAAAGACTTCCATAAAATCCTCGATCATGTCAGTGAAGATGGACATCATACATCGCTGGAAAGTCGCAGGAACATTACAAAGTCCAAAAGGCATTCTGCGATATGCGAAAGTGTCGTATGGACATGTAAAGGTGGTCTTCACCTGTTCATCTGGGTGAATGGGGATCTGGAAAAACCCTGAATATCCATCAAGGAAGCAGTAATACGGATGATTTTCCAATCTTTCCAGCATCTGATCGATGAAAGGCGGAGGGAAGTGATCTTTCCTGGTTGCTGCATTTAGCTTCCGGTAATCGATACACTACCTGTGGTCAGTCACTATTCGCGTCGGAATCAGCTCATTCCTCTCATTCTTCACAACTGTGACTCCTCCTTTCTTAGGAACCACGTGCACTGGACTGAAAAAAAGCACTATCTGAAATCGGATAGATGATCCCAGCTTGCAGCAGCTTCATGATCTCCTTCTTCACCACTTCTTGCAGATTTGTATTCAGCCTCCTCTGGTGCTCAATAAACGATTTCGTCTCATCCTCCAGATGAATCCGATGCATGCAAAGATCCGGAGAGATACCTGAAATATCATCAAGAGAATAGCCAAGAGCTTTGCGAAACTTGTGCAGCTTGCTTAGCAGTAAGGTGAGCTCTGCATTGTTTAAGGAAGCATTGACAATAAAAGGATAAGTGGAATTAGGTCCCAGGAATGCGTACCTTAGCCCTGCAGGAAGCTGTTTGAGTTCAAGATTATGAGCTTTTTCTTCACTCACATTGCTGAGCTTTTTGGCTTTTGCAGGAACTTCGATCAATTCCTCTTGAGCCACCAACTGCATCACTTTCTCGCTAGCATCCAGCATCTTGACATATGATGCTGTAATTTCGTCCAGGTGCTCTGCTTCAGACACAGATGAGATCAGAGCTCTCTCCAGTGGATCTACAGGGTGCATTTCCAGGAACATCTCATCTGCGAAGCCTGTGAGTGTGTCGACGTAGAAGGTTTGACCATCGATGGTGGGCTTCTTCATCAGCTTGTCCATGTCCAAGTTCATAACTAAATACCCAACATTCAAAGCAATTCGACCCCACCTGACATCGATGATTGCACCTGCAGTCACTAGAAAAGGTCTCCCAATGATAAGAGGATCCTTGGGTTCCTCTCCATATTCCAAGACGACGAAATCAGTTGGTATCATGCAATCTCCAACCTTGATTGGAACATCTTCCAGCACTCCTTCAGGTGTCCTCGTTGATCGATCAGCTAGGATAAGAGAGATCTTCGTTGGCTTGAAATCAGTCTTACCGAGGTTGACAGCTACTGAGTATGGCATGAGATTGACACTTGAACCCAGATCACACAGCGATCTCTTGAATATCTCCGTGAAGATGGAGCAATCCAAGACAAAGCTTCCTGGATCAGACAATTTCTCTGGAATCCTGTTCTGAATCACAGCGCTGACTTGCTCAGAAATCATCATCACTCCCTATTCATGGCTGAGATTGTTGGTAACCATCCTCTTCACATAGCGTCTGATGACAGGAGTGATCTTCATAGCATCAACTAAAGGTATATCAATCACAAGCTTTTTCATCAAAGCCTTGCACCTTGCATCATCTAGCTCCTGCTTGGATTTCTTAGAGCTCCTTGGATAAAGAACCTTAGGTTTGTAAACCTTTTCCTCAGCAGATTTTAGACTTGGAACAATATCAGCTCTGCTCCGCAATTGGTGACGCGCGACACTAGTTGTGGTGTCGCTCGAGACCTGCTCTGCAACTTCAGGAACTTCTTCAGGATCTTCCAAATCCACGACTTCAGCAGCAGGATACATCTTTTTGGGCTCAGAAATCAACTTTTTACCACTTTTCAATGTGATGGCACTGCAGTGGGGCCTCGGATTGGTGTCAGTCTTTCGAGGTAAAAAACTTTCTTGCCTTTTAACAGAACCTGCAGTTTGAGAAACCTGCATATCGAGCTGCTTGACATGGGTGTTCAAAGCCTCGATTTTCCCATTCAGATCAAGGTAGAGAGCATCTATCTTTCCATTAAAGTCCATGGTGAGCTTCTGCTGTACTTCCAGAATCTGTTCCAGCATCGACTTCACCTCATTGTCAGGAGTTTGAGTTTGAGTTGGAGAAATGCCATAGTTTCTGGAAAAACTGTTGTTGGAGTAGGACTTCTGGTATTGAGGCTTAGGCGTGTAACCTGAGAAGTTCTGATTACTGGTGAAGGTGCTCCTCTGATTATTTCCATTGAAGATTCTGTTACCTTGCTGATTACCAAACCTCTGATCTTGAAACCCCGATCCATTGACAAAGTGGACATCTTCATCCTCAGCTTCATCTTCTGGTTTGAAACTTTCTACCTCCTGTGCGAATCGGACAGACTTCTTACCCACTAAAACTCTATGCACATAGTCAAGCTTAGCCTTCACCTCAGCAATCTGCGATCCATCCATGTTCACAGTCTGCTTCTTTCGCTCATAATCAGCATTCTTGGAACTATTGCTAGATGCCAAGTTTTCGATGAGCACAACAGCTTTGTCAGGGTATGTGGTGTTGAAATTTCTATTGCTTGCTGCATCAAGAGCCATCTGATACCTCCAATCAACACCTCTGAAGAAAATACCCAACAGCTGCACATCGCTGAAATCATGATGGGGGCAATCTCGCTGGTATGATTTGAATCTCACCCAAGCAGCCTTGAACGCCTAAATTGGTCCTTGAGAGAATGTCGAGATTTTGAGTCTCAGCTCTTCAGACCTGGCATCATCATAGAAGTTATGCAGGAAGGCGTTCCTGGTCTCTTCCCAGATAGTAAGTGATCCTGGCTCCAACTGCTTTAACCAATTAGCTGCTTCTCCAGCAAGAGAATAAGGAAACAGCTTGCAGAAGAGGCAATCATTGGACACTCCATTTTATTTGGTGCTGGTGACAAGGTCCTCAAACCTCTCGATGTGATCCATAGGATGCTCATGAGAGTGACCATGAAAGGGATGCTGACGCACACGAGTGTAGTACACAGGTTTCAGCTCAAAATCGTTCCTTTGAAACGCAGGGGCGAGAATCACGGACCGATTTATATAGAACTGCTCAGGCCTGTTGTAGACTCCAAGTGTTCTTCCACGAGCAGCTGCAGGTGCAGGTTCCCTCACATTCTGGTCTTCTGGAACATTCGTCTGATTTGGAATGATCACAGCATTACCACGTGGTGCAGGTGGTGGATTTTCGTTAACAACATCCACAGGTAAAGGTGCCTGTGGAATGATATTACCATCTCCATCAAGTCGTTGGCCTCTCTCATTGCACACATAACCCTCTTGGTCTCTCCAGATTCCAGCATCATCACGAACAAGTCCATTTGCGTTTTCCATCTCTGCCGGTTTCTTTGCTTTTCTGTTCATTCGCTCTAACTCAGCAAGCTCCTCGTTGTTCAAATTCACTAGCGGTATGTCCTTGTTGCTTCTGGTTCCGCGAGTATGCATAAACCTGAAACACAAAAGACAAAGAGAGAGAAAACGAAGTTAGTAAAATAGGTTATAAAAAAGAAAGGTGTCGCGCGTCGCTCGACACTAAGAAAAACTTAGTTGAAACTCAAAAACTAAAGTTTGATGGCAAAATCAAGTCTCCGGCAACGGCGCCAAAACTTGATCTGCTCAAAGTTTAATCCCTAAGCTACTCTGCAAGAGCACAGATGTGCAGTTGTAGTATTGTAGGGGTCGAACCACAGAGACAAGAATTCACTCAATAAACCTAATAGAATTCGATTACGCGAAGCAGATTTATAAGAAATAAATAGCGATGCAACAGAAAAAAAAAACTAAGCATCAGAAACGTTTGTAAGATTCAGATGGATGGAGATTAGGCTTAGGGCGTTTCTCAGGAAATCAATTAATGCAGATCAAGCGATTAGTCAGGGTTCAGGTTTAAGAACGGTTCTTGAACTCAAATAACACAATTATAATTAACCAACTTCCGTTGTGAAAATAATCAAAGTTAAAATCCTAGAATTCCGAATTCCTTTGCAAACCCTAAAGATTTAAACCAGCTTTAATACTCAAGTTTGATATGTTCACAAAGTATCTAAATCAAATTCCTTTGCGAATAGCTACTTTGCTCACCTTAGGTTCTTTCGAGTTATTCAATTACACTTCCGTGTCAATTAAGCAACCTAAGATCTAAGTTCTAGGTGATCAGTCCAGAATTAGCTTTAAGAGCAACCTATGGTGAAGAACTAACACGATTATGAACCCTAACTAAATCAATTAATCAGACATCTAGAGAAAACCTTAATGAGAACCCTAAACCTAACAAGCTAACTACTCAGACATGGATACTTAAACAATAAACATGATTGAATAGATTGCAACAAGAAGCTGAATAAAATAAATAAAGAGGTTCAAAATCTTCTCTCTAAACGAACAGAGTTCAGACTTGTCTCTCCAAACTCTCAAAATCGCAAAAAGCCTAAAGCAAAAGATGTCTTGTTCGAAAATCTAAGGTCAGGTTCAAAAGAGACTAAAAATCCTATTTATATCTTAAAAACACGTATTGAGCTTCTTTGGAAACTTCTGGGCCCAACTCCTTCTTCAAACAGGAAACAAAATCGCGTTATTCTCGAGCGTCACTCTCCATGGTGTCGTGCGACACCAATGCACATGATTTGTCCTTCGCGAATTTGATCCTGATTTAGCTCCAAAGTGCTACAAAATCACAAATTAAGCTCCAAACGTACCTATGACCTCTAAAGACTCCAAAAGACTCGAGAAACACTGAAAATACTTTATAAATAAGACATATATAATGGTCAAAAACCATAAAAAAAACCATGATATATCATCTTGCAAATCACCATTTTTAATATGGTACATAAAAGTGGGGAAATAACGAACCAACATTCTAAAACTAATCCATTTCAAAATGGTAGGATCATTGAGTCAAAAGAAATGGTAGTATTCAATCTATACTTGTATTTCATACTTAGTTATACTCAAATTTGTTTTAAATTGTAAACATATGTACTATCATATAATGAATTTAGAATGACATCAACGTTAATATTTTAACTCATCTAAGCTGCATTTGAGAGATTATCGTTTCAACCACACAAATTATCAAATCATTAAAAATATTTAATAACTGCTCTAAACTGACATTACAAAGGAAAAATGTAAAATATTTTAATTTACAGTTTATACAAGTAATAATTCACTAAAACTATGAACAAGAACTACAAGAATAGATAGATATATATATATATATATCACATTTATACTATTAAAACAGATGCAATTTTAGTCTTTGCATGCAAACACTCTTATTTTAAAAAAAAAAATTTGAAAACTAATTTAATAGTAATCCAGTTTGATTTAATATACAATAAAAATAAATTTTATTTTATTTTTATTTAATTATAAATTATGGATATTAATACGATTAATTTTAAATTTCTTCAATGTAAGTAAAATGCTTACATTCTAATTAAAAAAAATCACAAAAATTAATTGTTATTAACTATTTTTAAAAATAATTACTAGATTCTAATTAGAAATAATTTAACTCTTTAAAATTAAATAATACTTTCACAATAGCGCAAATGATAAAGAAATATGTTATTATATTTATTTTATCATAATCAATCAGCTTATAAATTTTTAAATATTCAAAATTAGTAAATACTTATTTTATATAGTACTATGATAAGACATATTAGGGTTATGTTTTCATAAATGCGTAATTTACCGATAGGTTTGACAAAATTTACAAAATTATTGGTTAATTCAAAGCAGATTAGAAAACAAATTAACCCATTTGAACAATAGTAAATATATAGATTGGTTTTGTGGTGATATAAATTCACATAATAAGAAATTTTACAATTAAAATTATACTGATATATACTATACTAACTCGTACACTTATTATTCTAATATATAACATATGGTAACTTTATAAATTTATAAGTTTTTTAGATAACAAAAGTTCCTATCATTTAAGGAATAAAAACTTTCATTGTAGTTTTTAAACTATTTTTGTTAGTGTTTAGATTACCTAAAGATTTTTTTATTCAATATAAATTTTAATGTATAATAAATTATTGTCCCATGCATATTAGAATTGGATAGCGCCAATTAGAAATATGGTATAAATATTGAAACACATATTACAGAACAAATCAACACAAATATCATTTTCTCACCAAAAACCTAACAACCAAAAAAATCAACATCTTTGAATCAATAATACTTCAATTAGATCTTATTTCTCATTTCTAATTTGTAGTTTGAAAAATTCGGTCTATAAATTTTTTTACGTAATTTATATATTTCAAAATCTAGTTTACAAAAAAAAATATTTTGCGTTCACGCGTGGTTTAGATTCTAACCTAGAATGAATTAATGTTATTTTATCTGTTAGTTTCATATTTTGACAGGTAATCTTAACTTATCAATGGTATAATTGCTTTGCTAGTATGTTTAAGTTATGAGATTTTCGCTCAATGAAATATAGAATAAATCAAACAAAAATAAGTTTTATTCGTTTTTATAATATGGATATATGTGTATATTTTTATTTTTATTTTTATATAAATAAATTTAAAATTTAAAATCAAAATCAAAAATTTAACCAATGGTCCTAAAATATTTTTTTCAGTCATAAAAACAGGGAGTATCAAACATCCTGACCATAAATGCATTGGTTTTAAAGAATATCATATTTTTTTGAAATATATCAAATGACATGCACAAACTAGCTTAACTTATGTTATAACAAGATTATTGTCGATTTCTAGTGAACGTATTTGTTTTACATGTAAGCTACAGATCTGAAGTTAAAGTTTGATATTTTGCTCAAGGTCTTACTTATAACAAAGGAAAATGTATTGCCATATGATCAAAACTCAAGAGAGTAAATTGCAAAATAATAAATTGGACACATCTAAGTATTTATAAATTTATAATATATTTTAAAGGTGTTCCATTTTGAGAAACAATGACAGAAACTTTCATCACTTAAAAAAACAAAACTCAGCAAAAAAATGAAACATAAAATTAAGAAAAGGAAATGGGTTAATTAAATATATAATTTTTAAGGACCATGCTTCTCCATATGGTAAAAAGACCTCAGCACACATTTGTTTTTGTTCATGTTATCAGTGCCCGAATATCCTCTGCTTCCACTAGTGCTAGCATTATGATTCATGTTCATATTATTGTTGCAGCTCTGGTTCTGCACGTCTTGATTGATGCAGTAATTGTTACAATTATTTACTTGACCACCAATTGGTTGGTTTATCAAAGGATTACCAATCAAAGCATTGGATTCAACATCACAATAATCTTGGTAAAACGATCCATCAGAGAAATCTAAACAATCCAATGGTGGCAAACTTTGAACTGGAAGCACCATATCACCATGAATTTCAGGTAAAGAACCGAAATGGTTCCCAACGGGAACAACAGTAGAAGAAGAATCAGAAGTTCCAGTAAACTCATTGGTTTCTTGAACATGTAAGAAAGGTTGGTGGTGATTAACTTGTTGGATCTCAACAGAAACTACCTGAGAAACGGAAGGTTGATTTATCTTTGGACGCTTGGTTTCACGGCCACTTCCACCAATCGGTATGTCTCTTAGCGTTCCACCATGAGTCCAGTGTCGGCGACAGTTTTTGCAAATGTAGCACGGTTGAGACACCCTATAGTTGTTGTAATAACCGAACTTGGTGTTGTCTGAGTTACACCTTGGACAAACACGTGGTGGAGGCTTCTCTTGATTCACTTGATTGTTTCCTATCGCAAAAATATTTGAGTTCTCCATTTTTCTAGAGAGCTATTTAATCGTTTTTATGGTTTTTTATGCTGTGAGGGTATCTCCTTATATAGGCTCTTGGGAAGCAGAAATTGAAGAAGAAATAAGTTTTGGGTTCTAGAAAATGAGTTTGTGAACAAAACGTGGCAAAGATTGTGTATTAATAAAATTTAAAAATCAATCTTCACACTATAAATTTTGGGCTAAGCTTAGTCAACAACTAAGTCTTTTTTACTCTATTGGATGTATATGCAAAATGGAGAATCAAGAAGATACGATAAATGAGCCAACTCTTATAATAAGAACAAAATCTAGGGATAGTTGAGAATATAAGACCAATTTTAGGCAAAAAAATTATAAATTATATTTGTTTTACTATAAAAAAGAGTATAAAAAAACACGTGCGTACGTGTGATAAATTTTTTATTATAAATTTTATTTCTTATGAGATTTGTTTATAATGTAAACTGATACAAATGGATAGAGCTGAAAGTGTGTAGTAGATTATAATACCCAATATTAAGAAAACTATAAACTCAACCACAATAGGATATAACATATTTTTTGAAATAGACAAAACACATAAATAGTTTTAGAAAAATTAGAGATTGAGTAGTGATTCATTAAGAGAGAGAGATAATGTGGTGAGCACATGTGTTTAATATTTAAAAGAGATACCAATAATGAGAAGCAATACTACAAATGTCAATACCAAAACCATATCAAAAAGAGAAGAGACTCAACCAAAACAAAAAAAAAAACTTTTTCCATTCTTATTTTATTTTTAAAATTTTTGCTTAAGTTTTTTTATCCTTTTCAACTAATTTCTACTTTCAAATTCAACCAGCATTTGGTGTAAAAAAAGTTTTATTTTTAATATATTTTATATTCAATTCAAAAACAAAAAATATTTAAAACAGAAAAAACATCAAGATAAATAATTTTATGCAGATTTATAGTCACTCATTTTGAATAAAGAAGAAAACATGTATATGTGTGTTAGTAGATATGTTCACAATTGTTTTTCGTGTCACATATGAGAAATATGTAACAGAAAAACTATGTTGAAGGTTTATAGCAGTGAAAGAGGGTGCGTGAGTATATCATACTAGTAATCCCAAGAAGCAAGAAACTCATATAGGAAAGTTTCTATATCAAGTAACCAATTTTCCATAAATCTTTTTTAAGGGATTTAATCAATTTTTCTCCTAGTCACGATAGATCTCATAGAGTGTTTAAACTTTAAAGTAGAGAGGGAAGAACAGAAACTTAAATTTAAAAGTCATTTAGCAAACATAACAAGAGGCAAAAAAAGAGAGTCTATACTTGAAAAGGGTTTGCGCCAGAATCTAACAATTGTTCGTTTACCAAACTAGACTAAAATAATTTACAAATTTAAAGCTCAAAACGGTCAATAACTATTTCTAACTGATAATAAGTTATTTACTGGTGAGATGGGATAAAAACCAAATAAGCAATATTGTAAAAAAAAAAAAAATTAGCCGAACCACACACTATGATAAATAATTTTATGACCTTAGAATACCATATCTTTGACAGTCGACCAAATCTAAGATTGATGGAAGAAAGAGAGACTTGACATTCTAGACATACCATAGATTTATCTTATATATTCACTAATGCAGCTCACATACATCAAAGCAAGTGTAGTTTCAAAACAGAGTACTTACTGAAAACAGAGCAATACTTTAAGAGATAAAACACTTAAAACTCGAGGAACACATAAACAGACGTAATCAAAACTTAGTTCTATGTACAAGTTGTATTTGATAGCCGTAGATTTATCTTATTTACATGCTAACACATCTCATATTAATAATGTTCATCTGTTATTTATATTTGTTAAACCAAATTATCAAATGTATAATTGTGGTTGTTCAATTTACTTTTAATTATGAAAATTCTTTTTGTTCAACCATTTGTTTCATTCACATAAACTTCACGAGTACAATAAGAGGAAATATTACATCCTTGATGATAACTAGCATACAAAATAGAGGAGACTAAACTTAAAACAGATAGAGATTGATATATTGAACGAATTAGAGGCCAAGCTTGAATGTGTCAGTTGAAATTTCATGGCAAAGCTGGAGTGTCTAAGATTAGTCACTTTACAATGTGACGTAAAATAACGTCTCTCATAGAGAGGAAACATGGCGGTAAAATTCTCTCCCTACCCCCCTTCCCAAAAGAGGAGGGTGAAAACGATCTCTCCCAACTGGAGGAAGTTGATCCAAATAGCTTCCCTAGAGGGATTTATTGGAATTGGTCTCTCTGTCGTAATGGAGGAAGGTACCTGAAGGTAAAAGCCGGAGCTATATTTGTCAAACGCTGATGAACTTCTTTTTACTGGGCCTTTTAACAAGAAAAAGCCATTATTGTTTGCAACTATGGACTAAACACCATGAAGTTCCAATTGGGCCAAGCCCACGATGAAGACCTACTTGGGAAATGGTGTCAAGACACCGTGAAAACGTAATGATAGGGACCGTTCGGCGGTAGCACAGCCAACAGCTCTTTCTCGGTGGTCGCGTAGTTCCTCTGAGCATCATCCATGGTTCGACTGGCATAATAAACTTCATGAAGTTTCTTGTCCTTCTTCTGTCCCAGAACAGCTCCTACTGCAAAATCACTGGCATCACACATCACCTCAAAAGGCAAATTCCAATCAGGGGGCTGCACAATAGGCGCGCTTATTAACACCTGTTTGATATGTTCGAAAGCAGCGAGACACTCATCTGTGAACTCAAATTTGACGTCCTTACACAGCAGAGCAGTAAGTGGTCTTGCAATCTTGCTGAAATCCTTGATAAATCTTCGCTAAAACCCAGCATGTCCCAAGAAACTCCTTACTGATTTCACATAATCTGGTGGTTACAAGTTCGTCATGACGTCGATCTTTGCGTGATCTACCTCAATCCCAGCTTCTGAAACTTTGTGCCAAAGAACAATCCCGTCTCTGACCATAAAATGACACTTTTCCCAATTAAGGACCAAGTGCTTCTCTTCACATCGAGCTAATACCTTGTAGAGATTGTCCAGACAATCTTTAAAGGATGATCCGTAAACTGAGAAATCATCCATAAAGACTTCCATAAAATCCTCGATCATGTCAGTGAAGATGGACATCATACATCGCTGGAAAGTCGCAGGAACATTACAAAGTCCAAAAGGCATTCTGCGATATGCGAAAGTGTCGTATGGACATGTAAAGGTGGTCTTCACCTGTTCATCTGGGTGAATGGGGATCTGGAAAAACCCTGAATATCCATCAAGAAAAGCAGTAATACGGATGATTTTCCAATCTTTCCAGCATCTGATCGATGAAAGGCGGAGGGAAGTGATCTTTCCTGGTTGCTGCATTTAGCTTCCGGTAATCGATACACTACCTGTGGTCAGTCACTATTCGCGTCGGAATCAGCTCATTCCTCTCATTCTTCACAACTGTGACTCCTCCTTTCTTAGGAACCACGTGCACTGGACTGAAAAAAAGCACTATCTGAAATCGGATAGATGATCCCAGCTTGCAGCAGCTTCATGATCTCCTTCTTCACCACTTCTTGCAGATTTGTATTCAGCCTCCTCTGGTGCTCAATAAACGATTTCGTCTCATCCTCCAGATGAATCCGATGCATGCAAAGATCCGGAGAGATACCTGAAATATCATCAAGAGAATAGCCAAGAGCTTTGCGAAACTTGTGCAGCTTGCTTAGCAATAAGGTGAGCTCTGCATTGTTTAAGGAAGCATTGACAATAAAAGGATAAGTGGAATTAGGTCCCAGGAATGAGTACCTTAGCCCTGCAGGAAGCTGTTTGAGTTCAAGATTATGAGCTTTTTCTACCCATTGCTGAGCTTTTTGGCTTTTGCAGGAACTTCGATCAATTCCTCTTGAGCCACCAACTGCATCACTTTCTCGCTAGCATCCAGCATCTTGACATATGATGCTGTAATTTCGTCCAGGTGCTCTGCTTCAGACACAGATGAGATCAGAGCTCTCTCCAGTGGATCTACAGGGTGCATTTCCAGGAACATCTCATCTGCGAAGCCTGTGAGTGTGTCGACGTAGAAGGTTTGACCATCGATGGTGGGCTTCTTCATCAGCTTGTCCATGTCCAAGTTCATAACTAAATACCCAACATTCAAAGCAATTCGACCCCACCTGACATCGATGATTGCACCTGCAGTCACTAGAAAAGGTCTCCCAATGATAAGAGGATCCTTGGGTTCCTCTCCATATTCCAAGACGACGAAATCAGTTGGTATCATGCAATCTCCAACCTTGATTGGAACATCTTCCAGCACTCCTTCAGGTGTCCTCGTTGATCGATCAGCTAGGATAAGAGAGATCTTCGTTGGCTTGAAATCAGTCATACCGAGGTTGACAGCTACTGAGTATGGCATGAGATTGACACTTGAACCCAAATCACACAGCGATCTCTTGAATATCTTCGTGAAGATGGAGCAATCCAAGACAAAGCTTCCTGGATCAGACAATTTCTCTGGAATCCTGTTCTGAAACATAGCGCTGACTTGCTCAGAAATCCTCATCACTCCCTGTTCATGGCTGAGATTGTTAGTCACCATCCTCTTCACATAGCGTCTGATGACAGGAGTGATCTTCATAGCATCAACTAAAGGTATCTCATATAGGAAAGTTTCTATATCAAGTAACCAATTTTCCATAAATCTTTTTTAAGGGATTTAATCAATTTTTCTCCTAGTCACGATAGATCTCATAGAGTGTTTAAACTTTAAAGTAGAGAGGGAAGAACAGAAACTTAAATTTAAAAGTCATTTAGCAAACATAACAAGAGGCAAAAAAAGAGAGTCTATACCTGAAAAGGGTTTGCGCCAGAATCTAACAATTGTTTGTTTACCAAACTAGACTAAAATAATTTACAAATTTAAAGCTCAAAACGGTCAATAACTATTTCTAACCGATAATAAGTTGTTTACTGGTGAGATGGGATAAAAAGCAAATAAGCAATATTGTAAAAATAAAAAAAAATTAGCCGAACCACACACTATGAAAAATAATTTTATGATCTTAGAATACCAAATCTTTGACAGTCGACCAAATCTAAGATTGATGGAAGAAAGAGACTTGACATTCTAGACATACCATAGATTTATCTTATATATTCACTAATGCAGCTCACATAAACAGACGTAATCAAAACTTAGTTCTATGTACAAGTTGTATTTGGTAGCCGTAGATTTATCTTATTTACATGCTAACACATCTCATATTAATAATGTTCATCTGTTATTTATATTTGTTAAACCAAATAATCAAATGTATAATTGTGGTTGTTCAATTTACTTTTAATTATGAAACTTCTTTTTTGTTCAACCATTTGTTTCATTCACTTAAACTTCATGAGTACAATAAGAGGGAATGTTACATCCTCGTTGATAACTAGCATACAAAATAGAGGAGATTAAACTTAAAACAGATAGAGATTGATAAATTGAACGAATTAGAGGCCAAGCTTGAATGTGTCAGTTGAAACTTCATGGCAAAGCTGGAGTGTCTAAGATTAGTCACTTTACAATGTGACGTAAAAGAACGTCTCTCATAGAGAGGAAACATGGCGGTAAAATGACACTTTTCCCAATTAAGGACCAAGTGCTTCTCTTCACATCGAGCTAATACTTTGTAGAGATTGTCCAGATAGTCTTTAAAGGATGATCTGAAACTGAGAAATCATCCATAAAGACTTCCATAAAATCCTCGATCATGTCAGTGAAGATGGACATCATACATCGCTGGAAAGTCGCAGGAGCATTACAATTCTGCGATATGCGAAAGTATCGTATGGACATGTAAAGGTGGTCTTCCCCTGTTCATCTGGGTGAATGGGGATCTGGAAAAACCCTGAATACCCATCAAGGAAGCAGTAATACGGATGATTTTCCAATCTTTCCAGCATCTGATCGATGAAAGGCAGAGGGAAGTGATCTTTCCTGGTTGCTGAGTTTAGCTTCCGGTAATCGATACACATCCTGTGGTCAGTCACTGTTCGCGTCGGAATCAGCTCATTCCTCTCATTCTTCACAACTGTGACTCCTCCTCTCTTAAGAACCAAGTGCACTGGACTGAACAAAGCACTATCTGAAATCGGATAGATGATCCCAGCTTGCAGCAGCTTCATGATCTCCTTCTTCACCACTTCTTGCAGATTTGGATTCAGCCTCCTCTGGTGCTCAATTGACGATTTCGTCTCATCCTCCAGGTGAATCCGATGCATGCAAAGATCCGGAGTGATACCTGAAATATCATCAAGAGAATAACCAAGAGCTTTGTGAAACTTGTGCAGCTTGCTTAGCAGTAAGGTGAGCTCTGCATTATTTAAGGAAGCATTGACAATAAAAGGATAAGTGGAATTAGGTCCCAGGAATGCGTACCTTAGCCCTGCAGGAAGCTGTTTGAGTTCAAGATTAGGAGCTTTTTCTTCACTCCCATTGCTGAGCTTTTTGGCTTTTGAAGGAACTTTGATCAATTCCTCTGGAGCCACCAACTGCATCACTTTCTCGCTAGCATCCAGCATCTTGACATATGATGCTGTAATTTCGTCCAGGTGCTCTGCTTCAGACACAGATGAGATCAGAGCTCTCTCCAGTGGATCTACAGGGTGCATTTCCTGGAACATCTCCTCTGCGAAGCCTGTGAGTGTGTCGACGTAGAAGGTTTGACCATCGATGGTGGGCTTCTTCATCAGCTTGTCCATGTCGAAGTTCATAACTAAAATCTCCAACATTCAAAGCAATTCGACCCCTCCTAACATCGATGATTGCACCTGCAGTCACTAGAAAAGGTCTCCCAAGGATAAGAGGATCCTTGGGTTCCTCTCAATATTCCAAGACGACGAAATCAGTTGGTATCATGCAATCTCCAACCTTGATTGGAACATCTTCCAGCACTCTTTCAGGTGTCCTCGTCGATCGATCAGCTAGGATAAGAGAGATCTTCGTTGGCTTGAAATCAGTCATACCGAGGTTGACAGCTACTGAGTATGGCATGAGATTGACACTTGAACCCAAATCACACAGCGATCTCTTGAATATCTTCGTGAAGATGGAGCAATCCAAGACAAAGCTTCTTGGATCAGACAATTTCTCTGGAATCCTGTTCTGAAACATAGCGCTGACTTGCTCAGAAATCCTCATCACTCCCTGTTCATGGCTGAGATTGTTGGTCACCATCCTCTTCACATAGCGTCTGATGACAGGAGTGATCTTCATAGCATCAACTAAAGGTATCTCAATCACAAGCTTTTCCATAAAATCCTTGCACCTTGCATCATCTAGCTCTCGCTTGGATTTCTTAGAGCTCCTTGGGTAAAGAACCTTAGGTTTGTAAACCTTTTCCTTAGCAGATTTCGGACTTGGAACAATATCAGCTCTGCTCCGCGATTGGTGACGCACGACACTAGTTGTGGTGTCGCTCGACACCGGCTCTGCAACTTCAGGAACTTCTTCAGGATCTTCCAAATCCACGACTTCAGCAGCAGGAGACGTCTTTTTGGGCTCAGAAATCAACTTTTTACCACTTCTCAATGTGATGGCACTGCAGTGGGGCCTCGGATTGGTGTCAGTCTTTCCAGGTAAAAAGCTTTCTTGCCTTTTAACAGAACCTGCAGTTTGAGCAACCTGCATATCGAGCATCTTGACATGGGTGTTCAAAGCCTCGATTTTCCCATTCAGATCAAGGTAGAGAGCATTGATCTTTCCATTAAAGTCCATGGTGAGCTTCTGCTGTACTTCCAGAATCTGTTCCAGCATCGACTTCACCTCATTGTCAGGAGTTTGAGTTTGAGTTGGAGAAGTGCCAAAGTTTCTGGAAAAACTGTTGTTGGAGTAGGACTTATGGTATTGAGGCTTAGGCATGTAACCTGAGAAGTTCGGATTACTGGTGAAGGTGCTCCTCTGATTATTTCCATTCAAGCTTCTGGTACCTTGCTGATTACCAAACCTCTGACCTTGAAACCCTGATCCATTGACAAAGTTGACATCTTCCTCCTCAGCTTCATCTTCTGGTTCGAAACTTTCTACCTCCTGTGCAAATCGGACAGACTTCTTACCCACTAAAACTCTATGCACATAGTCAAGCTTAGCCTTCACCTCAGCAATCTGCGATCCATCCCTGTTCCCAGTCTGCTTCTTTCGCTCATAATCAGCATTCTTGGAACTATTGCTAGATGCCAAGTTTTCGATGAGCACAACAGCTTTTTCGGGGTATTTGGTGTTGAAATTTCCATTGCTTGCTGCATCAAGAGTATCTGATACCTCCAATCAACACCTCTGAAGAAAATACCCAACAGCTGCACATCGCTGAAATCATGATGGGGGCAATCTCGCTGGTATGATTTGAATCTCACCCAAGCAGCCTTGAACGCCTCAGTTGGTCTTTGAGAGAATGTCGAGATTTTGAGTCTCGGCTCTTAAGACCTGGCATCATCATAGAAGTTATGCAGGAAGGCGTTCCTGGTCTCTTCCCAAATAGTAAGTGATCCTGGCTCCAACTGCTTCAACCAATTAGCTGCTTCTCCAGCAAGAGAATAAGGAAACAGCTTGCAGAAGAGGCAATCATTGGACACTCCATTTTATTTGGTGCTGGTGACAAGGTCCTCAAACCTCTCGATGTGATCAATAGGATGCTCATGAGAGTGACCATGAAAGGGATGCTGACCCACACGAGTGTAGTACACAGGTTTCAGCTCAAAATCGTTCCTTTGAAACGCAGGGGCGAGAATCACGGACCGATTTGCATAGAACTGCTCAGGCCTGTTGTAGTCTCCAAGTGTTCTTCCACGAGCAGGTGCAGGTGCAGGTTCCCTCACATTCTGGTCTTCTGGAGCATTCGTCTGATTTGGAATGATCACAGCATTACCATCTCCATCAAGTCGTTGGCCTCTCTCATTGCACACATGACCCTCTTGGTCTCTCCAGATTCCAGCATCATCACGAACAAGTCAATTTGCGTTTTCCATCTCTGCCGGTTTCTTTGCTTTTTTGTTCGTTCGCTCTAACTCAGCTAGCTCCTCGTTGTTCAAATTCACTAGCGGTATGTCCTTGTTGCTTCTGGTTCCACGAGTATGCATAAACCTGAAACACAAAAGACAAAGAGAGAGAAAACGAAGTTAGTAAAATAGGTTATAAAAAAGAAAGGTGTCGCGCGACACCGTGGTGTCGCTTGACACTAAGAAAAACTTAGTCGAAACTCAAAAACTAAAGTTTAATGGCAAACTCAAGTCCCCGGCAACGGCGCCAAAACTTGATCTGCTCAAAGTTTAATCCCTAAGCTACTCTGCAAGAGCACAGATGTGCAGTTGTAGTATTGCAGGGGTCGAACCACAGAGACAAGAATTCACTCAATAAACCTAATAGATTTCGAATTACGCGAAGCAGATTTATAAGAAATAAATAGTGATGCAACAGAAAAAAACTAAGAAGCAGAAACGTTTGTAAGATTCAGATGGATGGAGATTAGGCTTAGGGCGTTTCTCAGAAATCAATTAATGCAGATCAATCGATTAGTCAGGGTTCAGATTTAAGAACGGTTCTTGAGCTCAAATAACACAATTATAATTAACCAACTTCCGTTGTGAGAATAATTTAAGTTAAAATCCTAGAATTCCAAATTCCTTCGCAAACCCTAATGATTTAAACCAGCTTTAATGCTCAAGTTTGATATGTTCACAAAGTATCTAAACCAAATTCCTTTGCGAATAGCTATTTTGCTCACCTTAGGTTCTTTCCAGTTATTCAATTACACTTCCGTGTCAATTAAGCAACCTAAGATCTAAGTTCTAGGTGATCAGTCCAGAATTAGCTTTAAGAGAAACCTATGGTGAAGAACTAACATGATTATGAACCCTAACTAAATCAATTAATCAGACATCTAGAGAAAACCTTAATGAGAACCCTAAACCTAACAAGCTAACTACTCAGACATGGATATTGAAACAATAAACATGATTGAATAGATTGCAACAAGAAGCTGAATAAAATAAATAAAGAGGTTCAAAATCTTCTCTCTAAACGAACAGAGTTCAGACTTGTCTCTCCAAACTCTCAAAATCGCAAAAAGCCTAAAGCAAAAGATGTCTTGTTCGAAAATCTAAGGTCAGGTTCAAAAGAGACTAAAAATCCTATTTATATCTTAAAAACACGTATTGAGCTTCTTTGGAAACTTTTGGGCCCAAATCCTTCTTCAAACAGGAAACAAAATCGCGTTATTCTAATTTCTTTGACAAGCGTCGAGCGTCACTCTCTATGGTGTCGTGCGACACTAATGCACATGATTTGTCCTTCGCGAATTTGATCCTGACTTAGCTCCAAAGTGCTCCAAAATCACAAATTAAGCTCCAAACGTACCTATGACCTGTAAAGACTCCAAAAGACTCGAGAAACACTAAAAAGACTCTATAAATAAGACCTATACCATGGTCAAAAACCATAAAAAACCATGATATATCATCTTGCAAATCACCATTTTTAATATTGTACATAAAAATGGGGAAATAACGAACCAACATTCTAAAAATAATCCATTTCAAAATGGTAGGATCATTGAGTCAAAAGAAATGGTAGTATACCCGCAACAGGCAGGGCAAAACTTGAGATTCGATATTAGCTGATGAAGATTCAATATATACTTGTATTTCATACTTAATTATACTCAAATTTGTTTTAAATTGTAAACATATGTACTATCATATAATAAATTTAGAATGACATCAATGTTAATATTTTAACTCATCTAAGCTACATTTGAGAGATTATCGTTTCAACCACACAAATTATCAAATCATTAAAAATATTTAAGAACTGCTTCTAAACTGACATTACAAAGGAAAAATGTAAGATATTTTAATCTACAGTTTTTGCAAGTAATAATTCACTAAAACAATGAACAAGAACTACAAGAATAGATAGATAGATATATATCACATTTATACTATTAAAACAGATGCAATTTTAGTCTTTGCATCCAAACACTCTTATTTTTTAAAAATATTTTTGAAAACTATTTTAATAGTAATCCAGTTTTGTGTAATATATAATAAAAATAAATTTTAATTTATTTTTTTATTTAATTTTAAATTATAGATATTAATACGATCAATTTAGATTTCCTAAATGTAAGTTAGATGCTTACATTCTAATTACCAAAAATCACAAAATTGAATTTTTATTAAATATTTTTAAAAATAATTACCAGGTTCTAATTAGAATTAATTTAACTCTTTAAAATTAAATAATAATTTCACAATAGAGCAAATGATAAATAAATATGTTATTATATTTATTTTATCATAATCAATCAGCTTATAAATTGTAAATATTCAAAATTAGTAAATACTTATTTTATATAGTACTATGATAAGACAGATTAGGATTTTGTTTTCATAAATGCGCTTATTTACCAATTGGTTTGACAAAATATACAAAATTATTGGTTAATTCAAAGCAGATTAGAGAACAGATTAACCCATTTGAACAATAATAAATATATAGATTTGTTGTGTGGTAATATAAATTCACATAATAAGAAAGGTTACAGTTAAAATTATACTGATATATACTATACTAACTCGTACACTTATTATTCTAATATATAACACATGGTAACTTTATAAATTTATAATTTTTTTTAGAGATAACAAAAGTTCCTATCATTTAAGGAATAAAAAAATTTTATTGTAGTTTTTAAGCTATTTTTGTTAGTGTTTGGATTATGTAAAGATTTTTTTTTATTCAATATAAATTTTAATATATAATAAATTATTGTCTCACACAATGCATGTTAGAATTGCATAGCGCAATTAGAAATATGGTATAAATATTGAAACACATATTACACAACAAATCAACACAAAAATCATTTTCTCACCAAAAAACTAACAAAAAAAAAATCAACATCTTTGAATCAGTAATACTTCAATTAGATCTTATTTCTCATTTTATTTTGTAGTTTGAAAAATTCAGTCTACAATTTTTTACGTAATTTATATATTTCAAAATCTAGTTCACAAAAAAATTACTTTGCGTTCACGCGCGGTTTAGATTGTAACCTAAAATAAATTAATAATATTTTATCTGTTAGTTTCATATTTTGACTGGTAATGTTAACTTATCAATGGTATAATTGCTTTGCTAGTATGTTTAAGTTATGAGATTTTTGGTCAATGCAATATAGAATAAATCAAACAAAAAATAAATTTTATTCGTTTTTATAATATGGATGTATGTGTATATTTTTATTTTTATATAAAGAAATATAAATTTTAAAATCAAAATCAAAAAGTTAACCAATAGTCCTAAAATATTTTTTCAGTCATAAAAACAGGGAGTAATGCATTGGTTTGAAAGAATATCATTTTTTTTTAATATATCAAATGACATGCACAAACTAGCTTAATTTATGTTATAACAAGATTATTGTCGATTTTTAATGAACATATTTGTTTTACATGTTAGCTAAAGATCTGAAGTTAAAGTTTGATATTTTGCTCAAGGTCTTACTTATAACAAAGGAAAATGTATTGCCATATGATCAAAACTCAAGAGAGCAAATTGCAAAATAATAAACTGGACACATCTGAATATTTATAAATTTATAACATATTTAAAAGGTGTTCCATTTTGAGAAACAATAACAGAAACTTTCATCACTTAACAAAACAAAACTCAGCAAAAAAATGAAACATAAAATTAAAAAAAGGAAATGGGTTAATTAAATATATAGGTTTTAAGGACCATGCTTCTCTATTTGGTAAAAAGACCTCAGCACACATTTTTTTTTTGTTCATGTTATCAGTGCCCGAAGATCCTCTGCTTCCACTAGTGCTAGCATTATGATTCATGTTCATATTATTGTTGCAGCTCTGGTTCTGCGCGTCTTGATTGATGCAGTAATTGTTATAATTATTTACATGACCACCAATTGGTTGGTTTATCAAACCAATCAAAGCATTGGATTCAACATCACAATAATCTTGGTAAAACGATCCATCAGAGAAATCTAAACAATCCAATGGTGGAAAACTTTGAACTGGAAGCCCCATATCACCATGAATTTCAGGTAAAGAACCGAAATGGTTCCCAACAGGAACAACAGTAGAAAAAGAATCAGAAGATCCAGTAAACTCATTGGTTTCTTGAACATGTAAGAAAGGTTGGTGGTGATTAACTTAATGGATCTCAACAGAAACTACCTGAGAAACAGAAGGTTGATTTATCTTTGGACGCTTGGTTTTACGACCACTTCCACCAATCGGTATGTCCCTTAGCATTCCACCATGAGTCCAGTGTCGGCGACAGTTTTTGCAGAAGTAGCGTGGTTGAGACACCCTATAGTTGTTGTAATAACCGTACTTGGTGTTTTCTGAGTTACACCTTGGACAAACACGTGGTGGAGGCTTCTCTTCATTCACTTGATTGTTTGCTATCAAAAAAATATTTGAGTTCTCCATTTTCCTAGAGAGCTGTTTAGTTTTTTTTTTTAGTCGTTCTTATGGTTTTTTATGCTGTGAGGGTATCTTCTTAAATAGGCTCTTGGAAAGCAGAAATTGTAAAAGAAATAAGTTTTGGGTTCTATAAAATGAGTTTATGAACAAAACGTGTCAAATATTGTGTATTAATAAAATTTAAAAATCATTCTTCACACTATAAATTTTGGGCTAAGCTTAGTCAAACAACCAAGTTTTTTTACTCTATTGAATGTATATGCAAAATGGAGAATCAAGAAGATACGATTAAATGAGCCAACTCTTATAATAAGAAACAAAATCTAGGGATAGGTTAGAATATAAGACCAATTTTAGGCAAAAAAATTATAAATTGTATTTGTTTTACTATAAAAAAAAAGTATAAGAAAACACATGCGTACGTATGATAAATTTTTTATTATAAAATTTATTTTTTAATCTAAACTGATATAAATGGATAGAGCTGAAAATGTGTAGTAGATTATATTACCAAATATTAAGAAAACTATAAACTCAACCACAATAGGAAATAACCTATTTTTTGAAATAGATAAAAAACATAAATAGTTTTAGAAAAATTAGAGATTGAGTAGTGATTCATTAAGAGAGATAATGTGGTGAGCACATGTGTTTCATATTTAAAACAGATACCAATAATGAGAAGCAATACTACAAATGTCAATACCAAAAGGTCCAAAACCATATCAAAAAGAGAAGAGACTCAACCAAAACAAACAAAAAAAAATTTTCCAAATTCTTATTTTGTTTTAAAAATTTTCTCTTAAGTTTAGTTATCCTTTTCAACTAATTTCTACTTTCAAATTCAACCAGCATTTGATGTAAAAAAAAATGATTTGTTAATATATTTTATTTTCAATTCAAAAACAAAAAATATTTAAAACGGAAAAAACATCAAGATAAACAATTTTATGCAGATTTATAGTAACTCATTTTGAATAAAGAAGAAAACATGTATATGTGTGTTAGTAGATATGTTCACAATTGTTTTTCGTGGGTAACAGAAAAACTATGTTGAAGGTTTATAGCGGTGAAAGAGGGTGTGTGAGTAGATCATATTAGTAATCCCAAGAGAGCAAAGGAAAGTTTCTATATCAAGTAACCAATTTTCCATACATATTTTTTAAGGGATTTAATCAATTTTTCTCCTAGTCACGATAGATCTCATAGAGTGTTTAAACTTTAAAGTAGAGAGGGAAAAACAGAAACTTAAATTTAAAAGTCGTTTAGCAAACACAACAAAAGGAAAAAAAGAGAGTCTATATTTGAAAAGGGTTTGCGCCAGAATATAACAATTGTTCGTTTACCAAACTAGACTAAAATAGTTTTCAAATTTAAAGCTCAAAAAGGTCAATAACTATTTCTAACTTATTAATAACTATTTCTAACCGATAATAAGTTGTTTACTGGTGAGATGGGATAAAAAAGAAAATAAGCAATATTGTAGAAATAAAAAAATTTAGCCGAATCACACACTATGAAAAATAGTTTTATGACCTTAGAATAACAAATCTTTGACAGTCGACCAAATATAATATTGATGGGAGAAAGAGAGACTTGACATTCTAGACATACCATAGATTTATCTTATATATTCACTAATGCAGCTCACATACATCAAAGAAAGTGTAGTTTCAAAACAGAGTACTTACTGAAAACAGAGCAATACTTTAAGAGATAAAACACTTGAAACTCGAGGAACACTAAAACAGATGTAATCAAAACTTAGTTCTATGTACAAGTTATATCTGATAGCCGTAGATTTATCTTATTAATAATGTTCATCTGTTATTTATAATTGTTAAACCAAATTATCAAATGTATAATTGTGGTTGTTCAATTTACTTTTAACTATGAGACTTCTTTTTTGTTCAACCATTTGTTTCATTCACTTAAACTTCACGAGTACAATAAGAGGGAATGTTACATCCTCGATGATAATTAGCATACAAAATAGAGGAGATTAAACTTAAAACAGATAGAGATTGATAGATTGAATGAATTAGAGGACAAGCTCAAATGTGTCAGTTGAAACTTCATGGCAAAGCTGGAGTGTCTAAGATTAGTCACTTTACAATGTGACATTGAGAAAGAATCCTTACCTCTGAAAATCGTTGAAGCGATCTCAGTAGTCTCTTTTGGTCCCGTGCAATCCCGGATGTAAGAGAGCAAATTGGTGAAGGAGTTAAGCTGTTTAATGGGTAATGAACCCGGTAAAAGAACGTCTCTCATAGAGAGGAAAGATGGCGGTAAAATTCTCTCCTTCCCCCCCCCTCC
This sequence comes from Eutrema salsugineum, assembly GCF_000478725.1. Lineage (NCBI taxonomy): Eukaryota > Viridiplantae > Streptophyta > Magnoliopsida > Brassicales > Brassicaceae > Eutrema > Eutrema salsugineum. Next base: position 4,455,478 of record NW_006256867.1, read on the forward strand.
CCCCAAATGAGGAAGGTGAAAACGATCTCTCCCACATGGAGGAAGTTGATCCAAATAGCTTATCCCTAGAAGAATTTATTGGAATATGTCTCTCCGTCGTAATGGAGAAAGATACCTGAAGGTAAAAGCCGGAGCTAGATTTGTCAAGCGGTGATGAACTTCTCTTTACTGGGCCTTCTAACAAGAAAAAGCCATTATTATTTGCAACTGTGGACTAAACACCATGAAGTTCCAATTGGGCCAGGCCCACGATGAAGACCAACGTTGAGAAATGGAGACAAGACGTCGTGACAACGTAATGGTAGGGAGCATTCGGTGGTAGCACACCAGAATTTTCAAACATAGCAGGGCAAAAGGAGATGGGAGAGGCTCGGTCCTCTGAATTTTCGTCGTTGAGGCAACTCTTGCAGGCAGAGCAGCCTATGTGAAAGTTTGATGACGAAATATTGAAAGCTCTACGTTTAAGCAGGAAGTTATGGCAGTAGAGGAGGAGAGTCGGCTGTTGAAACGGCCGGTGAGATGTGTCTTTAATCATTAGATCTGGCCAATAAAAAATCGCCAATGGAGTTTCCGCTTTTTTAATTTAATGATGGCTATAGTTGTCCGTATGAAAAAATGTGGGTTATTTTAGAAAAGATTTAGTTTTTTGAAGTTATTTTAGAGATTTGTCCATTAAAAAAACAGATTATATAAATAAGAAAAAATAACATGTGATCAAAGGATTGTATAGAATTACCAGTTTATCATTAAATGAAAAATGAGTTTCAGAAGATTAAAGATCATAATAAAATCAAGGACAATTAAATTTGTGAATAAAATAGATATAAGTCGCTTCATATTTAGATCATCTAAGAAAAATTTTAAATTTTTATAGTAGTTTAATAATCTATTTTTCATTTTTTAATAAAAATTTTGAAATTTCAAGATAACTTAAAAGGAAATGAATAGTCATAATGCTTAAGAGTTACCACGATAAAATACATAAACTAAATGTTCTATATCTTTACGAATCATTATAATTTTATAATAAATTAATAATTACCATAAATTCTCATGCTTTAATCTAATTACAAATTTATCCTTTTTGTCTTAACTCAAATATTTTAATTTTATTTCCTTATCTTAACAATATTTTCTAATAAATAATTACCAAATTTTTAAATTTGACATCTATAATTTTCAAGAAATACATAATTTTATAAAAAAAATTCATTTTATAAGTTATAGATTTCTATTTTCATGAAATATTTAATTTTTTTGGGGAGGGGGGAAGGAAATCATGTATATAATTGTATGGCAGGAAATTGAGATTTTATGTTTTTACGGAAAACATGATTTTATGTTTTTTGCAAGAAAACATGATGTTACGTTTTTACAAGAAAACGAGATTTGATCCTTCAAGGGGAAAAAAGATTTTATATTTTTTTGCGGGAGATAGAATTTTATTTTTTTGATGGAAAATAAGATGTTACGTTTTTTTGAAAAACAAGATTTTATGTTTTGGCGTGAAAATAGGATTTTATAATTTTTACAAAAAAAAGAAATTTTATGTTTTTGGCAGAAATTTGAAATTTATGTTTTTGAAGGGAAAATCCTATTTATGTTCTTACAGAAAAACATAATTATACATTTTAGGCGGGAAAATAAAATTTTATGTTTTTTTACAGAAAAATGAGATTTTACGTTTTTAGCCAAAAAAATATGATTTTATGTTATTGGCAGAGAATTGAGATTTATGTTTTTAGAAAAAAATGAGATTTTACATTGTTATGAAAAAATTATTTACATTTGATTTGGGAAAATATGATTTTATGTTTTTATTATTTATATTTATTGTGTATTGTTGATTTATATTATTTATTGATTTTTGTTAAGTATATTTTTATTATTTGACTTTTTGGACTGAATGATCTCTATCCATATGTGGATCAGCCAGATGAGTTTAAAATTTTCTTCATAATTTTATAAGTAATTCATATGCTTCATCTAAATGATCCATCAAAATGAATCGGTTGATGCAATTAAACAAATATCATATTACTGCTTCATCTTGCTTCATCTGGATGGATCTTCAAGATCCTAAGTGGGATAAGAAGTTGTTGAAAATTTTGTAATTGCCTAATTGGTTTAGTCAAGAATAAGTAAGTGTTAAAACAGCTCAAACTATTTTTTTTTTAATCTAAAAACCAGTTTAGTCTTAATTTGTTTACGTTAGGTTGGAAACTTTTATTCCACCTCTGATAAATATGTCGGCTGACTCTCTAGCAAAATCTGCTCTTCAGGAACTCATGCAATAGTATAACTCTTTCAAGTTTAAATGTAATTGCATGTCTTTCAAAACAAAAAAAAAGGAATAAGAGGAACGAGTAGAAAAGAGACGTGCAAAACTGACCTATGAGACTACAACAACCATTTTCTAATAGGAAAATTAGGTGGAAGAACATGATTCAGAGCTTATATTTGCACCATTATAATGTTCATTTTTCTCCTTGAGAAATTATCCAAAACTCATTCAGACATGGGGACCACTAGTTACATTTCCTCAGCTTTTTTCTTTTAACGTCTCTCTCTTGTCTCCACGTTATCTCTTCCAAAAAAAGTTTTTTTTAAGCTTTTCTCTTTTCCAAAAAAAGTTTTTCGTGAAAAAATTATTCACTAACATTTAAACAACTATCCATTAGTAGTCAACTACTCAATTATATATATAACTATTGTGCTATAATGCTTCATTTTTTTCATTATGTATATAGTGATTTGATGATAAATTAGTCGTCTATATTTATACGACTATTTCGTAAATAGTCACCTACTCGAATACCTACATAATTGTGGTGCTTTAATGCTTCAATTTTTTTTCTTATATGTTTATCATGAGGGATTTGTTAATAAATTAGTTGTCTACATTTAAACGACTATTTTTTTCTCAATAGTCATGTACTCGAGTACCTACATAAGTATGGTTATTTTTTATCAATAGTCATATACTCGAGTACCTATATAACTATGATGCTTTAATGGTTCAAATTTTTGTTTTTCATGGGCTTATCGTTAGTGATTTGTATCTACATTTATACGATTATTTTGTCTGTAGTCACCTACTCGAATACCTTCATAAATATGGTGCTTTAATGTTTCAATTTTTATTTTTTATCTCATAAGCTTATTGTTAGTGATTTGATGATAAGTTAATCGTCTATATTTATACGACTACTTTTTGTTAGTAGTCACCTACTCAAATACCAACATAGTTATGATGTCTTAATGCTTCATTTGTTTTTTCTTATGTGGTTATTATGAGTGATTTGGTGATGAATTAGTCGTCTACATTTAGGTGATTATTTCATCAGTAGTCAGATGTTCGAGCACCTACATTAGCATATCTATCTTAAAAACAAAATATCTTATGTGTATATATTAAAAACAATAATAATAATAATAATATATAATTAATAAAAACATAAAATCATATTTTCCCACATCAAACGTAAGTATTTTGAAAAACTTTCTTAAGTGTATATATTATAGCATAAGTATTTTACAAACAAAATTTATAGGCATCTACATTTAGACAACTATTAATTCAGTAGTCATATACTCGAGCACCTACATTGACATAACTATGATGCTTTATTGTTTCAAAAAAATTACTCGAATATCTACATTGTCGTAATAGTCATTTGATTTTTTTGACGAAGCCAAAAAATAGTCATCTGTTTTAACTGTCACGATAGTCATCTGTTTTGTTAAGAGAACAAAAGTCTTTTAGTGGCAGAAGAAAGAGAAAATGTTGTAGTTTTTACAGATTAATGTGCAATGGGTTTTTCGATATTTTTTCATTTTTTTGACAGTTGACTACTGTCATATACCCAATTGACTACTTTTCTAGGGTGAATAACTAACTTTTTTTTAGAAACTATTATTCTTGCAAATCACCATTTTTAATATTGTACATAAAAGTGGGGAAATAACGAACCAACATTCTAAAAATATTCCATTTCAAAATGCTACAATCATTGAGTCAAAAGAAATGGTAGTATTCAGTATATACTTGTATTTCATACTTAGTTACACTCAAATTTGTTTTAAATTGTAAACATATGTACTATCATATAATGAATTTAGAATGACATCAACGTTAATATTTTAACTCATCTAAGCTACATTTGAGAGATTATCGTTTCAACCACACAAATTATCAAATCATTAAAAATATTTAATAACTGCTTCTAAACTGACATTACAAAGGAAAAATGTAAGATATTTTAATTTACAGTTTTTACAAGTAATAATTCACTTAAACTATGAACAAGAACTACAAGAATAGATAGATATATATATCACATTTATACTATTAAAACAGATGCAATTTAGTCTTTGCATCCAAACACTCTTATTTTTAAAAAATATTTTTGAAAACTATTTTAATAGTAATCCAGTTTGGTGTAATATACAATAAAAATAAATTTTATTTTTTTATTTAATTTTAAATTATAGATATTAATACGATCAATTTTACATTTCCTAAATGTAAGTTAGATGCTTACATTCTAATTACAAAAAAATCACAAAATTCAATTTTTATTAAATATTTTAAAAAATAATTACTCGATTCTAATTAGAATTAATTTAACTCTTCAAAATTAAATAATACTTTCACAATAGTGCAAATAATAAATAAATATGTTATTATATTTATTTTATTATAATCAATCAGCTTATAAATTTTAAATATTCAAAATTAGTAAATATTTATTTTATATAGTACTATGATAAGATAGATTAGGGTTATCTTTTCATAAATACATTGTTTACCGATTGGTTTGACAAAATTTACAAAATTATTGGTTAATTCAAAGCAGATTAGAGAACAGATTAACACATTTGAAAAATAGTAAATATATAGATTGGTTGTGTGGTAATATAAATTCACATAATAAGAAAGTTTACAATTAAAATTATATTGATATATACTATGCTAACTCGTACACTTATTATTCTAATATATAACATATGGTAACTTTATATATTTATAAATTTTTTTGTTAGATAACAAAATTTCCTATTATTTAAGGAATAAAAATTTTCATTGTAGTTTTTAAACTATTTTTGTTATTGTTTGGATTACGTAAAGATTGTTTATTCAATATAAATTTTAATGTATAATAAATTATTGTCCCACACAATGCATATTAGAATTGGATAGCGCCAATTAGAAATGTGGTATAAATATTGAAACACATATTACACAACAAATCAACATAAAATATCATTTTCCCACCAAAAACCTAACAACCAAAAAAAACAACATCTTTGAATCAATAATACTTCAATTAGATCTTATTTCTCATTTCTAATTTGTAGTTTGAAAAATTCAGTCTACAAATTTTTTTACGTAATTTATATATTTCAAAATCTAGTTTACAAAAAAATTACTTTGCGTTCACGCGCGGTTTAGATTCTAACCTAGAATGAATTAATGATATTTTATCTGTTAGTTTCATATTTTGACTGGTAATGTTAACTTATCAATGGTATAATTGCTTTGCTAGTATGTTTAAGTTATGAGATTTTCGGTCAGTGAAATATAGAATAAATCAAACAAAAAATAATTTTATTCGTTTTTATAATATGAATGTTTGTGTATATTTTTATTTTTATATAAAGAAAAATAAAATTTAAAATCAAAATTTAACCAATGGTCCTAAAATATTTTTTTTCAGTCATAAAAATAGGGAGTATTAAACATCCTGACCATAAATGCATTGGTTTGAAAGAATATCATTTTTTTTTAATATATCAATGAAAGCAATGTATCTTGATGGGGACGAAGAAACTTGGGTAAGCATTGGGATGGTTTCCGATTCACGATGGAAAGCGGGTCAACAAGGAAAACGAGTAGCGGATACCAGTAAATCAATCCAAAATGCGGTCAAGACGAAACTCGGTAGTTTTTCGGAAAGCAATATTACGAAGAGTAAATCCATATTATCTCGATCTGATATTGCAGATACAAGGATCTATACAGCGGATCACTATATCGGTACTGTAATTCAAATCGCTCCGAGAATATTTGGAGTGCTTCCATATAAGGGTGTCAAATATCTAAAAGGATTGGAGAGTGAGGATATGATCTGGGAATTAAAATCTACGGTCAGACAGAGAGATTCACAGAAATCTCAGAAAAGAGGAAGATTAGGTGTCGACTTCCATTCCAAGATTTGGTGTAATGATGGACGGATTCGAATGGATTCTGATTTCCGCGGTGTATGCTATTATGTTTGGATCGGTTTTAGACAAAGGCAACAGGCAAGATTCTGCAGGATTAAAACTCGCCAATTACAGAAGTATTTGAAGCAAGTCATGTATGTAGAGATGATCTCGGTGATTAATTTCTGGAGATTACATATTGCAAATCATATTTTTCAATCAATGTACAATCTCTACTACGCAAATCGGGTGCAATATATAAAGAAGAATGGTGTCATTGATGCTAAACACACAAACCCCTTTTTTCCCTCGGATCTCTCTTCTCAGCCCTTGCTTCTTTCTACACGGACAAAACAGATGGCTCAGAGCAATTTGGTTAAACAAACTGGGCTGGGGATGAATGCGGACAAGTCTCTTAAGCGGTTGAAGATTACGGTCCCACACTTTGACAACACAAACTTGATTGAAAGCTATTCACGGACGTTAATCGGTCGGTGTATGAACCCACATATGCAAGATATGAAGGCCTTGCTGTTCATGCTCCCCAGAATCTGGAAAGTAGAGGAAAGGGTGGCGGGTGCAGATTTGGGTTTAGGTCGATTCCAATTCGATTTTGACAAGGAGGAAGATATAATTGAGATAATGAAAATGGAACCTGTTTCGATTACTGGATGCTCTCGTTGGTGCGGTGGTCTCCGGTGGTGGATCCGAATTACCCATCAGCGATTAAGTTTTGGGTACGCGTCATTGGCGTTCCCTTACACTTCTGGGCGGATGAAACTTTCCGGTGTATCGGAAAAGCCATTGGGGATGTCAAAGCGGTCAATCTAGACGACGGACAGATTCAGGTGGTCATCGATGGGCAGAAGCCACTGTGCTTTGAAACGGTCGTCGAGTTTCAGGGTGGGGAGGAAACGATCGTTTATTTACGATATGAGAGGCTTTTTGGTTACTGCAGAAATTGTCTTAGCCTATGTCACGATCACCAACGGTGCCCAAATCGGTCAGATGGGGCGGATCGCAAGGTTGCGGAGGATCATGGTGAGGACCAGGGAGATATCCATGGACCTGCGTCTTATAGAACCGCGATGTTACATGGAAATGCAGGAAATAAGGAAAGAGGAAGAAATGGAGTTTCTGTTGGATTGCAAAAAGGTCCACAAAAAGGAAAAGGGAAGGAGAGCTCTCGTCAAAGCGTAGCGGACGAAGACGGAAGGCAGCAGCGAAGCAGGTCGGAGTGGAAATACGGTGAAGGCTCCTCGCGATATACCCGACCATCAAGCTATGTCCCTCCCAAGGAAATGACTCAAAAGCAGACAACCTCAGGTGTCATGCGGAACACACCACGGCAGCTGGAGAAAGTTCAGACAAACTCGGATCAAATTAAGGTGGATCAAACAAAAAAAGATCGGAAAGAGGAAGAAAGGCAAATGACACAATCGGTCAAGGGCATATCTTCTACGATTTTTCCTTTGGAAAGTTCGGCGAGGAAGAGTTTGACGTTTGAAGATGGTGGTTTTGTTAGTTATGGATCTCGGGACAAAGACTTAATGGATTCGGAGAACATGAATTGGTTGGCAGAAATTTCTGATTCCTTTGGGAGTTTTGAGGAAGCAATCATGGGTGAAGAGGTTTCAGGTGATGATATCGGGATGGGTATGATGTTAGAGGGGCAGGAGAGTTACATGATAAAAGCGGCTACTCCGAAAGAGACGCAAGGTGTACTAACGAAGGCGAATGAGAGGTGTGGAAAAGAGGATGGAGAGATTGTTGAAATATCTGCAATGGTGAATCAAAAAGAAGAGGGGATGATGGATACGCTGAAGGAATATGAAAATGGTGGTGGCACAGATCGGGAGACTATGATAGAGACAAAGGAGATGGGCTCGGAAGCTTTGGTGGGGGTCACAAAACAGGGAACAAAGAAGAAACTCACCAAGACTTCCTCGCAGGTTTTGGTAGGCACCACAAAGAAACGGTTGGTGCAAGCTCTAATCTCTCCTCGGAAAAAACAGGCAGCAAAAACTTCGGATCGGAACAAGGAAGGAACAGGTTTAGGCGGCTCAAAGGGTTCATCAGACCCGATAATAGATCCAAAACCATGACCTATTTGATTTATGCGGATTCTCAGCTGGAATTGCCAAGGCGTAGGGAGCCATTGGACAATAAGTTATCTTCGGGAGGTGTGGAAGAGACACAGACCTGAATTCTTGTTTCTTTCTGAAACCAAACAAGATTTTTCGTTTTTACAAAAATTTCAATTTCATTTTGGTTATAATAAATTGTACACGGTGGAGCCGTGCGGTGCAAGTGGTGGACTTGCTTTATTTTATAATTCTGCTTTTGATGTTACTATTTTATTTTCGAATAATAGAATTATTGATATCGAAGCAAATGTTCTGGGAAGACAAGTATTTATATCTTTTATTTATGGAGATCCGGTTCCAAAATTGCAGGACCAAGTTTGGGAAAGACTAACAAGAATAAGCCTTAATCGGAATGACCATTGGTTTATTATTGATGATTTAAACGAATTAACGGGTAATCATGAAAAAGAAGGAGGTACTCTAAGGCATGCTTCAACTTTTGTATCCTTTAATCTCATGATTCGGGACTGTGGATTCTTGGAATTTCCATGTTTGGGAAATACTATGTCTTGGAAAGGACGGCAGAATTCAAAAGTGGTGAGGTGTAAACTTGATCGGGCTCTAGCAAATGCAGATTGGCATGAGATTTTCCCCCAATCTGTAGTCGAGTATTTGGCAATGATTGGTTCGGATCATAGACCAATAGTCGCTACAATTGTGGATAAAATTCCAAGGAAAAAATCACAGTTTCGATTTGATAAAAGATGGTTAGGACAAGAAGGCCTAATGGAATCTATTTTTAGAGGTTGGGATTTAGGTAATGGACGAGAAGTGAAGTTTGTAGATAAAATACGTAATTGCCGGAGGGAAATATCCAGATGGAGGAAAACCTCCTTACCATATGGACAGGAAAAAATTAATGAGTTAAAACGGGCTTTAGACGAGATCCAGACGGATGATACAAGTACGGAGGAGGAGTTATTAGAGATCACAAAAAAGTTAAAGGAAGCATATAGGGATGAAGAATTATTCTGGCAACAAAAAAGCCGTACCCACTGGGCGAGGGATAGAGACAAGAATACAAAATTCTATCATGCATTAGTAAAACAAAGGAGAGCGCGGAACCGAATTATTGGCTTACATAACACAGCAGATGCATGGGTTACTGCCGAAAAAGAGATACAACAAGTGGCGGAAAAATATTTTGACGACATTTTTACGTCGACATCGCCGACAGAGTTTGAGGAAGCACTAGGAGAGATAAAACCTTTAATTTCGGAAACCAATAATAAGATGCTCACGGCCAGGGCTACTGAGGAGGAAGTACGGAAGGCTCTCTTCATGATGCATCCTGAAAAAGCTCTGGGACCAGACGGCATGACTGCACTTTTCTACCAACGCTCGTGGCAAATCATCAAGGCAGATATAGTAGGATTAGTTAACGGTTTTCTGGACACAGGGAGCTTCGATGAGAGATTGAACATGACAAATATTTGTCTAATACCAAAAACGGAAAGATCCACCAGGATGACAGAATTACGCCCCATCAGCCTATGTAACGTGGGCTATAAGATAATTTCCAAAGTATTATGTCAAAGGTTAAAAAACTATTACCGGACCTGATATCGGAAACACAATCAGCCTTTGTGGCAGGACGGTTGATTTCGGATAATATCCTAATTGCCCAGGAGATGTTTCACGGACTGAGGACCAACAAGTCCTGCAAAAACAAATTTGTTGCAGTTAAGACCGATATGAGTAAAGCTTATGATAGAGTTGAATAGAGCTTTATTGAGAATTTGTTGAGACGTTTTGGCTTTGCGGAAAAATGGATAGTTTGGATGATGAGATGTATAACTTCGGTTCGATATAAAGTCCTCTTGAATGGACAACCAAAGGGACAAATCATTCCTGGCAGAGGATTACGTCAAGGGGACCCCTTATCACCATATTTATTTATATTATGCACGGAGGCCTTAATTTCAAATATAAGGAAAGCGGAAGAGGAAAAATTACTGACGGGTCTAAAGATCGCAAGGGCGAGCCCACCGATTACACATTTACTTTTTGCGGATGATAGTTTATTCTTTTGAAAAGCAAAAAAGGAAGAGATTCAGAAGATTCTATCTATATTGTTTACGTAAGAAAGAGCATCAGGCCAACAAATTAATTTTGATAAATCATCTCTTGTATTTGGGCATACGGTTTCTGAGGAGGTACAAAATGAGTTGAAACAACTATTAGGTATTTCGAAGATTGGAGGAAATGGATCCTATTTGGGTATCCCGGAAAGTCTAGATGGGGCCAAAAGTAGAGTCTTTAATTTTGTAGCGGAAAGACAGCATGATCGGATTAATGGCTGGACCTCGCGGTTATTATCAAAAGGTGGAAAAGAAGTCTTACTTAAGTCAGTGGCATCGGCAATGCCTACCTTTGTAATGTCATGCTTTTGTTTACCCAAGTCTACGACGGCAAAGTTGACAAGTGCAGCGGCGAGATATTGGTGGTCCTCTGATGGGCACAATAGAGGAATGCATTGGATCGCATGGAACAAGATGTGCAGAGGCAAGACAGAAGGAGGAATTGGATTCCGAAATGTGGAGGATTTTAACACAGCACTATTGGCAAAACAATTATGGCGTTTATTAGATAAACCAAATTCATTGTTTGCATGAGTTTTTAAGGGACGATACTTTCGGAGTTCTTCCCCTTTTGAACCTATCCGCTCATACTCGCCATCCTATGGCTGGCGGAGTATAATATCGGCTAGATCTCTGGTTAATAAAGGGCTAATCAAAAGAGTTGGTTCGGGCTGTTCCATTTCGGTATGGAATGACCTCTGGATACCAGACTCTCGCCCGAGATCAGCCACTTGTAAGGGTTTTAATTATTATCCGAATCTAATGGTAAATCACCTGATTGATCCAATGACAAATACTTGGAATATGGGTTTGCTAAATGCAATTATTGAACCTGCGGATGTGGAAATTATTCGAGGAATACCTATTAGCAGGACCTACAGCCAGGATTCACTAGGCTGGCATTTTACCAAATCTGGTAGATATACGGTTAAATCGGGATATCACATTGAGCAACAATACAAGGACTGCCCGCGAAATGATATTTACGGCCCAGATGTTAAAGTTCTACAGGCTCACACATGGAAATTAGAGTGTGCACCGAAATTAAGATACTTTATTTGGCAGGCTATATCTGGATGTCTATCAGTGTCGGCTAGATTACGGACACGTGGAATAAAATGTGACACTCAATGCGCACGATGTGGAGCAGAGGAAGAAACTATTAACCATGTTCTATTTGAATGCCCCCCTGCCCTGCAGACTTGGGCTATGTCTCAGATACCGACCCCTCCGGGCGTTTTTCCAATGACTTTGGTTTTCTCAAATTTCGACCATTTGTTCTGGAGATTGCCAAAGAATTCTAACAATTCTCAATTCCATGGATTGCGTGGTATATATGGAAAGCAAGAAATGAGAAAGTTTATTCGAATATCGATGTGGACCCAAGGATTACTTTAAAAAAGGCAGAAACTGAGGCGGTACTATGGACAGAGGCTCAAACGAATGAGCAAGATTTAGGGATACAAGACAATAGGAACATTTTGATGTCACAACCAATGATATATGAGGGTTGGTGGTGTTTTATTGATGCCTCTTGGAAGGCAACAGATTTATCATCGGGATTGGGATGGTATTATTTCCAGGACAGGGTTAAGGACAGAATAATGGGAGCACGAAATGTCAGACGGAGTCTATCACCTCTGCATGCAGAGATGGAAGCCCTAATTTGGGCCATGCTTTGCATGATCGAGAATCAGAAGACAGAGGTCGCTTTTGCAACAGACTGTTCGGATTTGGTGCAGATGGTGTCTGAATCCGCCGAATGGCCAGCTTTTGCTATACACTTGGAGGAAATCGTGAAGATCAAGGAGAGGTTTAGTTTCTTTTCACTATCACACATTCCACGAGCGAAGAATATGGAGGCAGATAACCTAGCAAGAAGTGCTCGGATCTATCCTCGTGATGTTAATTATGTAAACTCGGTATCTCCAGTTTGGTCTGTCAAATCGTTATAGGTATCTAGGCTGTTGACAAAAAAAAAAAACAAATGACATGCACAAACTAACTTAATTTATGTTATAACAAGATTATTGTCGATTTCTAATGAACATATTTGTTTTACATGTTAGCTAAAGATCTGAAGTTAAAGTTTGATATTTTGCTCAAGGTCTTACTTATAACAAAGGAAAATACATTGCCATATGATCAAAACTCAAGAGAGCAAATTGCAAAATAATAAACTGGACACATCTAAATATTTATAAATTTATAATATATTAAAAATATGTTCTGTTTTGAGAAACAATGACAGAAACTTTCATCACTTAAAAAAAAAAACTCAGCAAAAAAAATGAAACATAAAATTAAGAAAAGGAAATGGGTTAATTAAATATATAATTTTTAAGGACCATGCTTCTCCATATGGTAAAAAGACCTCGGCACACATTTGTTTTTGTTCATGTTATCAGTGCCCGAAGATCCTCTGCTTCCACTAGTGCTAGCATTATGATTCATGTTCATAGTATTGTTGCAGCTCTGGTTCTGTGTGTCTTGATTGATTCAGTAATTGTTATAATTATTTACATGACCACCAATCGGTTGGTTTATCAAAGGATTACCAATCAAAGCATTGGATTCAACATCACAATAATCTTGGTAAAACGATTCATCAGAGAAATCTAAACAATCCAATGGTGGAAAACTTTGAACTGGAAGCACCATATCACCATGAATTTCAGGTAAAGAACTGAAATGGTTCCCAGCAGGAACAACAGTAGAAGAAGAAGAATCAGAAGTTCCAGTAAACTCATTGGTTTCTTGAACATGTAAGAAAGGTTGATGGTGATTAACTTGTTGGATCTCAACAGAAACTACCTGAGAAACAGAAGGTTGATTTATCTTTGGACGCTTGGTTTTACGGCCACTTCCACCAATCGGTATGTCCCTTAGCGTTCCACCATGAGTCCAGTGTCGGTGACAGTTTTTGCAGAAGTAGCGCGGTTGAGACACCCTATAGTTGTTGTAATAACTGAACTTGGTGTTGTCTGAGTTACACCTTGGAAAAACACGTCGTGGAGGCTTCTCTTCATTCACTTGATTGTTTCCTATCACAAAAATATTTGATTTCTCCATTTTTCTAGAAAGCTATTTAATTGTTTTTTTGGTTTTTTATGCTGTGAGGGTATCTTCTTATATAGGCTCTTGGGAAGCAGAAATTAAAGAAGAAATAAGTTTTGGGTTCTAGAAAATGATTTTATGAACAAAATGTGTCAAAGATTGTGTATTAATAAAATTTAAAAATCAATCTTCACACTATAAATTTTGGGCTAAGCTTAATCAACAACCAAGTCTTTTTTACTCTATTGGATGTATATGCAAAATGGAGAATTAAGAAGATACGATTAAATGAGCCAACTCTTATAATAAGAAACAAAATCTAGGGATAGGTTAGAATATAAGACCAATTTTAGGCAAAAAAATTATAAATTGTATTTGTTTTACTATAAAAAAAAGAGTATAAGAAAATACGTGTGTACGTATGATAAAATTTTATTATAAATTTTATTTTTTATGAGATTTGTCTATAATCTAAACTGCTACAAATGGATAGAGCTGAAAGTGTGTAGTAGATTATAATACACAATATTAAAAAACTATATACTCAACCACAATAGGAAATAACATATTTTTCGAAATAGACAAAACACATAAATAGTTTTAGAAAAATTAGAGATTGAGTAGTGATTCATTAAGAGAGAGATAATGTGGTGAGCACATGTGTTTCATATTTAAAACAGATACCAATAATGAGAAGCATTACTACAAATGTATTTGTCGATACCAAAACCATATCAAAAAGAGAAGAGACTCAACCAAAACAAAAAAAAAAAAAACTTTTTCCAAATTCTTATTTTATTTAAAAAAATTTCTCTTAAGTTTAGTTATCCTTTTCAACTAATTTCTACTTTCAAATTCAACCAGCATTTGATGTAAAAAAGTTTTATTTTTTAATATATTTTATATTCAATTCAAAAACAAAAACTATTTAAAACGGAAAAAACATCAAGATAAACAATTTTATGCAGATTTATAGTAACTCATTTTGAATAAAGAAGAAAACATGTATATGTGTGTTAGTAGATATGTTCACAATCGTTTTTTGTGTCACGTATGAGAAATGTGTAACAGTATAACTATGTTGAAGGTTTATAGCGGTGAAAGATGGTGCGTGAGTATATCATACTAGTAATCCCAAGAGAGCAAGAAACTCATATAGGAAAGTTTCTATATCAAGTAACCATTTTTCCATAAATCTTTTTTAAAGGATTTAATCAATTTTTCTCCTAGTCACGATAGATCTCATAGAGTGTTTAAACTTTAATGTAGAGAGGGAATAACAGAAACTTAAATTTAAAAGTCGTTTAGAAAATATAACAAGAGGCAAAAAAAGAGAGTCTATACTTGAAAAAGGTTTGCGCCAGAATCTAACAATTGTTCGTTTACCAAACTAGACTAAAATAGTTTACAAATTTAAAGCTCAAACGGTCAATAACTATTTCTAACCGATAATAAGTTGTTTACTGGTAAGATGGGATTAAAAAAAAAGCAATATTGTAGAAATAAAAAAACATTAGCTGAACCACACACTATGAAAAATAATTTATGACCTTAGAATAACAAATCTTTGACAGTCGACCAAATCTAAGATTGATGAAAGAAAGAGAGACTTGACATTCTAGACATACCATAGATTTATCTTATATATTCACTAATGCAGCTCACATACATCAAAGCAAGTGTAGTTTCAAAACAGAGTACTTACTGAAAACAGAGCAATACTTTAAGAGATAAAACACTTGAAACTCGAAGAACACATAAACAGACGTAATCAAAACTTAGTTCTATGTACAAGTTATATTTGATAGCCGTAGATTTATCATATTTACATGCTAACACATCTCATATTAATAATGTTCATCTGTTATTTATAATTGTTAAACCAAATTATCAAATGTATAATTGTGGTTGTTCAATTTTCTTTTAATTATGAAACTTATTTTTTGTTTAACCATTTGTTTCATTCACTTAAACTTCACGAGTACAATAAGAGGGAATGTTACATCCTCGATGATAACTAGCATACAAAATAGAAGAGATTAAACTTAAAAGAGATAGAGATTGATAGATTGAACGAATTAGAGGCCAAGCTCGAATGTGCCAGTTGAAACTTCATGGCAAAGCTGGAGTGTCTAAGATTAGTCACTTTACAATGTGACGTAAAAGAACGTCTCTCATAGAGAGGAAACATGGCAGTAAAATTCTCTCCCTACCCCCTCCCCAAAAGAGGAAGGTGAAAACGATTTCTCCCAACTGGAGGAAGTTGATCCAAATAGCTTATCCCTAGAGGGATTTATTGGAATTGGTCTCTCTGTCGTAATGGAGGAAGGTACCTGAAAGTAAAAGCCGGAGCTAGATTTGTCAAATGCTGATGAACTTCTTTTTACTGGGCCTTTTAACAAGAAATAAACCATTATTGTTTGCAACTATGGGCTAAACACCATAAAGTTCCAATTGGGTCAGGCCCACGATGAAGACCAACTTGGGAAATGAAGTCAAGACGCCGTGACAACGTAATGGTAGGGACCGTTCGGCAGTAGCACACCGGAATTTTCAAACATAGCAGGGAAAAAGGAGGTGGGAGAGGCTCGGTCCTCTAAATTTTCGCCGTTGAGGCAACACTTGCAGTCAGAGCAGCGTATGTGGCCGTTTGATGACGAAATATTGAAAGTTCTATGTGTAAAAGGGAAGTTATGGCAGTAGAGGAGGAGAGTCGGCTGTTAAAACGGCCGGTGAGATATGTCTTTAAAACATTAGATCTGGCCATAAGAAAATTTGCTGATTGAGTTTCTGCTTTTTTTTATTTAATGAAGGTTATAGTTGTCTGTATGAAAGAAAGAGGGTTCTATTAGAAAATATTTAGTTTTTTGGAGTTATTTTAGAGAATTGTCCATTAAAAAAAAAAATTAGATAAATAAAAAAAATAATATGTGATCAAAGGATTGTAAAGAAATACCAACCTATCATTAAATTAAAAATGAGTTTCAAGAGATTAAAGATCGCAATAAAATTAAAGACAGCTAAATTTTGTGAATAAAATAGATATAAGTTGCTTCATATTTAAACCATATAAGAAATTTTTTAAATTTTTATAGTAGTTTAATAATCTATTTTTCATTTTTAAATAAATAGTCATAATGCATAAAAATTACCACGATAAAATACATAATTTAAATGTTCTATATCTTTACAAATCATTATAATTTTATAATTACACTGTCATCACTTATCACACCATCATCTATTTCTCTATTTTGTATCGCTATAAGAAATTTGATAATAATGTCAGAAGTTTGATTGTTATAAACTGGGACCAAATAATAATTTTTTCATTTTTAGTACATACAAAAATAACAACAAACATCAAATTCACATATTTATAATGAGATAAGAATGCTAAATTTTATTTATTTGGCAATCTGTAAACGTTTTACTAACTATTTTGTTAAATTAATAAATGTTGATCAAAATCTTTAAAGCGAGTTAAAAAAAAAAAATGATCTAAACACATAAAAGTAAGTTTTTAAAAAAAAAATAGAATAACAAAAAATAAATCACAATATAGTTTTAACAGGTAGACAATGAAACAAATACATAAAAAGTATAGACAAGTAGACTGATGATTATGGATCTTAGTTAGAGAGGTCAATTCGATAAATCAGATAATAAAACTCTTATTAATAATTGAGTATGAAATTACAAGAGAGGTTAGGTTGGAAGATATTAGACCAACTAATTTGATTACAAAAAACTAGGATATCTCTCTTTTGTAAGGGAGGTTTGCACAGTGTCATCTAATTTCTATTTATAGAGTTGGTAAATGACATTACTTTCTAGAGCTTCTTTTCGTTCCACCAGCTTTTGTTAATGGGCTGAGATTTGTAATAGATTTTACCAGACTGAATCCATTTTTCAGACATAAACCATCGTTAACCAAAATTATTTGAGTCGATTTTAGTTTATACCGTGTTAAACTGGGGTGCAAAGTATACCATTAAAGTGATTGTTTAATAAACAAGCACCAGATGTCACTCATGTAAATTGCATAGGACCGATATAAATAAAAAAAATAAACAAGGACCAAATGTCACGCATCTAATTATCTAAATATGTATGCATAGGAACAATATAAATGAAAACCTGTTTATTTGGATTTCTGGACCCATAGGGCCCATAAGAGAGAACGAAAGGCTAACCCAAAGGTCAATAGATAAACCAGAGAGAAGAAAGAGTAGAGAGAGAGATAGAAAGAGCCAAACAGAAATTATTCGGGATTAGGGTTAATCTCTCTCCCAAACTCCGCCCAATCTCCACCTCTCTCCGCCGCGCACAATCATAACCGTTACCTATATATACACACACTCTGTTATTCGTCTCTTCTCTCTCTTTCTCTTCTGATTCTCACTCTCAAAGTCTTCGTCTTTCTGAATCTTCGTTTAGGGTTTTGGCTTTCGACTCAATAGGAAAACGAAATGAGTGGTCAAATGAGTAGCAATGACCGAACGAGAACGTATTGGACCCAAACGATGGAGCGTTTCTTCATAGATCTAATGATTGAGCATCTGCACAGAGGAAACAGAACAGGGCACACTTTCAACAAGCAGGCGTGGAACGAGATGCTCGTCGTCTTCAATTCCAAGTTCGGGTCACAGTACGACAAAGACGTGTTGAAAAGCCGGTACACGAATCTCTGGAAGCAGTACAACGATGTGAAGAGCCTTCTTGATCATGGTGGTTTCTCTTGGGACCAGACTAATCAAATGGTGCTCGCAGATGAGAGCTTGTGGAGTTCTTATCTCAAGGTTTCCAAAAAGCTATGGACTTTTGCTGAAATTTGATGTTTTGTTGAGTTTTAATTGTGTGGGGGTTGTGATTTGACAGGCTCATCCTGAGGCTCGTGTGTACAAGACGAAACCGGTGTTGAATTTCAATGATTTGTGCTTAATCTATGGGTATACGGTTGCTGATGGGAGATACAGTAGGTCAAGTCATGATTTAGAGTCTGAGGACGAGATCAATGGAGTCAACATTGGTGTGTTCTTGCTCTTCTTAGTTTGGTTACACTGTTTTTTCTTTTTATGGTAAGATGAGTGATTTTATGTATGCTTACACTTGGTTTTGGTAGGTGAGAGTAGTAGTGGCAGTCTTGTTCTCTCGAGTAAAGAAAACTCCAAAACCAAGTGGACTCAGGTTATGGACCAATACTTCATCGAGCTTATGCTTGATCAGATCGGAAGAGGCAACAGGACTGGTAATGCTTTCAGTAAACAAGCGTGGACGGATATGCTCGGTTTGTTCAATGCTAGGTTCAGTGCTCAATATGGGAAAAGGGTTTTAAGGCACCGTTACAACAAGCTTTCGAAGTACTACAAGGATATGGAAGCTATATTGAAAGAAGATGGGTTTTCTTGGGATGAAACTCGCCAAACGATAGCTGCGAATGATACCGTTTGGGATGCTTATGTCAAGGTTTGGATTCTTAGGCTATTATTTCCACTCTCTTGAAATAAATCTTTGATCTTTCACTCCATCAGTTTTGAATTTAGATGTGGTGAGGCAGGAGCATCCGCTTGCTAGAACATATAGGGTGAGGACATTACCGAACTACAAAGATTTGGAGATAATATTTGCCTGTCCCGCTGAGCAAGGGATTCAAGCCAAAGATCTCAAAGAATTTGATTCGGCCGCTAAAATGAGTGAGTTAGATCTTACTCAGCACTAAGGTTTTGGTTTCATTATATTGGGCATAGATGCTAAAAAGTTTGAAATCTTTGCTTCTGAAGATGAGACTAAGACGAGCCAGGTGCACAATTCTGACCGCACGAGGACATTTTGGACTCCACCAATGGACCATTATCTGATTGACTTGTTAGTGGACCAAGTGAACAAAGGGAACAGAGTTGGGCAGACTTTCATAACAAGTGCTTGGAACGAAATGGTTACAGCATTCAATGCCAAATTCGGGTCTCAACACAGCAAAGACGTTTTGAAGAACCGGTACAAACACTTGAAGAGGTCGTACAACGACATAAAGTTCCTCCTCGAGCAAGACGGGTTCTCATGGGATACAAAGAGTGATATGGTTATTGCAGATGATGGCATTTGGGATACCTATATACAGGCAAGCCACATTGTTTCTCTTTTAAGATATCGGTTATGTGGTTGTCTGGTCTAAACATATGAAGTGTGTGCAGGCACATCCAGAAGCTCGATCTTATCGAGTTAAAACTATTTCAACGTATCCAAATCTTTGCTTCATCTTTGGGAAGGAAATGTCGGATGGGAGATACACACGCTTGGCTCAAGCTTTTGATCCCAGTCCTGCAGAAACTGTGCTAATGATTGGTAAGCTTGGTCTTTCAAATTCAATAGAAGATGAAGCTAACCTGATGATTGGCTTTATCTAAGTTTTATTACTGCAACGTTGCGCTCTCTATCTCCGTTGTATCATTAAGCTGTGCATGTGACACTAGCGATGCAGAAGTGATTGACAAGTGATCACATTGTATTTACATGAATCCTTCTCAGAAAATAGTAGCACAGATGATTTCAAAGATGCTTTGGGAGAAACTCAGAGTTTACAGATGGTTCATGGCAGCGACGAGAAGAATGATTACCTCTGTACCAATACTGGAGCTCCTTGTATAGAATGGACACCAGTCATGGACCGGTGTCTTATAGATCTTATGCTAGAGCAGGTGAACAGAGGAAATAAGATTGGTGAGACATTCACAGAGCAAGCTTGGGCTGACATTGCAGAATCCTTCAATGCCAAGTTCGGTCTGCAGGCTGATATGTTCATGCTGGAGAATCGTTACATACTGATGATGAAAGAGCGTGAAGACATTAACAATATACTCAGTCTCCCTGGCTTTGCTTGGGATGATGAGAAGCAGACAATTGCTGCAGAAGATGAATGTTGGGAAGCATATATTAAGGTAAGGCTCGCTAGTAACCCTCTTGAGTTTATAAGTTGTGATACTAAGTGATTAGTGTCTGATTTTGCAGGAGCATCCAGATGCAACCATATACAAAGGTAAAACGTTGGATAGTTACTGCGATTTGTGCAAGTTATACGAACTTCTCTCTCTAGAAAGCTTCAATTGTGAGAATCTCATGATCGAGTTGGAAAACTATGGCCATGAGATTGATATAGTTGATGACTTTAGCTCGTCTCCCCACAAGCAGCAGAGTAAGCGAACCAACCCAACAACTCCGTCTATGGGACTCATTGTACATAAGGCTCAGAAGACCGAGAGAGAGACGAGGAATCCTCTGTTTAACAAAGAAGATGAGGATGATGATTGCACAAAGCCCCTGCGTCAGAACGAAATTTACTCAAGAAGAGGAAATGCCATTGATGCATTGCAAGCTTTGCCCGATATGGATGATGAGTTACTGTTGGATGCTTGTGATCTTTTGGAAGACGACAGGAAAGCAAAGACGTTCTTGGCTTTGGACAGCTCGTTACGTAAGAAATGGCTAGTGAGAAAGCTTCGTCCTTCGGCTAATTGTTAAGCTAATGGGTCTCTCTCCCTTTCAACCCAAACAAGCCACCAGAATGAATCTCAAATCTCAAGGACAACAGAATAGTGTATGCAACGTTAGGTACTGTAAAATTATGTGGTGATCTTAGATACACAATCCAAAGCACAGCTTAAATTACATGTAGTAGAAGTTGTGTAACTCTGAACAGAACCATGAACATCTACATAACTCAATTGCTATGAACAATAGCTGAGAAAAGTAACTTATTGATGTCTTCTTTATCTGCCTCCTCCGTCTCTCCCACTGTATCAGAAACAAGAAGCATCATTTAAAAAAATAACTCGAACAACAGATACAAGAGCTTAATCTGCAAGAAGCATCATATAATGGCTTGTTCTGATTACCTGTTCTTGATCTAACTTGCATTGTCCACTCGTCAATGATCTGTCGAAAAACAAGAAATGAAAAAAACAAAGAGGTTATGGAAAGTGTAGTTAAGCCTCTCCGTATCAATATGCTCATGTGTATTATTTGATTTCTAAGGTATCACGAATTGGCCTAACGAAGAAATAGCACCAACCTGATTAAAATCAGCTAATGCATCATCCGCATCGCCATTTGTTGACTCTCCCAAGGATGCATTCATTTTCTGAATAAGGTTATAGTTTCCAACAAGTGTTGTCTGCGCCTTGTCAATCAAATCCTGTTATACCAAACAAAAAGATAATGTTTTTACCAAAATTTAACAATCAAACGTTCAAGAAGCCTTAGCAGATCTGACCCTTTATTGCAGAAGAAACTATCTACAACAAAATCTACACTTACTTCTATACGATCGATAAATAGTCATCCTTTTGTTCATATAACAGAGATATATACTGACTAAAGTTTAACAACTTGGAATCGCTAAGACCAAAACCTTCTTTCCACAGACTCTACTGCTAATTTACAGTCTCGTAGTTTTCATTCAGATAAAAAGAGACAATGAAGCAAGGAAGAACCTGTTTAGCGGACAATAGCTCTAGGCATTGGTCTTTGAGGACAGTCACATCTTCCTGTAACTTCTTGATTCGCTGAACCAGCTTCATCGGATTCGCCTACGACCCAGAATATATCGTTTAAATCCATAAATCAAAACCCAGAAACTCAAGCAGACATCCAAAATAGACATGCCCTTACTACGTCGAGGTTTGAATTCGAAGAATTCGAAGTGTTTATCATAGGAACTTTGAGAATTCAAGATTCGAGATTCTGAAACGGATCGAAATTGCTTACATTTTCAGGATAGATCTGCTGGAACTCCTTGTCGAGCTTGAAATGGACATCATTTAGATCATGAGAAGCTCTTGCGAAAACATTGATCAGATTATCCACAGCATGATGATGACTCATCTCCTTCTCTCTTTCCTTCCCCTTTTTTCCTCTCTCCTAGGGTTTATCATCTACTTTCCCGCTTCTTTCTCCCAAAGAAGCAAAGATGTAAACAGCACGAAGTTCTTGTTTAAATTTTAAAACAGCACGACGTGTGTGAGTTGAATTAAGCAAACCAAACCGAATTCGTCGATTCTAAACTAAACTGAGTTTATCGATACAAATAAATAATCCTACTGAATAAACTAATTCATCGAAACTTCAACTTTTGATTGTACATATATGTTTAGACAAAGTTAATTGCAATATCAACTAAAGTTAAAATCTTCGGTGAAAAAACACAATAACTATTTCTATTTTCAATCCAGATTGGATTTGAACAAAATCCAACCGAATTTCTTTAACCGAATAGAATCAAATTGACAAAATTACTTTCTATTTTAATCAGTTTTATAAACCAGAAAAGTTTGAACAGAATGGAATTGAATTCAACCGAAAAACAGAATTACACCTACCTAATTTAAAATCGTAAGGTCTTAAATAACACCACTTTTTAGACTGATTAAAAAGAAAAAAAAAATATTTATGCAGAAGATATCTTCTTTCTCTGATTATTGCATATTGCTGGTATCTCGCCGTTTTGCTATAACCCCCGTAACTAAACATTACATCAAACTAGGTGAGTAACCGCGTTACACGGGGGTGTCTTTAGAATTTTACCTTCTCATTTCTTCCATTGCTTATCCTATTAATAATGTTGATAGATCACGAGATTTCATTCGTCAAGTTTAACCTATAGCGATGCCATAAGAACAAACACTTAGTAAGCCTTTAATCTGCTTTTCCAGTATAAAGAGAAGGAAATTATAATGGCTTTCCCTCAACGTTAGTTAAAAGATCAAACAAAGTACATAAATAACTCCAGAGAAACTATATTAAGTTATAAAGTTGACGAATATAATTGCTAGAATCATGATTTTCCTGAGATGATTCACAAGTCGAAAGACATGAGGTGAAATTGAAATTTGGAAAAACAAAGTCATCAGTCTTTTAAAGATGGGACTTGTAGCAGAAAATAAATGAAAAGGGAAAACATCTGGTGGGTGGAAAAAGACCCTTAAAATTATTTTAAATTCTAGAATCTGAAGAAAATGTGTAAGTAGGCAAGAATTAACAAAGTACTTGCAAAGTAAGAACGCCTTGAAAGAGAAGAGCGAGAGTCGATAGATGTATAACAGAGAGATTCAAACCAGAATCAGGATTTTCAACTAAGCAACACAATTAGTTTTTTGTAGGATGACTTTAATAATGATCATTATAACACAAGGCTGGGCAAGAGCATTGGCCTAGTTTAGCTTTCAAGAAGTGTCTCTTTATAGCTACTAAAAATACGAATGCTAACACAAAATGCTTTACACAGATAGTACATTGGATGAAGTAATAGCATTGTACAATACCTTTTTCAGGATTTCATACGTAAATTCATGTACTTATTTAAGTTTCTATATGTAATAAACCAAAAGGTAGCGGCGGAGTGGACCAATTTCAATAGCAAGGAAAGGGCATGAGAAATTAACCTTGAAGGATGAAGAAAGAGGGATGGTGCAAACTCTTACGTGGGAAGCGAACCATATGGAGGTTGTCTGCCGTCTCCATGTGGGGTAAAAATTAGCATGAAAAACCTATACACAAAACATGGTTAAAAGAAAGTGAATTAAAAGAGAATCCAATTGCAGGTTCAGCAAGTGAGTTTGCACATATCTTGTAATAAAGAAATTCAGTTATCATATCTACTTGTTCCAACTTGCATTCATCTTAGATATGATCAGCTCGGACATGACGAGACATCCACTTGGATTTCAGAGACTCGGTTCTCCTCCGTGACGGGACATGTAAGCTTTTATTCAGCAAGCTCTGCAGCAGATCCTCTTTCGGCATGTAGATCTAAGGCAGAATTTGTAAGATCGACTGGTAGTTCTTTGTTGCAGGCACAATCTCTGATTTTGATTAGAATTCAATGTCTATCAACACTATATGACCTCTGATTATCACATGTACATACTAGTATTCCCCTGTTTCATTTCACAAACAGGCACTATATTGTTAGGCTTCATAGCAATCTTTTCAAAGAGATTTAGAAAAGACAATGTTTGCACACAACCCATCACACTGTAAGACACTCTTCCATAAACTTTAAAAAATGGCTTATATAAGTTTCTTCTCGTTCTCTCCTTTTTCATTTCATAAAATGCGACCAAAACAGAACCAAGATTTTGAGTTTTAACAGATAAAGATTTATAGAGTGTACCAGCTGGACAAGAAGTCGATTTCCCCCAGGCAGATTTGCATAGAACCACATCATAGCATAAGCGCTGCAAACCATTGGCCACCATAATTAACCTTGACTCGTCCTTACGCTTTCAAGTTCTTATTTGCTTCGACAATCTTTGTCGCAACTGTTTTCCAATGGACCAAATTCTACAACTTCAATTTGCTTATATAAGCTAATTAATATGCTTTCCCTTGATCTAAAAACTTGGAATCGTGAAAAACTGATGAATCATAGTATCATACCTTTTGAATTTCATAAGCTTCGCCGTTGTTATCCTCTTCCATCTTCGCCGAGTTTCTCTTGAAAGCCGTTCGTCGTCGAGAAAATATTTTGAAGGAGCTTAAGATTCTTAGGAAAGAATTTAAAGTGGATTAACAATTCCACCATCGATAATTAATAATCCAACAGATGCAACAGGAAAACTCAAGGTTTCTGAAAAATTGATTTTTTCGGTTTGAGAATTGCAAAGAGAAAATTGCTGAATGGGATATTTTTAAGTTTTAAATTTGAGGAATAGGATGTTTTGAAAACCGTAGAAGAAAAGGGGTGTTTTTACTGTTTGTCTTCTCACAAGGACCCTTAGGCAATTTTTATTTTCGAAATTGCCATTATCGAAGTAAAATAACTAAAAATGCCTGATTAAATCCGATTTGGTTACACAAAATTATCAATAGAAGTCCAATATCATAAACCGAAGTAAAACCAAATTAAAAACCGAAGTATAATTTATCGACACTCTAACATTTAAATTAAAAATTTAATTCGGGATCCACATATGAACGTCGTCTATCTACCATCTCCGGTAATCCAGCTCCGATAGACCTTTATAATGGCGGGGAAAGTTAAAAAATCGTTAACGTGGAACAACACCGTGCCTTCGGTGTCGAGGCGAGTGCTCCGGAGTAACTCGAAGACAGCTCCGACGGACCACTCGCCCATGCCGCCCATGCCGCCCATGCCACCGCGACGGAGTGACCGGGTTGAACATCCCATTCACTCGAGTCGTCTGAATCCACGCCGGCGGTGTAGAGCCAAAGTACAATTCGCTCCTCTTCTTCTAGAATGGCCTTCTCAGAATTCTAAAAGTAAGTTACATTTATGAACTTCGACCTTGTCTGAACTGTACTGGCGGTTTGTAATTCAAATTAAGATTGTAATTAAGATTAAGATTGAAACGGGGCGCCTGATTGGCTTGATTTATGTATTGGCGGTTATGAATTGTAGTACTTATGTCTATATATTGATTTCAAACGGATGGATTACTCTTATATCATCTAGAAACAGTTACAAAAGTTTTTATAGGAGACCATACGAATAGGGTAGTTTTCCGTTTATCCAGAATACTATATCTTTTCGTGCATTTCGGAATTGTTGTTTTCGTTCAAATACAGGTATGGAAGACGGAGAACCTTCAAATACAGGCATGGAAGATGGAGAAGCTTCAAATAACCTTTCGGAAAAACTACCAAAACGAGTCCTCGGCGATGGTTGTTACCCCGTTGGTGCTCGGTTGAACATATATTCAAAGGCCAATGTCATTGGCCTCCTTGTCGAGGCGTTAAAGGGTACTGAAGATCTTGAGAAGCTACTTCATTCCCAGTTTGGGAAGTTGTTCCATCTACCTGTTGCAAGATGTTGCAACAGCGCCAAACTTGTCCATGCCCTTCTATCACGACAACTTGTGACCACGAAGAAACACGAGATTTGGTTCCTCTTTGGTGGACAGCCTCTGAGATATTCGATACGGGAGTTCAAGGAAATCACTGGATTGAATTGCAATCCCAAACCTGATAGCACATAAGAAGAAGACGATGTGGGAAAAACAGGAATCTGGAAAGACCTGTTCGGAAGAGCGAAGGCGATGGCCGTGTTTGATGTGCTTGAAATGCTAAAGGACCCGGATCTACCCCGATGGAAACGGCTTCCATTGGCCCTAATCGTTTTTGTCGACGGTGTTCTGTTTTGCAATAGCAAAAATCTGGCCCTCACCGAGAAATACGTTGCGATGCTGACTAACTTGGATAGGTTCATGGTGTATCCATGGGGGAGGGTATCCTTTAACAAAACAGTATCTCGTTTTCAAGCTCCGAAGGCAATCACGGATGCCGAGAAAAGGGAGAATCCTGTAACACGATTGCGCCGTCAGCTTAAACAGAAAACCAGTGCATGCTATGGATTCCCTCTATCACTACAACTCATGGCCCTCCAATCTATACCAATGTTGGTTTCCAAAATTCCTCAACCTGATAACTTGAAGACATTCCTTGAAGATCCCGAAGGCTGTCAAAACGTTATCACACTGTTGCATCTTGGGGACATACATGCCGTGGAATCCGACCCTCTGGTAAATTATTTGTAATATTATATTTAGTAGTATTTGTAGTCTTATTTTGTAGTATTTGTCTTAAAAGATAAGTGTTCTGTCATTTTGGTTGGCAATTTTACAATTGTATTTTTTTGTCTTAGTTGTCTGTGAAACAGATGGTACTGGATGATGGTGACAATGACCAACAGAATGAATTGCGTTGGGTAGATGAGGTAGAGGATGCCGAAGTTGCATTCATGCAGGAACTCATGGCCGAGGGGTACAAATTCACACCTTCGGATTTTGCAGTGGCACCGGCCCCTATCGTGGATATTAGTGATGCAGAGGACGAGGTTACCAATGAACAGGAACCTGAGCCATCCACCAGACCGAAGAAGAAACAGAAAACTCATCAAACTGAAAAACGTCCCATGCAGAGGAAGAGAGGCAGGGGCAAGAACTCTTCTAATCTATCGGAAGATGAATCCCTTGATAGTGGACCCATTAAAGAGCTTAAAAGATGGATAGTACATCAGAATACTTTGCTCCTTCGTGACATTAAGACCGAGTTGGACAAGAGATTGGGCGTATACCAAGAGGACGAAGAAGATGACGATGTACACCAGTCAAAAGAAGATGGGGAACAGGATGACGAAGGACAGAATTCCAAAAAAGATGGTAAAAAACCGGATGAAGATGAAGAGGAAGCCGAAGATGGAGGTGAAGAAGGAGGTTATGATGGGGCAAAGTCTAGCGTACGCCATAATGATGGTGTACACCCCGAAGCTGGTGTACACCAGAAAGAAAGAGATGATGAAGAAGGGACATCTACTTACTACGGTGGGGACCATTATTCTCCCAGGGACCATGCGTACTTGAAGACTCCAGAAGCTCCGACGATGACCCCTGAACCGGGACAAGCCAATTCAGGAACAACTCGTCCACCTCCTTACTTCGTCATTCCGGATGAAGATCCACCTACTTGCCTCAACGAGGTGAGCTAATTGTTTAGGCAGCAGCTGACTCTATTAAGTTTCATAATGTGGGTGTATTGTGCTATGTCATTTATGACTTATTCAGGTGGATGGTGGTAGAACAAATTTGGTGTCAGGCCCCTTAGTAGTCTACAAACCTCAGACTCCTCACCCATTGAGCTACGCATATAAGAAACATGAAGCGCAGACAGATGCGCAGGATGCAGAGGTCAGACATTAAAGTTGTTCATATGATATGGATGTGTATACAGTAGTGTTTAGGGATACGCTAGGTATACGATTGATATGTTATACGCTTTATTGTTACGGTGGTTTGTAGGCTGTGGCTAATGAGGACGACTCAAATTTGGGGAAAGATTACCATAATGCGCCTGAGGATGCAAGTGATGCTTCGCAGAAGACCCCTTGTACTCCTAAACCCCCACAAGAAGTTGAGGGATCGTCTGGTGTGAGGCGAAAAAGTGGAGGAACAGGAAGAGGAGGAAGAGGAAGAGGAAGAGGTAGAGGAAAACGCGCACGTGTATGGTCGGAAAAGATTCGGGATATTTACACCGCTGATTCAAAGGTGAAAGCTCTATTTGTATCCAGATCGAAAGCTCCGTACAAACCACTCGAATGGGTTGAAGAAGACCACTTCAAGGCATTTCAGGAGTTATTATCGCGTGAAAGAAACATGTAAGTTATATCGTATTGAAAGCAATTTATCCATAAACTTTCATTCTAATCAATTACCAATTGCTCTCATTACAGCGACTTTTGCATTGTCACTGGTCATACTGTGAACAACCAATTCTTCCTACAAATTGCGAAGCCTACTGAGTGGGTTAACACGATGGTAAGTATATTGTTAGTACTTACTCAATCTTTAATTATCTGTAATATATGTTATTTATGTTTTGTTATTTGTCAGCACATGCAAGTAATAATGGCCATGCTTTGGAGATGTAGAGGTGAAATCTACTAGAAAGACAGGGTAGCATTTGTAGACACCTTGTTCATATCCATCATCGGCAACTACTACAACGATTTCATATCGCGAGACAAAAATCAGTATGACTGGGGGAAAACCATTCAGGACATTGTATTGGGAAAACCAGCAAAGTGGGCTAATCAGCGGCAGAGGCAAATGTTTCTACGGTTTGTGGACGTTGTATGCGTCCCGATGAACTGGGGGTCTGAGCATTGGGTGGGCCTTGTAATTGACTTTAAAACGGGCAACATAAAGATTTTGGACTCTTTCATCAGTCATAATGATGAAGCGGCTGTGGAGCAGTATATGGCGCCCGTGTGTCAAAGTATGCCATTTATATTGAAGCGTTATTTGGATAGCAAATTAACGGAAGGCGTACGCACCACCCCTTACACATGGAGTCGTTTGGAGGGCATATATCAGAACAAAAGATCCGGTGACTGTGGGCCATGTGCGGCCAAATTCTTAGAGATGCATGCTGCAGGGCTTGGAGTGGAGGATATGGCTTTGATAACGGACGATGCCGTTGACAGGTTAAGGGAGAAATACGCCATGGACTCATACGAAGAGTTTGTCGGGAATCCGGCTATTGCCAACGCTTAGGGCGAATGTTGAAGTTTAATGTTGAACTTGACAATGTATGGAAGGGTTATTTGTTGGATTATGTGTTTGATAATGTTTAGGAT
The DNA here is from genome assembly GCF_000478725.1 of Eutrema salsugineum. Taxonomy (NCBI): domain Eukaryota; kingdom Viridiplantae; phylum Streptophyta; class Magnoliopsida; order Brassicales; family Brassicaceae; genus Eutrema; species Eutrema salsugineum. The sequence continues at coordinate 4,485,117 of NW_006256867.1, forward strand.
GTGGGTTTATTTGAGAATTTTTATGGTTATACTTTAGGGTTTACTTTAGTATCTATTAAATGGTGTGTCAATTATTTAGTTTGGTTACAATTTAGTTTACTTTAGTAATTGCGCATCCATACACCTAACAGCGTTTAGTTGTACACCAATATGCATGAAATGGGAGTACATCAAGAAAAATTTGTTCATAGTTCACTTTATTTTAGTACTTATTAATTGGTGTGTGAATATTGTGTTCCAGGCGAAATATGTACCTGTACACCGATATCCATTTAGGTGTACATCTACTAGGTGTACATCTACTGGGTGTACAAAGAAATTTATGGTTTATGCAATAATTTTACAAACTCATTTACAATCTTAACGGTAACCGCATTTAATGTATACGCTCAATTAGTGGGGTTTTTTTATTATTATATATATATGCAACATAAAGAACCGTTCCGCTTCACAAATCTTAAACCGCAGTTATTCCATCTCCATAAACAACCGTTTTCATCACAATTGAACCTCACAAATTAACTATGGCACCAAAGAGAGGGCGATGTGATGCGGATATCCGTGATTGTCAATCCCCTCTGATGGCGCTTCCCGACGAACTATTGGAGAAGGTTCTCGCATACAGTTGCAACTCCGTCCAACAAATTTTCACACTGAAGCATGTTTGCAAACGGTTCCAGGCCTGCACTTTAACCCAAAATTTTCTGGCATCGGTTGATCATGTGGAATTGTAGATGCCTATTCCCGAAGATTTCGATATGCCCTTTATCGCGTTTTGGGAATTTCCCAACTTGTTGAGGAAGATGTATGACGCACGCAATCCTGGTTTGCTGTTCATGAAGGGGATGCAAGACTACTTCTGCCGTGGAGACAAAGGTGGCATAAAACTCATCAAGGAATCGGCAGATATGGGATACGAAACAGGTATTTACATGTATGGCATGTACATGAAAGCAGTGGTCAAAGACCCCGTGGGTTTAGAGTATCTTTCAAAACTAAGCAGGGGGAAATGAGGAGAATAATTCGGAAAATTATTGATGGAGGTGAGCGTGGTTATGTTAATTTGCATGATGAGTTTTCGAGGAGGAGATTTGAGACTAATGCTCAGTTTGCCACACTTTGGTCTTGTCGTTGTGGTGTTGCCAATGCTCAACTTGATTGGCATGACGAATTGTTAAAGGGGCCAAGCATGTGCACGTCGTGTTTCTGGGCACAGGAAACGCAAAAGTTCTTCGTATTTGTTTGGTATGCAGCGCGTTCTGGGCCGTCAATGGAAGAATGGTGACTGATTGGTGAAAGACAATCAGTTTCGGTGTGTACACCTGCGTTGTGTACACCTTGGTGTGTACACCTTGGTGTGTAATCGATTAGATTCCATATTTCGTACTTTATGATTTAATCTTTTATTTAGGCCTGTATGTATGTAGGTGTACTTTGTTTTGCTTTCTATCTATTTATACTTTAATTGTGTTGACAATATTTAATTTCGGTGGGTGGTAGTTTCAGTTTTTCGAGAACCATTCTGTTATATCTTTAAAGTCTCAATTTTCTTCTCTTTGTACGTCTAATAACTACAAAAAAAAAAGAACACCTCAATCTGGACTCAATATGTACACCTAAATTTGTACACCTGAATGTTACATTTATCACATATTATATATTTGAGTATACAAACGACATTATCTCTTTTGTGGGTATTTTCGGAGAATATGGATATACAAACGACATTATTTATTAAAAGTCTCACCTTACCTATTTCTGTACGCATATTTTTAAAAATATGCATGATTTCGTCTATGTGAACAATCTGTACTCTATATCTCGGTTTACGTGATATTGAGAAAACGTCTGTAATGATGACAAGAAATTTAGTTTCCAACAAATAAATAAAGGGCTGGGTTGTCAATGAAATTTCGATATTATCATAAATACTAATAGTATTGTCTCAGATATCATAAATGTATTGTGGTATATCCAAAATTAAATTAAATCATTCGTCAAAAAAGTTTAATGGTGAAATTTGCTGTTATTTGGTAATTCTCTGTATTTATTGTGGTAATTTAATTTTGCCGGTAAACGAAAAGACACATTTTCGTCTCTTTTCAACGTCTCTCTTCAAAGACATCTATTCGGCTCTATTAAAACCGCACTACTACCTCTTTAAATTCAATCCCTTCACCATAACTGCCTACTTAGCACCATCATAACTTCCTCTTTCAAAACATTTTCAATCCTTTCTCTTATTTCTCATTACATCTTCTTATTTTTTCTCTTTTCACCGAAATAAACAATGGTTCGAATGAGAAACAGAGGTGGTGATGGTGATTTTTCCTTTCTTCTCTCACTCCCTGATGAATTGCTGGAACAAATTATGGCCGCTACAAACCCAACTATAAGGGAAATAGCCCGCCTCCGTGCTGTTTGTTCTCGTTTCAATCGTATCGGCAGAAGCAGGGGTTTCTATCGAGCCATTGATCCCGCCGAAGTCGTGCATGAACCAGCGGCGGTTCCACATTACCCAGCGATGATGAGGAGATTCTATGACGCGGGTAATCCAGGGGTTATTTTCGAGAGGGGGATGCAAGCCTACTTTTTCTTCCACGATGGTGAAGGCGTGGATTTGATAAGCGCTGCTGCGGAGGGAGGCTACGACCGAGCCCTTTTTGTGTACGGGATGTGGCTCAGAGCTGTGCCGGAAGACTTCGTCCGTGCAGAGGAGTATTTGGGCAGGCTGACGGTGCAAAACCGGAGGAGGATGAGCCGGTGGTTGCTGGCCGAAGTTCCACACGGATGGAATTTCGATTTGCCAGTGGATTTCGCTGAGAAAGCGGCTGCCTTTCATCTGAGATTCCTTGCGCTGTACACTTGTCAGTGCGGGGTTATAAATTACTGGCTGCAGTGGTTTGGAGAAGACTTTAAACAGCCAAAGTGCACAACCTGTTTCTGGGCCCAAGAGACCCAAAGGTTCTTCCGCTTCATTAGGAATGTCGTTCCAAGCTGGCCGGTCATGCTCGATTGGTGAAAGCCGTAACCTTCGTCTGTCTTTAATTATTTATGTTGTCTTAGTGTTCCGAACTACAACTGATGTTTTTGAAATTGCTTGTCTGCTCTCGTTTTTTTAGTACTTATGTTGATTTATGATATTTATTGTACTTATGTTTATTTTATGATATTTATGGTACTTATGTTGATTTTATCATAGCTCTTACCATTTTTTTTAAAAAATGGGGGTTTTTTTCATTCGAAATATCAAAGTTAAATTAGGTGGATATCATTTCGTCTAGGGCAGTAATTAATTATGTACACCTATTCACTGTAATTATTTATGTACATCTATTACAGTATACCTATTACAGTATACCTATTCACTGTAATTATTTATGTACACCTAATACAGTATACCTAAAGACGTACACCTACTTACGTAAACGGGATCAGATATAGATTGGAATCATAAAACAGGTTGAAAATAAAGTAACACTACACATTTTAGAAAATAAAGTAACATTACCATTGGTATACGGGTTCGTAAACGTACACCACCGTACACCAACATTGGTATACGGGTTCGTAAACGTACACCAGCATTGGTATACGGGAGTGTAAACAATTTTTGGACATAAGGCTGTTAGACATAAAGCATTTTTGCAAAGCGTTCTGCCGAACATCTAAGATAACAATTTTCACATCTATACGGAATCGTAAACGTACACTAACATTGGTATACGGGGTTTTAAACGTACACCAACATTGGTATACGGGATTGTAAACCCTTTTAGACATAAGGCTGTATTTAAACTTCATATCTATTTTTGAAATAACCACAACATGTAACAATAGCAGATCGATACTAAAGCATTTTTGCAATGCGTTCTGCCGAACATCTAAGATAACAATTTTCACATCTAACAATGTAATGCACATTCTCGTGATACACTTCGCACGACGCAGAGTAGTCTTCATGAATGAGACTAGGGTACCTGAACGTTTTCTCGTATGTATGTTTATTACGTGGGCAAAATGACCAGAATAAATATACTATATCTTCGGCGACTTCAAGAATTTCACGAGAATCATGAGGATAGTGGTACCTGAAAACCATCTTTAGAAGTTTTTTCCCTCTGTTAGGGCGACCCACGCACATTTGCAAAATGGCACAGCTGTAAGTGGCATAGACGTCTGATGGAACGAGCTTATTTAGCATCCTGATGGCGGTATAGATCTTCTCCTCTATTGACACGAACCTTATAGCTTCGACCAATATGGCATGTGGATTTTTCAACGCTAAGCAGCGCAGGAATAAAGGCCGATATACTTCACCAGGGTATATCCGAGATGGTGTGTCATGCAATGTCCATAGGTATGCCGATATGAGTATTTCCGCGCTAAACGCAATGTCTCTACCACGGGTCCCTGCCAGAATAATCGGTCCAAGGTAGATGCAGTCAGACTCAGCAACTTTCTTGACAATGATTTCGAAAATATGATCTGGTAAATCTGGTAAATCTGGCATTTTTTGGGAAGGTTATAGGGTTTGTGTAGGGTGAACTTTCTTCGCAATATTATGAAACTATATATTGAATTGGATGGGTAGTTGTAGTTGAGAAACAGTTAATGGTAAGACAATTAGTGTGTATTTGAACAGAAGTAATATTACAATAAGTTTGTGAAGTGATGTTTACCAACTACATAAATTAAAGTAGTAGTTACATTGTTACAACTAGTTAAGTTCTTAGTAAGTACTTGTTACAATAATATCGTCAACTGATGTTCACTTAGTTTCCACCTTAAATTTATTACAAAAATTAAACTACTACTTGCAAATAAAATAACTAAACTAAAGTAAATATCTAATGCGCAGAGCCGTGCATTGTAGAAGGCAATACTCGCAGTCTGGTGTATTTGAGCCATCGTAATGGTCATCTACACACTCCGATATAGGTTCTTCTTGTAGTGTGATGGGGAAGGTCCAAAGGCCACTCCACGGATCTTCAAACGGCCCCAGTGCGAACTCCCATACGTGACGTATAACGGCGTGAGCTAACAGCTTCATTTCATAAGCGGCATAAGGGACGTGGTTAGTGAATACATCGGTGAGGAGTTTTTTAGCCCTTCGTGGACGACCGACGCAAATTTCAAACATGGCACATGCGAAAGTAGCATGTTTATCACATGTGACAAGTCGGTTAAGCATTGTAATCGCCGAATACAATTCTTCCTCACTGACGGCAACTCTAATGGCTTCGAAATAAATAGCTCGTGGATTACAGGTGCCAAGACAACGCTCAAAGAATGGGCGGTAAGGGCGCCTAGGGGATACGTCGAGCGGTGTGTCAACCAATCGAGAGATGTCTGCAGAGCGTAACACATCATCGGTGAACGCGATGGCTCTTCCACGTTTTCCTGCGCGAATAAAGGGGCCAAGATGATAGGAATCATCCTCAGCTAGTTTCTTTACTATTAACCCTAAAACATCATCGTCTAAGTAGTGCATTGTTGTTTCACTTTGGTGTAAAATAAATTTGATTCCCTTTATTTGTAGACAAGGTGGATAGATATATAAATGTCATAACTCGTGGTTGGTATACAGATAAGAGCCACTTCAATAACTGCTAATCTGACCCCAACACGTCGCACTACATTATAAATGTAACTACTAGTTTCGGGCATTTTAATAAAAGAGAACTGACCATTCTTCTAAAAAATTGGGGGTACAAAACGGGTAGGTGAAATATTTACTAAAAGGGAGTACACTATTATATTATTTTCAACCGTATAATAAATTCTCCACCCCCCAACCACACACCAGTGAAGTCCATATATGATGATTTTGCTATGTCTTAACACAACTTGCCTCCTTTCCAGCGAAAAGAAACCCTAAACCAAACATAACATACCCTAAAGCGAACATGTCGCTCCCAGACTTGCCTGATGAAATTCTTATCGAAATCCTCAAGAGGCTCGGCAGCGAAGCCTTTTGGCGACTCAGACCATTTGTGCGCGCTGGAAAGCGCACCCTCCGGCTTGTTTTCACCGACGATGTCCTCAAAGCTTCCAACATTTATGCCCTTTGCTGTGTCCCCAGTGACATATGCCCTGGAAAGGAAAGACGCCAATTCTTTCTGAAATGTTTGGCGAGTGGAAACCCTGAGGCAAGATACTGGGAAGGCCTGAGACTTGCAACCAGAGGCGCAGATCTCATTGCAAGTAGGACCATGTTGGAACCAAATGTTCCCACCGACGCTCTCTCCACCCTGGCGTCGGCCATGTTCAGCGTTTGCTTGGGTGACCCTTCTTCCGCAAGCCAAACATTGCAACTGTTGGCAACGCATCACGGAAGTCTACAGTCAGAGCGCGTGCGACAATTAGGTGAGGAGTTAATTCTTGAGATTTCATATTACGGAACTGGATACATGGATACGTACTCTAACTCATTTTCATATCCAAACGACGAAATCATCAAGCTGCCTGATTGTGCATTTGATCATTTCGAACCTGAGATCCAGTACTTTGCAATGGTTGCTTCATATATTGGTGTGCTAGGCATATCTGCGAAATGCTTTAAAATTAAGTTTATGCTGTACACCTTTGAAAGTTTACACTAGTATGTGTACACTCTTTGGAGTGTACACCTATATTTCCTTTTTAGTATGTAATGAACAATCTTTGAATTAATATTCCATGACTTATGTTTCATGAAATCGTTGGACAATATATGCTTCGACAATTTATCAAATCGTAAACATAAAGACCACATTAAAAAGTTAATTTGAATTCATAATCTTTCCAACAAACAAAATAGAGGTCTTATTTTTTTCCAAAACATAATACACAATTCAACAAACAGAATTAAAAGTACAATTAAGGAGTTTATGCTCCTCTTGCGTGCTCCACCGTCCACGCAAGTGCAGTGGTTTCAAAAGCAGCCCTATCTTTCACGTAAATCCTAGCAATTTCTTCAACAAAAAACAGTCCTTCCCCTATTTGGGGGGCAGTTAACATTTGGTGTATTTCCGTCAGTACTTGATTACATATACATGTAAACAAGTTAATCCCATAGTTAAACGGAATTAATATTATATTCCATAAAAGACAATAACGATTTATTTCTTTCATATGTAAAAATACATCATTGATGCTGTTGTTGGTCCTGAAGTGAGTTGGGTTCAACATCTTCAGAAAAATGTTCCCATAAGTTGTAACGTTTGGGTGATAGACTTTTGTTTTGAACATCACCTGAAAAAAATCGGTGTTATTAGTAATTGAAATCTTTATTGACTAAATCCTAAACCCTAAAAATACAGCAATTTTAGAAAGCAATGATATGCTTCAATCCTTACCCTAGGAGGCGCGAAAGGGTAGTCAAGCGGAAAGTGAATGTCTAGTTTGAAAACACCATTCTCATAGGGTGAACCTTTAGGCCCCGTTATGATAGCTTCCCAGTGATACAAGTCCTCACCCACAGGTCCTAATGAAATCGGCAAAACACTAATTAGGTAGACGATGTAAAAGACCGATCCTGAAAAACTAAAACTAAACTAATCTCCTATTTTCAAATGAACCATCAAATACATGTACTGAAACATGGACTGTTTTTCCTCTCCACTTCCTTCAATTGCAATGATATCACTTTGGCTGAGTACATTTTTAGAAAGTAAATATTAAGTTTCTGTGTAATTAACTTCTGCTGTTATTACCTTTTTCTGTCTCCGGAAACTTGTTTCACTAAAGAAAAAGGCAGGGGACAGTTTTTATAGAGGACGACAGGAAAAACATTATAAACTAAAGAAGGGAAACGAGTCGGTCAAACGGTGCAACAGGTTTCAAAAAAGGTACTTAATTAGTTTTTGTCGTTTCCAATTTGATTTTTTTGGGTCGCGTTTATTCCTCATACACTGGTTTCATTAAAGCAATTTTCAAAACCGGCATGACTTGCTTTTTGAAAAAAACGTTTATTCGAGCTGTCCTATTCTACAATTTCAATTCAAAGACACGATCATTGTCCGTTGTTTATTCGAACCATGTCTTTCATAATGTTTTCTTTCTCTGCTATAAAACCATGTCTTTGATAATTATTTTGATCCAGAACCATGTCTTTAATAATTATTTTGATACCAAAACCCTACATCGTAAACCCTAAGCCCTAAACCCTAAACCCTAAACATAACCCCTAACGTCCATACACATAAATTTATATGCGTCACCATATAAATGTAAACTTATAAATAAGCCATAATGCAAATACACTATATGATGTAAACTTGCCTATGTTGTCCACCATCATAGTGTACACAAATTGTGTCCACCGTCAAGGGTGTACACCCTTGACCAGTAAACATCATCATTTTTATACCAAATTTAACATAGTTCATGCCTTTCCGAGTTTAAATATAGGGAAACATAGTGTACGCTAGAAACAAACCCGAAAAACAAAGCGAGATCACAGTGTCCACAAACTGTGTCCACCGACAAGGGTGTACGCACTGTGTACACCCTGTCCAGTAAACATCATTAATTTCATAACAAATATAACATAGTTCATGCCTTTCCAAGTTTAAATAGAGGGAGGGAAACATAGTGTACGCTAGAAACAAACCCGAAAAACAAAGCAACATCCCCACACAAAAAGCAACATGACACACACAAAAGCCACACCCGGTCAACCCAATGGTTCCTTGCATATTGCCCGGTTATGGCCGGGATTTCCACATCTCTAGCATTTGTTTGGTTTCTTTTTTTTCGCAACCTGCAACAGCGTATATCAGTAATCATTAATCAGTAATCAGTATCACTGGGAAAAAAATATATGTTTAGTGTACACTAACCTGAGGATACTCTCCTGCTGAAAATTTTCTCTTCGTCGTAGGCCTTCCTGATGGACGCTTTGCCTTAGGTGGCATAATAATAAGGTCACGCACTTCTGCTGGGATACGAATGTCGTCAGGGTCGGGCACTGGTAGGATTTTGCCAGAAACTGTTGCACTCCAAATTGATTTCTTAAGAATTGGATCAACCAAACTGCTGTATTCCACTTGGCGAAGCCTAGCCGCGGCCATTGCATGTCGGCAAGGGTATTTCAATGTCTGAAACTCTAGACATGAGCATGTTTTGTTTTCCAGATCAACAAGCCTCCGTACACCGAACTCAGAACTCACTTCAACCTCCCACAAAGAAATGCCTTGAACCGATAGTGCAGCAGATTTTTGCTGCTGCAGGTTCATTAACTTGTCAACCTCTTCTGTAATGTCACCATCCAGCTTTTGAATGGTCTCTCTTCTGCATTCAAGCCACCTACTTAACATTCGCCTGATAAATTCTAGCATTGCAACGATTGGACTGTCTCTTTGAGCTAATAGTGAATTGTTCAGAGACTCTGCAATGTTACTGGAGGTCATATTATACCTCTGACCAGAAAAGTGTGATCTAGTCCACAGCGCAAGAGGGATTTTTTCCATGTACTCCCAACAACCATAATCAACATCCTTCAGCCTTGCGTATAGTTTCTTGAAATTAGAAACTGTGAACGCTTCTCCAGCCTTTCCGACCAACCCTTTCTGACCGGAACCTTTGAATTTACCGTGAACATTTCTCTGGATATGGACAAGACACGCACCGTGGTGTGACTGTGGATACCATTTCTTTTTAGCTTTGGCAATTCCACCGTGCCTATCCGAGATAATAGTAAGATCAGAGGAATCTGGAATAATTTCTAACAACTTCTCAAAGAACCACCTCCACGTCTTGTCAGACTCTACATCAACAACGGCGAACGCTATTGGAAATACTTGGTAATTAGCATCTTGTCCACTGGCCATTAATAGACAACCCTTATACTTACCAGTGAGGTGAGTCCCATCAACAACAAGTACTTGTTTCAAATGTTTCCATCCAGATATACACGCAGCCAATGCCATAAATACGGACTTAAACCTGGTAATACATTTTCCTTCTTTTTCATCTCTCTCGCTCTCGGTTATCAAATGCGTTATGGTGCCGGGGTTAGCATACTTGAGCACATGGAGGTAAATCAGTAATAATTTGAAAGAAGTCTCCTCTGTTCCGTGAGCAGAGTATATAGCCAGCTCCTTAGCTTTCCAACATTTCCAATACGAGGCTGTAATATTATATTCGGAGAGAACAATCGCAGGTAGCTGACTCGCACGTGGCCCAACTATTGCATTCTCATACTTAGATTTCAGCAGAGCTGCCATGACTTTAGAAGTAGCATATTTAGAAAATTTCTTTCTTGTATCCGGGTGGCATGTATGCTTCAAACACGCCTTCCTCACCTCATACAATGCCGACTCGCCAACTTGACCCCCCAACACTCTCCAATCACATATCTTTGATGGACATTCGGCGACTGTGTACTTCTTCGCATGCTTTTTGAATTCGAACGTCACTATATTCTTCAGCGCATTGATGGCCAACATGATTTTAAAGTGTTCCTTGTTCCTGAACTTTTTTCCAACCCATATCTCTCCATCTTCATTTGACAAATCAAGTTCATCGAAATCCCCTGCCATTTCATCATAGACTGGTGCCACATCCGGAAATCCATATAGTTATGTACGTTTAATCGCTTTCTTCAGCTCTGCACCGCCATTCTGACGCCCCCAACTGACATCACCTGTCGGAGTCTGCACAAAATCATCATCATCTCCATGGGGAGCCAGAACATTCTCACATACAATCCTCTTTCTTTCAGGAAAATGAATAGGACTCTCCGTTAAGGCAATGGAGTTGTCCATATGGTTTGAATCACTCGGCTCACTTCCGAGAGTACTTCCACAACCGACTGAACTACCAGAGTCATCCTTATCCTCATCAATCCAGGTTTAGAATGGAAACCCTTACCATCTGCTAGTACGTAATCATTCCACCAGTCAAAATCATAATCCGGATCATAATCATCATCAGATCGGTATTCTGCATCGTCAACATCATCAGCTACCTTCTCTTCCGAATCTCTCGCCTCATCTGATTCCTGGGACATTTTTAATTCTAACTCAGGGTGGTGAACAGAGACAGCGTGACTTGGAACATCCGGTTTTACATTAACGGAGGTGTTAGTGCTGGCCTTAGCCACTACTTTCTCTGATTCCTGGGATATTTTTAATCCCATTGGAGGATGGATTACAGAGACAGCTTCAGGTTGTACACCTTTGGAGGTGTTCATTGCGGCCTCTGCCTCTACTTTCTCGGCATGTGCTATCAGCAAACAATCATCGATATCTTCATCATCTGCTTCATCATCGGGTTGTCTAGACTCAGCCGAAGAAGAGGCAATGAAGTTTGTTGGCCCTAAGGACTTTCGCCGTTCCCTCGCAATTTGAACTTCAAGACTTTCCTTCCATTTCAATCTCACCATTTCACCATTTACTGACTCCTTGAATGTGACAAATAAATTCACAGACTTGTCAGACTTATGCAGCGAAAGGAAGAATTTATACTCTCGAGGAGTAACTATTACACATGGACAACTCCCATCACCATTAAGCTTTAGCTAGAACATCATCAAACCAGTAGGAAATCTCCATCGAAATAACTCTCGTGTCTAATCCGAACTCATGCGCAATCAGATTTCTCAAATCATCTGGTCCGGACACATCTTTGCAATTTATGCACCTTCCACGACGAGAAATGTCCATTTTGAAATCCCATTCTCCTGTATAGTACCTTATCCACGTTCCCGCCATAACAAGAATGAACGCATCCACTGCAATTCGCAAACACCATATCTATAAAAAACTACTGGCAAATAGCGAACACCAGACCGAAAAAATCGAAAATAACAATGACAAATCTATGGGTGTACTAACCGTGGTTGTTGTCCTCTTGATCATCGCATAATTTCCCCTTCAATTTCAACATCTTCTGGAAAGGGAAACTAGGGTTTCTAATTTGGTTAGGGTACTTTGTTTCTTATTTTCACCAATTTATCTCCATTATCTCTAATTAACCACAATTTTCCCGCCAAAATTAAAAAGAGAATGTGAAAGGTAGTTTTTCGTGTAATTAGTTGGGTAGTTTCCGGCCCATAACCAAGGCCCAGAAAGGTGGTTTTTGGGAATTTCATTCCCAAATTCGACATCGGGCCCAAAAAACGATCCAATCACGCGCGTGAGTGCTCTCTTCCCGCCTGTTACGCGCCCGGACGTAGACTTTGCCTGGGACCCACGGTATTTTCTGAGTCTGTCTCTCTCTAAGGAACAAACTGCACTGTCTCTCTCTCTCTCAGAAAGAAGGGTAAGTTTGCCATTACGAAAATATATCCCAACCCCGACCAATTAAAACTTAAAACTACCCTTTTCTCAAATTAAAACTTAAAAACGTCCTTATTTTCAAAACAACCCAATTGCAAAAGGCTTGAAGGGAAAAAAAAGAAGCACAATAGTCAAATTTTAGTGTACACGTGGCACTATTTCCAGTGATGACGTGGCACAAAACTGGAAAAAGTTGGCCAAGTTTTATAGTATAGATTGGATTAATATCAAAATAATTTACAAACATAATTTCTTTACAAAATAAAGATAATTAGATACAAAGACTATAATGCATATGTTTTAATAGTATAAATGACGTGGGTGAGTTAAAAAACCGAACCAAACCAAATTCATGGAATTCAAAACCAAACTGAGTCTATTGATCCAAATATATAATCCAATTTTACGTAATTAAACTGAATAAACCAAAATTCATTTAAATTTAAATACCTTTGATTTTACAAATATGCAATATTAACTATACTATTGCTTAAATTTTTGCTGGAAAAACACAATAAATATTTTATTTCAGTTTGAACTAAATTTGAACCAAATCAAACTGAATAGAATCAAATCAAAAAATTACTTTTTAAACCAGAAAAATATGAACCAAACTAAATTGAACTCAATCAGAAATACAGAAATACACCTCTTTAATTTAAAATTATAAGGGTTTTGATGTGGTCGTGTGTGAGGGTGTCAAGTTTTACCCTAAATGAAATCAATAGCCGCAAGTGCACAGCTGATCGATTGTAGTACTTAGCGATCGAATCCACAGGGAAGGAGGATCTTTCCTGCAAAAGGCTTCGAAAGAAATATAAAGTAAAGAAGTCTAGAACCAGGCGAGTTTTGTGAGGGTTTTGATGGTGTGTTTAAAACGTAAAAACGAATCCTAAAGAGAAAATACGAGAATTAAAATGACCTAATAACTAAACTTACCGAAAACGGGTAAAAACGAGAAAAACGGCTAACCTAATTGCTTAAATGAAAATCGATTGAAAGAGTAAAGATACTAGACTAAAGCTTGAATGAAAATCGGTGTAAATCTATAAGAAAGAAAGCAATGGGATTCTTAGGAAAGAATTTAAAGTGGATTAACAATTCCACCATCGATAATTAATAATCCAACAGATGCAACAGGAAAACTGAAGGTTTCTGAAAAATTGATTTTTTCCGTTTGAGAATTGCATAAGGCTTAAAGGGAAAAAAAAAGAAGCACAATAGTCAAATTTTAGTGTACACGTGGCACTATTTCCATTGATGACGTGGCACAAAACTGGAAAAAATTGGCCAAGTTTTATAGTATAGATTGGATTAATATCAAAATAATTTACAAACATAATTTCTTTACAAAATAAAGATAATTAGATACAAAGACTATAATGCATATGTTTTAATAGTATAAATGACGTGGGTGAGTTAAAAAACCGAACCAAACCAAATTCATGGAATTCAAAACCAAACTGAGTCTATTGATCCAAACAAATAATCCAATTTTACGTAATTAAACTGAATAAACCAAAATTCATTTAAACTTAAATACCTTTGATTTTACAAATATGCAATATTAACTATACTATTGCTTAAATTTTTGCTGGAAAAACACAATAAATATTTTATTTCAGTTTGAACTAAATTTGAACCAAATCAAACTGAATAGAATCAAATCAAAAAATTACTTTTTAAACCAGAAAAATATGAACCAAACTAAATTGAACTCAATCAGAAATACAGAAATACACCTCTTTAATTTAAAATTATAAGGGTTTTGATGTGGTCGTGTGTGAGGGTGTCAAGTTTTACCCTAAATAAAATCAATAGCCGCAAGTGCACAGCTGATCGATTGTAGTACTTAGCGATTGAATCCACAGGGAAGGAGGATCTTTCCTGCAAAAGCCTTCGAAAGAAATATAAAGTAAGGAAGTCTAGAACCAGGCGAGTTTTGTGAGGGTTTTGATGGTGTGTTTAAAACGTAAAAACGAATCCTAAAGAGAAAATACGGGAATTAAAATGACCTAATAACTAAACTTAATGAAACGGGTAAAAACGAGAAAAACGGCTAACCTAATTGCTTAAATGAAAATCGAATGAAAGAGTAAAGATACTAGACTAAAGCTTGAATGAAAATCGGTGTAAATCTATAAGAAAGAAAGCAATGGGGTTCAGGGAAGTTTTCTCAGGGGTATGAACGATTCAAAACATTGCTAGAGAGTAAATTTGATAAGATCTTAGCTTAAACTTTTTGAACTGGAGTCACGGACGTATGAATACGCCACTGTCGTGATCATAGACAACTATCTCTCTCAACCCTGACCAGTAGGTTTCCACTCTGGCCCTGGAAAAGAAGAGGTACATTATGTTTAAGACTCGTCAGCATTCACAAATCACCCATAGGTAGGTTTCCACTCCTATGTTTGTTCTTTCCCAAACTAGATCTGACACCTGATGAACACTTTCGTGTCACCAAGCATCTGAATCAGATTGTAGTTCATGACGCTACTTTCATGCAGTAAAAAAGAATTCAGAATAAAAAGTTCTAAGATTCGGCTCAATAGCCAATGGAATCCTCACCAAACATATATATCCCCATCGAAAATCCATTAGTCCCAACAATAAAACTACTCAGACATGATAAACGAAATAAAAAACATAGTATTAAAAAGTAGAATAGAAACCGAAATTGAAAAAGAAAGAACAAGGGTTCAAGAGATAGATCTCTCTCTCCCTAAAACCTAAAAACAAAGCTTAAAGTAAAATTTCTGTAAAGTATTTCGTCTCTCCTCTTCTCTCTTTAAAAATGACCTAAATGACATGTATTTATAGTCTCCAATACTCTCTGGTGTCTAGGGTTCAAGAAATGAGGCTGGGAAAATGATACAGGCTTCAGAAATGGGCCTTCAAAGTCGGAGTTAGCTGGCGGCGGTCGGGATGTGCGTGACCGCGGGGAATGGGTGGCTGGCCGCAGTCGCGGTGGTTGTGACCGCGGAGAATGGCCTGTTGGCCGCAGGTGGAAACGCTTGCCGGCTGGTTTACGGGACATCTTGCTCTTCGCGTATCTTTTGATTGAACCGTTGGATTGCCAAGCTGTAAAGTGTGCTGGAAAGCTGCTACTTCCATCTTTAAGATATCCAAATTTGAGCTGGATCAGACGGTGAGAAAACCTTCAATCGGGGGTGAACTTCTGACGGTTTGACTCTGAGCTGAAATCTGGTATTCTATATATTTTGTTAAGCTTTTCCCTAAGTTATCTGAAAAGAGTCTTGGAACTACAAATACTAGAAAAACGTGATAAAGTACTTAAAAGCAATTAAAAACATAGAAAAAGGGCCTGTTCGTTGCACAAACGCTGCGTCTACGTTGTGCGTCAAGAAAAAAAGACGCTGACGTAGCTAAATATCACGATGGGTTGACGCCGGACTGTTAAAATTAACCACCGAGAGGAGTCGCAGCTGCCGCTGAAATTTCCAGCGTCCCTTTTCTGTAGCTGCGTCTATTATTATTAATACCGGCGGCCTTGCTCTCTACACCCTTACGTTCCAAACATCAAAAATATATTGTTGTTTTTGTGTCGCTGATGCTGGCCGCAGCGTTCATGCAAAGAACAGACCCAAAGTATTTCAAAATGATCCATAAGAAAAAATCACTTTAAGAATTTGGTTCACTGCCATAGTTTCTAATTCTTTGATGCATCTAAACAAGAAAGAAATCAAGATTGATCCATCCTTGGAACTATGCCTTCATTGACTTTGTGTTGAGTGAATCAAGCTTTGTTTAAGCGGAAACCATAATTTGACAATCCAATTATCATGTTTGTGCATGTCATTGTGAATTCATGGGTACCTTAACAAATTTATTAATCTTTGGTGAAAAACACAATAATTTTTTTTTATTTAAGTCTGAAATAATTTGAACCAGATTAAATTGAATTCTTCAAAACGAATAGGATCAAATTGAAAAAAATATTTTTTAAACCAGAAAAATATGAACCGAACCAAAACCAATACACCTATTTAGTTTAAAAACATTAGGAGAGAACCCGTGAATATGCGCGGATCTTATTTTAATTTGTATTTAAATAGTATTAAATAGTATATTTTTAAATTTTGTATAGAATTTTATGTTTAATATCAATGTTTTTGTGTTTAAGATATTTATATTTTCTTTGATTTCTTCTTGCTGATACATTATTTATAATATCTTCTATACCGGTAGTGTCAAATAGTCTAATTTTTTTCTCAAGATAATAAAGAATAAAAAATCTACTATTTTAATTTTTGTATGAAAACATAATAATTCACTTAAAAATATACGTTCAATATCAGAGAGAAATATTGATCTGTTCTTCGATCTTTATATTCTTTTAACTATTGTAAATTTTACTAATATAATACTTTTTAACTTTTTCAATTTACCATTTTGAATTTTTTTAGTTATATATAATTTATTTATTTCAACTTCTTTTTTTTTTTTTAGAAAAAATACTATGTATGACAATTTTATGTGGACACCCTTTATACTATTATTTTTTTAATAACCTTTATCTCTTTAATAATTTAATAATTATTTTTTGTGTTTTATAATTTTATTAGTTGGAGTTTTATATATGATTATTTGAAACTTTTTAATTTATTCAGTTTCATAATTTCTTTCACTTGCATTAAAATTAATTATATTTTTAGTTTGAAAATAAAGTTTAAATCGTCTGAAAAAAGAAATAGAATGGTACATTTAAAAAATCTTGTATTATATAATATTTATAAGTTTTTATATATTGAAATTAAATTTGAATTTCATTCTAATGTATATATATTAATATTTATTTATGTTATTTAATGTGTTTTGTTTTAAATTTGATTCATTATTTATTTTGTCAATTTTTAGATGTGATACGTGTCACTCTCTCAACTGTTAACGTGTCACTCAGCTGGAGAGAGTTAATTAATTTTTACATATAATATTTTAATAAATTTAATTCTTTTTTAATTTATTTATTTTTAAGATTAATTTTGTTATATTAGATATATATATGAACTAAAATTTGTATATATATGTACATAATGATGGATCTAGAAGATATGTGGATGTGTTGAGGACCCAAATTTAATTGAAACCCATAAATACCAATGACAAGTTTTTTAAAAGTTTGTTTTTTGGTTTGTCCCACATCGACAAACTTGGATAATTGAGAAGGGGAAGCTGCATCACAATAAATAAGAGTCATCATCCCACATCGACAAACTTGGATAATTGAGAAGGGGAAACGAATTCTGCTTACGTTCCACTCCAGTTGGGCCTGTTATTGGGTCTGATTAATCGTTTGGACCCTCGATTTTTTACCACAGGTGTGAAATTTTTTAAAATTAATATTCTAAGGGGACACGTGTCAACTTCCCCAGCATTGACACTGAAAAAAAAAAACAGGGCTTCAACTGATTATCTTTCTTCCATTCGTTCGCCGCTTAGTTAATCCTCCCAAGAAAACGATGGCCGAAGTTGTAGCAGAGCCGCCGCCGATTATTCCCCCGGTGGCTGTGGAATATGAGGAAGAGATTGAAGACGATGACGAGGACGATCTCTCTCTTTCTTCAGATTCCGATATCGGTGAAGCTCTTGATTGGCTCGACGGTAAAGACGATGATGAGCTCATTGGTGGTGGGTTCTCTCTTCATGCGCGTCGCCCTAATGCTAACGGTGGACATGGAGCTCGTCCTAACTCAGGCGCTCTTCAGCCTCTTTCAAACAAAGCTCAGAAGCTTTCTAGTCATGTCCGTGCTTCTCCTTTGGAGGTGACGTTTCTTCTCCTTTGGACCTCATAGTTCTTCCATTTTCTGTTGCATAATTATCGAATTTCTTTTCAATTCAGCTTCAGAGTCTTTGATTTCGTTGTTACGAGTTGTGCTTTGTCAAAGATTAAAATTTGAATAATCTTCTGGATTGCTCATAGACTCTGCTCAAATTCACATTGAGTTTATGGTGTTTATGGAAACTGATATGAGTTGATTTGGGGACGCAGGGATGGGAAGGAAGAGTACAAGTTGGAATGTCAAATTCTGTGACAACTGCGATTCGTGGAAGTCTTAGGGAATCAGAAATTGGCAGAAGCAGAAATACTGATAAAGCAGATCGAGCATCAGTTGAACAGGTGAAGAAGCTTAACCGTTAAAAATATTTGATGTTTTGTCAAATGTTTTCTGGCAATGTGCTGATGTTGTTTGTTCTTTTGTTCCAGGTTCTTGATCCGAGGACCCGTATGGTTTTGTTTAGAATGCTTAATCGTGGTGTGTTCAATGATGTTAATGGCTGTATTTCGACAGGCAAAGAAGTAGGTCACATTCATTACTCTCATATCTGAATGTTTACTGGATAGTCATGTGTTTGAATTCCTTTGTTAACAGTGCTCTCATTTATTACCTTTTTTCAGGCTAATGTTTATCATGCCACAAAATCTGACGGTGCGGAACTTGCAATAAAAGTGTACAAGACATCCGTTCTGGTTTTCAAGTGAGCTACTAAAGGAATTCATGATCTCTTCGCTGATTTTTTTCTTTTTTACTTGATTATTTTGTTATTGGAAATCCATTTTCAACTTTGATGATTTCAGGGACCGAGATCGATATGTACAAGGAGATTACCGTTTTAGACATGGCTACTGTCGCCACAATCCCCGGAAGATGGTGAAGACATGGGCTGAAAAGGAACACAGAAATCTTAAGAGGTAAAACCTACATTTCGTTGTTGGTGTATGCTCGATGTTAGTACTTAAGTGAAATTAGAATAAGCAATCTTGGTTGTCCTCTCTGCTATACTCCTTCTACATCGTTAATTTAGGTTGACATATCTTCTTTTCTAATCAGAAGCAGGAGATGTACTTACTTTTCTAAACTTCGTTATTTATTTATATACATGTTTTATTGGCAGACTTCAGGCAGCAGGAATTAGGTGTCCAGTTCCTATCCTTCTTCGACTTCATGTTCTAGTCATGGAGTTTATAGGTTCGCACTAATGCATTATATGTTGTTTTGGTCACTGATTCCAGGCTGCTCGTCTCTGTTCACTATAATTCATCATCATATTTCATTGAACTAGAGAAATGATGAAGTAATGATGTATCAAACTGACTAAGATTGTTTTATTTATACATATATTTGTAGGAAGGGATGGTTGGGCTGCACCGCGTCTCAAGGATGCTGCATTATCACTTGACAAGTTACGTGAGTCTTATCTAGAGGTATGTGAATGGCTTATCTTCTCATTTAGAAGTTCCTGAGTGTCTTATTGCTAAACATTACTTATACTTATCGTCTTTGAAACATATCAGGTGGCATTACAGCCACGATTAATCTATGTATGGTCTATCATATCGGAAATTCACTGACATCTTTTCATTTGATTCTCAGTTGATAATTCAAATGCGAGTACTGTATCAAAAGTGCAAATTGGTGCATGGAGATCTCAGTGAGTATAACATACTTTATTTTGAGGTGAGTTTTGATGGCTCCTTTTCCTGATAGCAAAAGGAAACAAAAATAAGTTTAAAACAAACAGAGAAGCCATATATATTTGATATTATCTTGACTCTTTTCAGGGGCACCTTTATATAATTGATGTTTCACAATCTGTGGATCTGGACCATCCTCTTGCCCTCAATTTTCTACGGGAAGATTGTGACCACGTCTCAGTAAGTGCTAATACTATAGATTGTTCTAACAATGCTTAATTTGCCTGGAAAGTGTTTCTCATATATGGATTATTTCTACTTTCACGCGCAGGATTTTTTCAAAAAACATGGTGTTGCTGTAATGACCATAAGGGAGCTATTTGACTTCATTGTTGACCCGACAATTTCAGACGAAAGTGTTGATAGCTACTTGGAAGAGGTGTGTAAATACCTTTTTATTTGGTATTCGTTGCTTCACGTTTAAAGTTGTAATGTTTATGTATTAGCATAGTCAAATTGATGAAGTATGTATTGTCTGGGGCAGGTCCAACGCAAAGTGATAGAGCGAGGAGAGATATCCGTAGAGGATGAAATGGCGGATTCAGTATTCATGAAGGTTAGTGAAGTACCCAGTCCTTACAAGTGATTTGTGAAGCTATATAATCATCTTAAATCTAATTGTTTTTTTTTGTGATGATCAGTCTTATATACCAAAATCTTTGGATGCTGTGAATAACCCGGAGGCTGATGTAGAGAAGATAACGAGCGGGCAGGACACAGGAGACATGCTGTACAAAACAATAACGGGTCTTAAGGAAGCTCTTCCTAAAGTAGATGAGCAGCAACTAAAGGTGGATGTAGAAGAGGAAAAAGAGGTAGAAGAAGGAGAAGAAAGTGAAAAAGAAGAAGACGATGATAGTGAAAGTGAAGAAGAATCGGGTCCTGAAGACAAGAAAGCTGCAAGGAAAGAGCACAAGAAGAAAGTGAAAGAAGAGAAGAGAGAGTCTAGGAAGAACAAAACACCCAAATCTATCAAGAAGAGAAAGAAGAAGATTTCAAAACCTCATAAAACCCGTTAATCTCTTCTTCTTCCCAGATTTTTTATACTTTCTTTTGCCAAATTTGGTGCTTAAGTGCTTGTATTTTGGTATTTATAACTAACTATTTTAGAAGTTTTGTTCTCTAGTGTACTTTATAATTTAAACGAAGATTTTGCATCAAATTCCAGTGAATTGAGTATAGACTTGATATCATTTATCTGTTCTTAATTGTGGTTAGAAACATGGAATATGTAAAAGATAGGCAACAAATTAACCAGACAATATTAGAATCAACACATGAAAAGATAGTACAGTTTACACATCTGACTAAAGTACCTAATTGTTCTTGGACATAACAAAACAAAGCCTAAAAATCCATAATCGAATACAAACATCTCCTTAATCATCTGAACTATTCGTTGAGGAATAATCTTCTGCAATGGTACAAGGCGTGATTGATGAGGACTTCAAGTGACAAGCATTTTTGATGATAAAACTCACGAAATCTCTCTCTTCTTGTTTTCCCATATACCCATCAAATTCGAAAGTTTCAAGGCTCTCCAACAAACAGCTAGGAACAGAGATCTGGTCATTGTTCCAATTAATCGGTTCATACTTCTTAAAACGTCCTTCAATCTGCGTTTTTTTTTTTAGATTTTAAAAAGAGAGATTGTTAATAAGACTACACCATAGAGAGTGATTATAGATAGAAAAACAGTCAAGGGAGAAACTTACATCGACGGTAAGACTGAGCACTCGCAGTTTAGGAGAATCTTGGAGCAACCGGAAAAGTAACTTCGACCAATAATCAAAGGAGATACATAGCTTCAGATGATCAAGCTGACTGAAGAAAATACCATCACGATACAAATACTGCACCACAAAATACAATGTAATAACAAAAGACTTCATTATCAAGATAAACCAATTTAGTGTTCTAAGTGATATAAAAAACGACATCGAACTTTCAAAGGTGATAGATGAAAACAGATTTACTTACCCCGTCTTGAATGTTGTACATTACACATAACGAAAGTCGTTTGACAGATGTGATTGATTCGAAGATACGCTCCAGATATTCATCAACATTGATATCCGCCTCTTCCACCTCAGGCATATGCGCGATCAAATAGTTGAACCGTCCATTATGATCTTCAACTTTGAAATACTTCAAAGAAGGAGTAACTAACACATACTCACCAGGACAATTAATTCCATCATCTTCAATCGGTAAGGTTAGCCTCAACAAGGACGGACTAATAACAACGATCGGTTGTGCATTGTCAAAAGAACTTTCTCGGTGAATAACAAGATCTTCAAGAACAGGACAATAAGATAAAAGCAGCCGGAGACAATCTTTATCCCGATAAGTCACAGATCCAAGCAGCAAGTTTTTCAATGAAGGGAAGGAAACCGTGCGAGGAACATCCACAATAATCTTCTTGCCGTTAAGTTTCAGAGTCACTAGCGATTCGCAGGTATACAAGCTGCTCGGCAATAAAATAGCAGGTTCCGAGAAACTAAACCATTTACAGTCGAGATCAAGCTCACGAATGAAGCGAGAAACCGTGATTGCAACCCACCGATTAATATCCTCTGGTTGAAATGAAGAATAACATTCGATGCAAAAGCTTTCTATGACCGGAGCTTTAAGCAATGGCAGATTCTTGTTAATAAAATCTTTAATTGCAATTTCTGATCCAAAAAGATTCTTCTCCAACTCGAATTTAGACGCCCACATCCAAAGAAACTCCCATCTCTTAGACAAAATGCTAGTTGAAACAGCAACTTTTGTCGGAACAAAGGATAATATCTTAGCTAGTAATTCATCGGATAGTCCACTGATTCTGTCCATACCTTTTACAATCTGACCATGAAAAAAAAAACAAGAACGAATTAGTAACAATTGAAAAAATAGACACACAGAGAAACGAGATTAAACCCTAGAAAAAAGCTGGGATTTTGAAAGCTTAAAACAGGAAAAAAACCTAGAAGACAAAATCGGAAACACTCGGATAACTGAGAAAGCATATGCTGACACTGTATACTTAATGTAGAAAAAGAAAAGGAAATGGGAAATAGAAATCACCGTAAGAAACAAATTCTAAACAACTAGCAACAACTGAAAAGCATTTCCACACAAAACAAAACCCTAGAAAAAGCTGGAATGTTGAAAGCTTCAGAACGGGACTATACCCTAGGAAAAAAAAACCTGTGAATTTTAGTGGAGGTTCGATTTGAGCTCCCGAACCGGAATCAGAAGACAAAATCAGAAAAGGTCGAAGAACTGAGAAAGCATTTGTAATGTATAGTAATTTCTCCTACTGATTGTCTGAGTTAGAAACCTGAATCCAGAAAATGAGGAAGACGAAGGAAGTGTGAAACTAAAATCCTAATGATTTATTTTTGTTGCTGGGCCTGGGCTTAATCATGTGAATTTGTTTTTTCACCCCATCTATATTTTACAAACTACATATTAGTAGTAGACTAGTAGTAATTTGCCATAAAACCAGATTCTGATGTATAGGATATTATTATTGTCACGCCAGAGTGCTTTAGTCCTGGGCGTTAGAATAAGATCGGACTCAGTTCGGATTATTCGGATTTAGGATTTAAAACCCATTTGAATATTTTAAAAATTATTTCTGGATTCGATTCGATTTCATTGGGGTTCGATTTGATTTATCAATGCAGAAGTGACGTCGCACACGGTCGATGGAACTAAATTCAAAACATGACAGGAGAAAGGAATTGATATTTATAAATTGGTGATCTCTAAATATATCATGGGTAAGTGAATTCTTTTTTTTGATAGGTAAGAGGTTGTTAACCGATGTACATTGCCTAAGCTCGAGTCAGCTTTTAATATTATTATCCGTTTCAACTGTTATTCGATCTTGTAATCTCTTAAATTATTTCAAGATATTTTTTCAGTTGAATTATCGAGTTATCGACCTCTGATATAGGTAAGCAGAGGCAGAAGTAGTGAGAACTCAATGGGGTTAAATGCCTCCTGTTTATATTTTTTTAAAAATAATTTAAGTAAATTTAATCAAAATTTTTTAATTTAGTGGTAAAAAAAGAATATATTGGTTATTATACAGATTAAATCGGTTTCCTTTTGCTGGTTTAATGATAATTTAATTGTATTGTTGGTTTAGTTTGGTTTAGGATACAGAGCATTTGTATATAAGCTTGTATAATCTCATTTCCCAGATTAATGGAAAATATCTTCCAACAAACTTCCCTTTTCTTCTTTCATCTCTCAACGACTAATATGGTATCAGAGCCATTGAAGCTCTAATTCCAGCTCGTTTCTCTTCGTTTTTGCCATTTTCATCATAAATTTGGTTTCCGCGAACTCAATTTCATTTGAAAATGGTGTCTCTGAAAAATCTCCCTCGTCGTTCAACTCGAGCTCGCACTTCGACTCGGAATGATACGACTCCAGCTCGTCGATCTTCTAGATCCGTCGTCGATGTAACAGATTCTCCTCCGATAACAGATCCTGCTGGTGATTCGCGAACTGTTGCATTACCGATGTTTTCTGATCCGACACAATCGCCATATTATCTTCATAGCGGCGATCATCCAGGTTTAAACATCATCTCTCTTCGTCTTGATGGTACGAATTATGATGACTGGAATGCTGCAATGCTTGTAGCCTTAGATGCTAAGAACAAAACTGGTTTCATCGATGGATCTATCCCTCGTCCTCTGGAATCAGATACTCAATTTCATTTGTGGTCTAGATGCAATAGTATGGTCAAATCTTGGCTTCTCAACTCAGTTTCTTCCCAGATTTATCGTAGTGTGTTGCGTATGAATGATGCTACTGATATCTGGAAAGATCTACAGAGTCGATTTCATCTTACTAATCTACCACGAACTTTCAATCTCACACAAGAAATACATGATCTGCGTCAAGGTTCTATGTCTCTATCTGATTACTACACTCAATTATGAACACTATGGGATCAATTGGAGAACACAGATGAACCAGATGATCCGTGTACGTGTGGAAAAGCTGCTCGTCTGCAATTGAAGGCAGAGAGATCTAAAATTGTGAAGTTCTTAGCGGGGCTCAATGACTCATATGCTTTGATTCGCCGTCAGATCATTCCAAAGAAAGCTCTACCAAGTCTTCCTGAAGTCTATAACATCCTGGATCAAGACGATAGCCAGAAAGGTTTCTCCAATCAACTTCCTCCTCCGGTTGCATTTCAAGTAACTGTAGAGAACACTTCAAACATGTATTCTGCAGCTATTTGTTATGTTCAATCTGGACCGAACAAAGGGAGGCCAATTTGCTCATTCTGTAATAGAGTTGGTCATATTGCTGATCGGTGCTACAAGAAACACAGTTTTCCACCTGGTTTCACTCCAAAAGGAAACAAATCAAATGAGAAGTCTCAGAAAACTCCTCCTGTTACTGCTCAAGTTTCCTTAACTACATCTTCTGATCAAAAGCCTTCTGGTAATGCGTCTGATATGAGTGGCCTTGTTGAGAATCTTACCAAAGATCAGATTCAAAGCTTCATTGCCTATTTTAGCTCTCAGCTTCAAAATCAGTCTTTGAATCAATCTCATGAAGTGACTACTTCTAACAATGTGGCTTCAACATCATCTGCCTCTGGTATTGATTTCTCAAACTCTACCTTCAATTTTGTTGGTATTTTAACTGTGTCTAAGACATCATTGTCTAGACATACATGGATTATTGACTCCGGAGCCACTCATCATGTGTCTCACGACCGGTCCATGTTCACATCATTGGATACTTCAATTAATAGTGCTGTGAAACTTCCTACTGGATCGATTGTGAAGATCAGTGGTATTGGAGTTGTTCAGATTAATCAAGACATAATTCTCAAGAATATCTTGTTTATACCTGAGTTCCGCCTAAATCTCATCAGTATCAGTTCGTTAACCACTGATCTGCACTCGCGAGTTATATTTGATGAATCTTCTTGTAAAATTCAGGACAGTACCAGAGAGTTGATGATTGGAACGGGTAAAAGGATTGCCAACTTATATGTTCTGGATGTGCAAAGATTTCAAGTGAATGCTGTAGCTGACATTGGAGTATGGCACAACAGACTTGGACATCCTTCTCTTGCTTGTCTGGATATTCTTTCTGAGACTCTAGGAATTGCGAAACACAAGAATAAGAAGCCTGCACATTGTCATGTGTGTCATTTGGCTAAACAGAAGAAACTTTCTTTTCCCTCTCAGAACAATATCTGTAATAATCCCTTTGATTTGATACATATCGACATTTGGGGACCCTTTTCAACTGAAACGGTGGATGGTTATAGACATTTTTTAACGATTGTTGATGACCACACCAGAGCAACATGGGTTTATCTGCTTAAACAAAATAGTGACGTCTTAACTGTTTTTCTTGCATTTCTTCAACTCGTTGAGAATCAATACAAAACGACAGTGAAAGCAGTAAGAGCAGATAATGCACCAGAATTACGGTTCACACAGTTGTATCAATCAAAAGGGATTATGGCTTTTCATTCTTGTCCAGAAACTCCTGAATAGAACTCGGTTGTGGAACGCAAACATCAGCATATTCTGAATGTTGCCAGAGCCTTGATGTTTCAGTCTCAAATTCCTTTAGCATATTGGGGAGAGTGTATTCTCACGGCAGTGTTTCTCATCAACAGAACACCATCTCTGCTACTACACAATAAGACCCCTCACGAATTGCTAATGGGAAAAGCTCCAGACTATACTCAAATCAAGACTTTTGGATGTCTTTGTTATGTTTCCACATCTCTGAAGCACATGCATAAGTTTGAAGCAAGATCTAAGGCTTGTATCTTTATTGGTTATCCTCCGGGTTATAACGGATACAAGTTACTGGATTTGGAGTCTCATAATGTGTTCATTTCGAGGAATGTAATCTTCCATGAGGAGATCTTTCCTTTTGCAACAGAAGCTGAACCGAAGGTACATTCTGATTTCTTTACATCTTTGGACCTTTTGTCTTCAGCTTCACCACCAATTCATACTAAATCACAAAATACTATTCCTTCCCTATCACCAAATCCATATTCTCTACCTCGCAGACAAACCAAAACTCCTGCACACCTCAACGATTATCATTGTTATTCATTAAACACTGATATATCTCATCCCATCTCCTCAGTTTTGAGTTATTCCAAACTCTCTCCTTCTTATAACTCTTTTATCAACAATATTACCAAAATCCCCATTCCAAATACCTATGCTGAGGCAAAAGGGTCCAAAGAATGGTGTGATGCAGTTGATAAAGAACTTGGAGCTATGGAAATTTCTCAAACATGGGATGTCACCACATTACCTCCAGGCAAGAAAGCTGTAGGTTGTCGGTGGATTTTTACCTTGAAATTCCATGCTGATGGAAGTCTAGAGCGATATAAAGCTCGCCTTGTAGCCAAAGGCTACACTCAAAAGGAAGGACTTGATTTTAATGACACATTCTCACCAGTGGCTAAACTTGCAACGGTGAAACTGTTATTAAAAGTTGCTGCATCTAAGTCTTGGTCTCTCCACCAACTGGATATCTCAAATGCATTTCTTAATGGTGATCTTGATGAGGAAATCTATATGAGATTACCTGATGGTTATGCAGAGAGAAAGGGGGACTCGCTACCAAAGAAAGCTGTTTTGCGACTCAAGAAATCCATTTATGGATTTAAACAGGCGTCAAGGCAGTGGTTTTTGAAGTTCAGAGAGGTTTTGTTGAAACTGAACTTTGAGAAAGGTACGGGAGATCATACATTGTTTGTGAAGAGTTGTGGTAATGGTGACTTCATTGCAGTCTTGGTCTATGTTGATGACATTGTCATCGCAAGCACAAGTGATGCTGCAGCTGCAGTTTTAACCGCTGATCTGCAACAACATTTCCGATTACGAGTTCTTGGTCCTTTGAAATATTTCTTGGGATTGGAGGTGGCTCGTAATGCTTCTGGGATATCTTTATGCCAACGCAAATATACTTTGGAACTTCTAACATCTACTGGAATGTTGGGTTGTAAACCAGCTCCTACACCAATGATTCCCAACTTGAAGATTTCAAAGCATGATGGCGAACCGATTCCCAACAAAGACATGTATCGTAGCCTCGTTGGTAGACTAATGTATCTGACATACACAAGGCCAGACATTACCTTCGCAGTTAACAAACTTTGCCAATATTCTGCAGATCCGAGAACAACTCATCTTAAAGCTGTTTATAGGATATTGCAGTATCTTAAAGGCACAGTTGGACAAGGTCTATTCTACTCTTCAGACTCTGATTTAACATTGAAAGGGTTTGCAGATTCAGATTGGTCTTCATGTCAGGATAGTAGACGGTCTACTACAGGTTTTTGTATGTTTCTTGGATCATCTATCATTTCCTGGAAATCCAAGAAACAAGACACTGTCTCTCACTCAACGGCAGAAGCAGAATATCGTGTATTGTCCCTTGCATCCCGTGAGATAACATGGTTACAAAAGCTCTTAGTGGATTTACGAGTTGATTCACCAACTCCTGTGTTTTTTTCTGACAGTACTGCAGCGATCAATATTGCGATGAACCCAGTCTTCCACAAACGCACTAAACACATCGAGAATGACTGTCATGATGTGCGTGAAAGACTGGATCGAGGCCAACTAAAGACTCTGCACGTCAACACAGAGGATCAAGTTGCTGATATCCTAACCAAACCGTTGTTCCCTCAACCTTTTGAACATCATAAGTCCAAGATGAGCCTTCACAACATTTATGGCACATCTTGAGGGGGACTATTGGTTATTATACAGATTAAATCGGTTTCCTTTTGCTGGTTTAATGATAATTTAATTGCATAGTTGGTTTAGTTTGGTTTAGGATACAGAGCATTTGTATATAAGCTTGTATAATCTCATTTCCCAGATTAATAGAAAATATCTTCCAACAAACTTCCCTTTTCTTCTTTCATCGTCTTCTTCATCTCTCAACGACTAATAGAATAAGTTGTTCCCAACTAAATTTATTTTTCTTGTTTATAAACCTATGCTCCTAACTAAATTTTTTTTTAGATCCACCATTGTAGGTAAGTGATTTCAAGCATTAGATTGGTGGACATATAAAACAATAGCATACAAAGTTTAATAATATCACGATGGCAAATGGTTCACCACTATCCACTCTGCAATTATAGTCGAAAGTTCGTCTCGATCGAGAAATACTTTTGTTAGGTTTCAATTTTTGAATAAACCAAGTTGAGAAAAAACATTTTATGGTTTCTTTTTAAAAAGAGAGAGAGAGTTAAAATACAGGTAGAAAGCATATGTAAGTTAGTGTTAGAAGTACCAATTTTTCTTCGAAATGGGACAGCCGCCGAGATTGTTGATTTTTGACTGATTTTACTTGTTTTCTCCGATGACAACAAAATATAAAAATTCGACGACGACTTAACAACCTAATTTTATTTTATCATTCTGCATTTGGGAAGAAATATTTTGATGCACGTCAACCATATCGATTGGTTTTTTTGGTTTGTTGCGGATGAGTATTTCTTTGTTAACTTGTCTAATTCATTGTGTTTGTTATTGTTGTCAGTGTGTATTGACAAAGGCATGGCTTTGGGAGCTTTGGGAGCTTTACAGGTAAGTTTACCAACTGCCGTAGTAAATGCTAAATAGGTATTATGAATCAAGCTAGTTGTTTATGGTTTAGTTGTGAAGAATAGTTGGTGTTTTGAAACATAGTTTAGTTAAAATGAAGGCTTTAGTTGTGATGAATGCATTGTTTTAGTAGATAGTAGTCAAGTCGATATGGTTAAAACTTTTGCTTTAGGTGTTATGAATGCATTGATGAGTTCTGAAATCTTTTTCTTCTTTCCTTGTTCTCTTCTATTAATAATCGGTCCCTTTCTCTCTTTCTTTAATCTGTTCAAACACAACTTCTTCTCTTTCTCACCTGCAAACCGTAAACATCATTCTCCTTTTTTTTCTCTAACCTTTTCCTTTTATGGATTTCTCCTCTAAGAATCCATACTCCCAGCCCTCAAACTTTGTTAATCTGTTGAACAGTCAACAAAAGACTTCCCAACATGAACCCTTTCACACATTCGACCCAGATCCTCTCTTTAGTACACAATCTACTGAGGCATCCAGCCATGGTGAAGCTCAGCCTACAGAGAGAAGCACAAGAAGAATATGGACGCCGGCTGATGATGTGTTGCTCATCAGCTCCTGGTTGAACACATCAAAGGACCCTGTAGTGGCGAATGAGCAAAGAATGGTGCCTTCTGGTCCCGTGTTGCTGCTTACTTTGCAGGTTATCCAAAGGCTGCAGGTCGAGAAATGAGGGAGCCAGATCATTGCAAGCAACGTTGGGAAAAGATCAATGATCTTGTCAACAAATTATGTGGCTCCTACGAAGCTGCATCAAGAGAGAGGACCAGTGGACAGAATGAAAATGATGTCTTGAAGCTGGCCCATGAGTTGTTCTACAACGACTACAACAAAAAATTTACACTGGAGCATGCTTGGAAGGAGCTTAAAAATGATCAAAAGTGGTGTGAGCTCTCTTCTTCAAAAACGGGTGGAAGCACAAAAAAGAGAAGATGTGATGTTGGTCTACAAACCGCAACCTCTCAAGCTGAGGAGTCAATGACTGGTGGAGAGGCTCAAGGAACCAAAAGGCCACCTAGTATTAAGGCATCTAAAGGCATCGCTAAGAGACAAACGGTGGAGGTCAAAGCTGCAGAAGAGTTTCAAAGCATGTGGAGCATCAGGGAGAAGGATAACGCTACGAAGGAAAGAGTGTTTAAGATGAGTGTGCTAGACAGATTGCTTGCAAAAGAAGAACCTTTAGCTGAGTATGAAGAAGCTCTAAAGAGAAAGCTCATCAATGAGCTGATGGATATTTAGTGCTTTCAACTTTGTGTTCTAAGAGACCGTTGAAGTAAATATTCTGTAAGTGTTGGTGTTGTTATGTAGTATTTGTTATGTGTTTATCTTTAAGTGTTGGTGTTGTTTTGCTTCTAATAGCTTAAGTGACTGTGATGTTGTGTTTTCTGTGTTGAAGTTGTAACTTTGTTTGCCGTAAATGAAAAGTGATAACTTTGTTTTCTAAGAGAGTGTATTGTGTTTGTATAAGCTTCGGTTTTTGTTTTTAAAAGTTTTGGGTTTCAAAGAAGACGATCATGTTTGTTTCTTTATATTAATGAACATTGTTTTTTTTTGCAGACTAGTGACACAAAGATACAAGTGTAGAATATAAGAAGAAGCTCCTCGTGACACAAAGATACAAGTGTATAATATAAGAAGAAGCTCCTCGTGACACAAGGATACAAGTGTAGAATATGGCATGGAATAATGACTGTTTAAAAATTATTCAATATCGCCATTTTTTTTCTCATTGGTTGTGTTGTATTTGTAGTTATTCCAATATTAAACCATGTCCACATGTATACAATGTCTTTAGACTATATATATTGCCAATCGATGTTCATGAAATTCACAACCAAAATAGAGACTTCTCTTTCTATTTGCCAAAACCTTCTCTTTGTATTTGCAAAAGCGATCAATATTTTTTGTTCATCTTGTCTTTTTATCAAAACCATTTTCCTCAAATTCCCACCTCTTTACACCATACGCCATCTTCTCTTTTTCTCATAAACACCACACTGATTGCCATATAATCTTCTTTACTAAAATGGTTTCTTCTTCAAACCCTGATAATTTTGATCAACATTTTGATCAATATTTTGATCAATATTTTTATCAACATTTTGATCAATCATTTGAAAATCTCTTACTTGCTTATGGTGATCATGAAGAGCCATGGAAGTCACGAAAAAAAAAGAACGGTTATCGAAAGAAACCGTGAAGAAGGCCACAATCGTTTATGGAACGATTATTTCGTTGAAGATGCAGTATACCCAGCCAATATATTCCGATGGTGTTTTAGAATGAATAAACCATTGTTCTTGCACATCGTCGATCGGCTTTCCAACAAAATTCCTTATTTTCAACACAAGGTTGATGCTCATGGTTAAACCATATTTTCAACTCCGGGTTGTGCTCGTGGTTCTGGAAAGCCCACACTCGTTTTAGAGGCGGTAGCCTCCTATGATCTCTGGATATGGTATGCGTTTTTTGGACCTCGAGGTACCTTAAACGATATAAATGTTCTTGATCGGTTACCTGGTTTTGATGATATAATAAATGGTCAAGCTCTGGAAGTGAATTTTTCTGTCAACAGAAACGAGTATCATTTGGCTTACTATCTCACAGATGGTATTTATCCCAAATAGGCTACGTTTGTCCAATCTATTAAACTTCCCTAGGGTTCAAAAGCAAAACGTTTTGCTACACATCAAGAATCTATCCAAAAAGATGTTGAACTTGCTTTTGGAGTCTTGCAATCTCGATTTGCCATTGTTAAAAACCTGGCTCTTTATTGGGATAAAGAATAAATAGGAAAGATTATGAGAGCATGTATCATCCTCCACAACATGATAGTAGAAGACGAACGAGATGGGTACACTTTAGTAGATGTTTCAGGATTTCAAGAAGGAGAAGGAAACGGAAGTTCACAGGTCGATCTCTCATTTTCTACAAACATGCCTTCAAATAATACTAATATGATGAATGCTCGAAGAAGAGTTCGTGATAAAGACAAACATGAACAATTGAAAGACGATTTGGTTTACCATATTTGGCGAAAATTTGGGCAGGATCAAGATAATTGATCTTATGAGGAAAATATTTGTTTTTTAAAATGTTTGTATGTTAAATTGTCATAATTTTCATGATCAATAATGTTTTATATACAATTTTTTTTAAGAACTCTTTGGGGTTTCTCCAATAAACTATAAAAAACCTTAAGTTTCTTAGTGTGATTATTAACATCAATTATTAGTATAATATTAATTAAAAAACCTTCATGGGTTCTCCCATAAACATGCTCTAAGAGAAAATGAAAGGATATGTATCCCCTCTCCAATAATTTTCAATGCTCTAGTACATGATTGGACATAAAGTTGATTTCTCATAAGAAAAAAATAATAGTAATTTTAGGGCTTAGCCGGCAAAGATCTTAGAGCATGTTGATTATGAGTTTTTAAAAAGGGTTCTTAGCATTTTTGTATTTAAAATAACTAATAGCTAAAAACTGGTTCTTAAATAATAACCTTAAAAAACCAGTTCTTAACAAGAATTCTTACACACGTGTCGATTTCTGATTGGATAAAGAGAAAGAGAAAAAATCATTTAAACCCTATATGATTTATAAAGTCAGTAAATTATTTATATGTTATTATTTGTTTCTTCATAAATTATGAAATAAAATTATCTATTTAACAAACTCCATTATGCATATATTTAAATTATATGTTAATATTATATAATATTAAAAATTAAAATAATTAATTATTTGATTAAAAAATGATATGAATATTAGAACTCTATGTTTAAAATGTTTAAAATATTTTTCATGTCAAGTATATTTTATTAAGAAAAAAAAACTCTACTTACAATAAAATCTTCTATTATTATTTTACAAGGACACATTAAAAAGACATTTGTGTCATGTGTGATTTACAATTGTGCTATGCTGAGGTGTCAAGCTCAGAGAACTTCTCAGAGTTATATTAAAAGTGGTCTTTAATCACTAGAATAATTACAATTCTGCCATTTTAGATCATAACAACCATTTATATTATTTTATCTTATATTTTAACAAATTATCCTATACTACTATGTTTATATATTTGCATAATTCACAAATTAAATATATATGCATAATATAAAGTATAATGATATTACAACTATATTTTGAGGTATGTTATCATTGTCATAGATGCATTTTTAATTATATAATGATATTACAATTATTTATTAATATATTATGTATGTATTTTAATAATATAATTTATATGCTTTACAAAAGCTCAAGAACATATATTTGCATATCGTAATTTTTGGTGTCTTGAAATTTTTTTTTATGATTACATATATATTTACAAGAGAGGTCCATTTATAACTTGTCTTATACGTCAATTATGTCTAATATGTCTAATTGATTATGCCAGTAAAATTATGGGCCTTTAACTAGACATATAGATTACGTTCCAGTAAAATGTTTATTATATAATAATAGTACAATTATTTATTTATATATTATGTATGTATTTTAATAATATAATTTATATGCGTTAAACAAATCACAAAAACAAAAAAACAAACAAAAAAGAGTAACAATATAGTTTATACCAATATAATCTATTTGTTTCAGAATTTTAAGTTTTTATTGTCCATATTTTTATTTCAAACTTGAATATTATAAAAAAACGGGGTTTTGGGGGCGTTAAGATTGCACGGGCAAGTCCATCGGTCTGGTAGTTATAGGCATTTATTGGAGATAAAAGGTGAATTACAGGTTTAATAAATCCTTGTTTTTTAGCAGCCCTAAACGGGGATTTTCAATTTAGTTAATTCCTGTTTTTATAGTCCTGTTTAGAATATCAAACGGGGACAATAAAAATTGAATATCAAACGCAAATTTTAAGAATTTTATAGTCCATTCCGTTTGAATTTTATAGTCCTTGTTTTTTTGCATCTTTTCAATTCTCTAAAATCCCCGTTTTAAGACATGTGAATCCTACAACTCTAGTGGAATGGGCATTTATTGAACCTGAATATCCTTGGAGGAAAACCCCATAAGGAATATTTTATAATCCCTTAGAACATCTCCAATGAAGGGTGCTTAAGAGTTGGTTAGCTAAAAATTAGAAAAAAATCAAGATTTAATGGTTTAAATCTTAAGCATCGGTTCTTCCCTAAGCACTTTTAAAGACTCTAAGCAACTCTGTCGTGGCAGCTTCTGGTTGGTTGAAACATTTTCATTTTTTCCCATTCAATTAAACTCTCTCTCTCTATTCTCCTTTGACTTATTTTTTCGCAAACTTTTTTCTCCTTCGACTCAATTTCCGATTGATATGTGTTTCCAGCAAGTTGTTCATGCATGTCAATTCAAATAGGTTCGTCTCTTTGAGGGGAGAAACTTCTGAAAATTTCTGGATAGAGGGAGATGGAGAGAAGAAAAGGCCGGTAATATCTGATTTTTTTTTTCCATTTGACTGAATTTCTTAGATGAATTGGTTAGTTGGAAAATCAATTATCAGAAACCAAATTGATTTTCTCGGATTAATAAGGGTTTCTCGTGTTGGTTAGTTGGGGAATCAATTATCAAAAACCAAATTGATTTTCTCTGTGATTAGGGATTCTGTTTTTGTTTCTGATTTGTTTGTTCTACTGATGAATGAATTCGTTTTTTTTTTCAGGCATTCTA
The DNA here is from genome assembly GCF_000478725.1 of Eutrema salsugineum. NCBI lineage: Eukaryota > Viridiplantae > Streptophyta > Magnoliopsida > Brassicales > Brassicaceae > Eutrema > Eutrema salsugineum. The sequence goes on from NW_006256867.1 coordinate 4,520,184, forward strand.
AATCGAGTTCGTGATCGAACAATGCATCAACAATTGAAAGATGATTTAGTTGAGCATATATGGAGCAAATTTGGCATAAGTCAAAATTACAACTAAATGTTGTTCCGGTTTATGATTTGCACTTCTGTGTTTTATATGCTTTCTCTTAATGTAATTATGTTTGAAATTAAAATCAATGAAACAATTGTTATTTACAAAATAATAATGCTTCAGATATTTTAATTATTATTTTTTTTAAGCCCCTCACTTTAAGCACCTCTCACTGGAGGCTGCAAAATTGAAAACAAACTAATAGAGATTCTTAAACAGAAAAATAACAAATAAAAACAAATAAAAAAATTGGTAAGAAGTGCTTACCATTGGAGATGCTTACCATTGGAGATGGTCTTATGGGGTTCTTGCATTGAACATGCTCTAAGACCTAATATCATGCTTGGTGTAAGGAACTAAGGATATGAAAAAAAAACTATTCTCAGGAAAGAGGTTGAAACTCTCCATCGGATAAGACTGATAGGTGACGTTATGAGAAACCTCGTGGTTATATGATGAGACAAGATACTTCCCGACACAGGTCAAAACTTTGATGATAAAAATAAGGATTTTCTGCAAATTTACAAATTAATTATGCATCTTCTGAAAAATGCACGACCCTTCACCTCACAATCAACCCGTAATATAGTTCTTGTGTATTTCATTGTATAAGATTCCGTGTACAGTATAAAGTCTATAAATTAATACTCGATAAATTAATAAATATTATATATAAATTAATAATTTTTTATGATCCCGAGTTGGATTAGTTTAAAATATGACACAATTCGATAAGATAATAAGATAATAATTTTACCAAAATTCTAATATAAATATATGGTCCTATTAATATCATAAATTAATAATTACCATAAACAAAATTTGATATAAACATATAAGTGAATTAATTTACTAAAATATGATTTTAGTGATGTTTTTAACTTAAATTTTTCTTGGGACTCATTTTTAATTTTAGAAATAACTTTTTAAAGATTCTAATCTTTCAAAAAAATTTGTTTTAAAATTAATAAGAAATAAAAGAGTTTTATTTGAAATCTATAAATTAATAAAATATCAAAATTTCAATATTATTAATTTAGAGAGTTTTTACTGTATTTTTAACACATTCTTCTTTTTTTTTTTGTCGTCCAAAGTTTTAATTAAAAGCCCATCAATAGGCCAATTATAGTACAACATGAAGCCCAAAGAGCCTAATAAAAGCATAAGCGATAAGATCAAACAGTGAGAGGCCACGTGTTTTGGTACGTGGGCATCTTAGAGAAGAAGTAGCGTTTCACAGACATCGACGTTCTTCACCGCCTGTCGCCAGAATATGCAGAAATTTCAATCGCCGCTGTGAAAATCGTTACTCCTAGCAGCCTTCAGATGTACTGATTAAACTCCTTCCACAGAGACAGACAAATGGTTGAAAATCTTCTCGACTCCGATAAATTACTTCCGATCGGCTCTAACTCAGACCCATCACCCTTTGCCTCTATTAAGGCAATTCATTAGGGTATTTAGGGAGATATAACTCCCAGCCAGGAGAGGTCGATACCGATTTGCAAAGTAGAGGATTCCACCATCATCACCACCACATATGAGACGATGAATAACCTGTGGAAGAAAAACAACTCTCATAACACTGGATTTTGACCATTTTTATGGATCATTTTAATATTTTATTCAGGTGTTTTAACTCTGTTTTCAATGATTTTTAAGTGATTTCTATGTTTTAGAGTTTTAAAAGATTTTTCAGGAAATTTGGACTAAAGATGTGCAATTTGGAACAAATGAGCAATTTTGATAAATGCAGACTGTCAAAAGTATGACACTCGATGAAGACATTATCACCGTCTGATCATCCCCAAAATTTGAAAAAACATAGAAAAGATAACCAGCTTTCTAATGCAATTGGTTTGTAGACAATCCAACGGTTAGATCGTCAGATATTCCCGATGCACTAAAGACAGAAAATGCAGTCTCGAAGGAGAGCATAGGCCTCGACCGCGGCCAGACCATGATTCCCCGCGGTCAAGACCACCACGACCGCGTCCAGACATCGTTGACGTCCGAAAATGACCTAATTCAAGCCCAAGTTCAGCCCACTACTTATTCTTCAAACCCTAGATGTTTCCAACGAATTAGAAGGCTATATATACTCGTTTTAGGTCATTCTAATGACCAAGTCATGGAGAGAAAGCAGAGAAGAGCCGCATACCTTTGGAGTTGCCATCTTCGGGAGAAGAAAGAGTCGCCAAAGGAGCCATCATCGATCTCCATCTTCATCCTCGTTCTTTGTTCTTTACCTTTCTCTTATTTAATTTCCAGCAAACTACAATACTTCTGTGATGTTCTTATACACTATGATTGAGTAATTCCCTTGTTGGGTTTTAAGGGATTTTCAAAGGGAATTCATGGATTAAAATCTGGTTTGTTAGATTAGATTTTATATTTAGATTTCTTCGTCCAAATTTGTGTTTCGTTTATGTGGCTTGGATCGACCATCTAGCTACTGCAATTAGGTCTATTAACTCACCGAAAGTGTTTTCGAATCAATTAACCATATTTAGATGAACAAATTCTCTTAGACAGCGTGAGTCGATCCAAAGCGTTTTGTGAAATTATCAAACTAATTTGTCTAGACACTTAGAGAACTGAATAGGAGTTTAGTAAATCTGAGTGAATTGATTTGTGATTAATACTACGTGAGTAGGTTAGTCTGGGTTTGATTTCAGGAACATATCTATAACTCTATGTTTAATTATCTTGTTAGCTAGTCTATGATTCCCGGCGAATTCCCCAACGCCCAACACCTTCTCGTATTGATTTGGTCTTACTGTTTACTTGTTTTTAAATTTATTATTTGCTATTTTCGTCACTATTCACAACCCCCAAACAAACACCCATATTTTCATCGTAGCTCAGTTCTCATCTCAACTAAACTCATATTGCAGTTATTTGGTCTTCAGTAGATCGGCCCCTAAGTACAACAACGTACATCTATGCGCTTGCAGAAAACTAGGATTAAAACCTGAGCACATCAAGTTTTTGGCACCATTGCCGGAGACCTTTAACGTTGCCTACGAGTTTTTGGTCAGAATCGGGTACATTCTCTTGTTCGTTTTTGAAAAAAAAAATTATTATTTTATATAAAAAATAGATATACATATATATAAATTAATATAAAAAAACAAAAAAACAAAAAAAACATAAATCTATATATATATATATAACTAAAAAAACATATTTATTATTTTATATAAAAAACATATATATATTAACATAAAAATTATATATATAAACTAAAAAAACAAAAAAACGAAAATATATATATATATATAAATTAATTAATTAATTAATTTAAAAAAAACACAAAAATTAGAGATGAGTGATAACAATAGACACTTGCAAGGATTAGATAGGCTTAGAGATAACCACCACGTCCAACAAAACGTTGATGAGCACGTTAGGTTCCAAGACGCTCCTCGCTTAACTCTAAGAGATTATAACGTATGCTTTCTATGAGAACCGTTCTCCCATTAGTTACAACCCATCAACGTAGACTATGAGATTAGCACGAAGCTCATAAAATAGGTCAAGCAGAACCGGTTCCATGGCGATGCATCGGACAACCCCATGGACCATCTCGAAGATTTTGAACAAATCTGCTGCACCAAGCAATCGATCGGAGTTCCTGCAGATTACATAAAGTGCAAGTTGTTTCCATTTTCTCTTTATGATAAGGCACATGCTTGGTTTAAGTCTTTGTTTCTTGGTTCACTAGGATCATGGGACGAATGCAAGGCTGCCTTCCTTAACCATTTCTATACCATCTCTAGATCAAACTTCTTTAGAGACAAAATTTATAGGTTCCAACAAAAAGGAGGCGAACCTTTTCATGAAGCTTGGGATTATTGTAAATGCTACATTAAGGAATGTCCTCACCACGGTTTTATAGAGACATGCATCTTGAACACTTTCTACGAAGGTCTTGAGTGGACAACTAAGGCACCCTGTAAATGTAGCAAGCGATGGAAACTTCATGACAAGGACTGTGGAAGAAGCTTACATCTTGATTGATAATCTTGCTACAAGCAGAAGAAATAATTTTCCTGATCAAGGAAGAACGTCACGTTCTACTTCCCATGATCATGAGGAAATTGAAGAACTTAAAGCCATGGTGAAATTGTTTCTCAAAAATCAGCAGCGTTTTGTTAATGTCTGCAAAGCAGTTAATGCAGCTGAGATTAATCATCAACTTGGAGCACAAGATAACGCCCATATGAATATCCAATCTGCTCCAAAATCATACCCAACCTCTCAAGACAACAAGCTCGAGCTTATGGTGCAACCACTTCTTACGAAGCTGCAAAGATTAGCAGACAATGTGGACATAAGAGTGGACTTCTTATAGAATGACCTTAATGGTAAATTTGAAGCTCTTTCCACTCATGTTGATAGCATGGACGTGCAGCTATCACAAACCATATATAGTTCAAAAAGCACCAAAGTTATCGAGAGACGAATCGCTGAGGTACATGATAAAATCGCCCAAGACACCCGCAACCTTAAGCTTAAGTTAGACAACATGAACGATCTTGGGTACAAGTTAGACATCATGTATGATTACCTCAACAAGAATAATGAGGAGTCATTTGAGAAGTTCACTGACCTCTCAACTCATGTCAAGATGCTCGAGAAACAAATCGGAAAATTGGAGAAAGTGTGAAGAGACAAGATGGTCATCTTCCAGGAAAAACTGTAGACAATCCAATGTGGCGTTGCAATGTCATAGACACTGATGATGAGAGAGAAGCCACGCCTATTCCTAGAAATCAAGACACTGAAGTTGAATCTCCATCATGTCCTGAAGAGTATGATGCAATAGGCAAAGTTTCACACCAAAGGAAGCTTCATAAGATAAATGATTCGGTGAAGTTTGTCTTCTCCTGCATAATTGAAGGCGTGGAATTTTCTGACTCTCTATCTAACACAGGAGCAAATGTAAATGTGATGTCTAAAGCAATTTCAAACGAGCTGGGGATGTGTGATATCAAACCTCCTCACGGTTCCGTTAAATTTGGAGACAATTCAAGCACGATTCCATACGGTTTCGTAACGGATTTGATGGTGCAAGTAGGAGGGTGTCTTGTTCCTGTTGATTTTCACATTCTTGAGATGGAAAATAACTCTCCCAGGACGTTAATATTTGGAAGTTCATTCCTTGCAACAGTGGGGGCAGTTGTTGATTCCCAACCAAAGAGTTTGTTTTTCTAAAGTCAAAAAGAGAATCTTCTATCCTGCAGTCTGTAGTGGTGGAAGCTCTTACTGTATAACCATCTACAAGGAAGAGAAGTTGATTTTAGACCCTGGAGATAACAAGGAAAGGTGCCAACACGTTTCTATACAAAACCTTTTTGTCGAGCCTAATGGAGTTGTCGAATCGAAAAACTCTAAGCACAAAGCAAGGAAATCCCAAGTGCAAATCAAAGAAATCTAAGGGCAATACTACCTCACCTGATGCAAGCTCAACATCGACTTCTCAAAACCCTATTGGAGACGTGGAGAAAGATGGTGATGCTAAAGTAATCACTCCAGAGAAACGACCAACCCCACCTCCAAAAGCAAAACCTTCCAACCTTCCTTGGTTTATGCATATCGCCAATTAACTAGCAGCAGAGGTCGAACCGCCACGATTCTTCGGCTACAACAAAAAGAAGATTTTGCATGATGTTAGAAGGTACTTTTAGGATGAACCATATCTTTATAAGCAGTGTTCGGATATTTTGTTTCGAAGGTGCATCTCCAAAGAAGAAGTTCCAGAAATCCTTTTTCATTGTCACGGATCTAACTATGTTGGACACTTTGCTACTGATAAGACTGTCGCGAAGGTCTACAAGCTGGTTATTGGTGGCCTACCATATTCAAGGACGCCCATAAATTCATATCTAAGTGTGATGCTTGCCAAAGACAAGGGAACATCAGCAAGCGACATGAGATGCCTCAAAACTTCATTTAAGAAGTCGAAGTTTTTGATGTTTGGGAAATCGACTTGATGGGTCCTTTTCCTTCGTCTTTTGGAAACAAGTACATCCTTTTTGCTGTTGACTACGTGTCTAAGTGGGTAGAAGCCATAGCCAGCCCCACAAATGACGCAAAAGTAGTAATGAAGATGTTCAAGTCGATCATATTTCCAAGATTTGGTGTTCCGCGACTCGTCATCAGTGATGGTGGTTCCCACTTCATCAACAAAGTGTTTGAGAATCTCTTGAAGAAAAATGGAGTGAAACATAAGGTAGCTACATCTTATCACCCACAGACGAGTGGCCAAGTGGAGGTATCAAACAGAGAACTCAAAAGAATTCTGGAAAAGACAATAGGACCAACAAGAAGAGATTGGTTAGCAAAGCTTGATGATGCTCTTTGGGCATATAGAACTGCGTTTAAAACCCCATTGGGCACTACACCTTTTCATCTTGTTTATGGTAAGACTTGTCATCTTGCATGGGAGTTAGAGCTCAGGGCAGAATGGGCAATAAGAAAGATGAATTACGACATCCAGACAGCAGGTGCAAGACAGTTGATTTAGTTAAATGAGTTAGAAAAGATTCGCCATAATGCTTATGAGAACTCTAAGATCTACAAAGAGAAAACTAAAGCATTCCATGACAGGAAATTAGTTCCTAGGACGTTCTTACCTAATGACCAGGTTCTACTTTATAACTCACGTCTAAAATTGTTTCCTGGGAAGCTTAAATCACGATGGTCTGAACCTTTCAAAATCAAAGAAGTTTTACCCTATGGTGCTGTGGTTCTACGGAATCGTCAAGGAGGCGATTTCACTGTCAGTGGAAACGTCTTAAGCCATATCTTGCAGAAATTCAAGAAGAAAAGGAAGATCCAATCTCATTAGCAGATGCGCCTAATGCCTAAGAGACCACCAAGTCAAGCTAACGACTTAAAACAAGTGCTTAGTGGGAGGCAACCCACTCGGTATTTTACTTATTTCCCTTTGATTTTTATTCTCTAGTTTGTTGCTTTGTTTTTGTTTCATTTAATTTCAGGTTTTTACAAAGAAGAACGAATAAAAGATGAGAAGAAATCATAATCCAGAAAACGGCCATCACTCCTGCCCCGTTGAAACTTCGACTGACAGTGCCATCATTCCAACCGCGACTCATTCTTCTGGCAAGGTAAGTACATCTAAACACTTAAAAATAATATTTTCTTATCCATCTTTTCTTAGATTTTATCACACTGAAGACAGTGTGAAATAAGTCTGGGGGAGGATGTCCATCCGTTACTAACGAAATTTGATTTGTTTGGAGTTTGTTTTGGACATAAAAATTTTCATAAAATTTTTCAAAAGTTTTTCAAAATGTTTTTCAAAACTTTTTCAAACCAGGAACACAATAAACAATACTATGATGATTTAGACTAGTGTGTTTCTACGCTATTTTCTCGTTTTTTGCTCTTTTATGATTTAGGCCTAGATTAGGTGGTAACTAGTGTACTTTTTACACTACGAACTCCCACCAGAGAACTTCTATTCATGGAGATTCTTTGTGACAGGATATACGTACTAGCTCATTTTATTTGGACTTAATCTTGACTTAACTTTCTCATTAAAGTATTAGATCAGGGAAACGAATCATACATTCAGGACTCTTTTATCCTTTTACCGATTGTTGATCCTGAATGGCTAGTTCACCTTTAGCTAGTTCCCTTCCGTAACCCAGCCTCTTTCAAACCACATGCACTCTTGTTTTTCATTGTCATATATGCAGATATGTGCAAAAACGTCGAGAGAAAGAAGATCAACACGGTTTTCAGTCACTAAAGACAGAGACCTGCGATTTCATTGGAATGATTCAACAAAAGGAGTAAACTCAGTTTGCCTTGGAAAAACTTCAAAATCTTTGTACAATTTGGTCCCTTAGACTCTCTCTCTATAAAAGCTTGTTTCCCCTTTCAAAAAAAAAAAATTGAAAATAGAATTAAATAAAAGAAAAAAATAAGAAAAGAAATGAAATAAAAACCTTAAGAGAGTCTAGGAGGATCGATTTTATCCTTGAGGCAAGCTAGAGTTTGATTATATGGAGTTTTGGAGATTATTTTTCTGATTCCCGAAAAAGATTTAAGTCTGGGGGAACAACTGTTTACAACCAAGGAGGAAAGACTATGCAACAACATTTGGCAAGGAGAAGTGACTGAAAATTGCGGACATCAACAAGTCCACTCTCTCTTGCGGTTTTGCATAATATCTTGCATCCTCCAGATCTTCAGGTAACCTGAAACACTTTAACTCCACCACATAAATAGTCCTTAATTACCAAACGCCGTTTACCCTGAATGATGTCTTTAATGAGAATTCAGTATGCACTTAATGAATGTAAAGAGCTAGTTTACTGGAAATCAGATCTAAGTGTCTAGATTTTTGCATGACGGATCAACGGACTAGTTATGTTTGTATTTTGGTGAGAATTTTCAAGATTAGATCCAGATAGATGTTTTACGATAGGTTATGGTTTAGAAGGACGATCACTGAGATTGTTTAGTTGCTGCGGGTTTTTAAAGATTATTTCCTGGCTTGATCTATGTTTTGTTTGAGGACAAACAAAGGTTTAAGTCTGGGGGAGTTGATAACACCGGATTTTGACAATTTTTATGGATCGTTTTAATATCTTATTCAGGTGTTTGAAATCTGATTTCAATGGATTTTAATTGATTTCTATATTTTAGAATTTTAAAAAGACTTTTCAGGAAATTTGGACTAAAGATGTGCAATTTAGAACAAATAAGCAATTTTGGATAAATGCATACCGTCAGAAGTATGGCACTCGATGAAGACATTATCACCGTCTGATTATCCCCAAAATTTGAGACAACATAGAAGAAATAACCAGCTTTCTAATGCAATTGGTTTGAAGACAATCCAACGGTTAAATCGTCAGATATTTCTGATGCACTAAAAACAGAAAAGTCAGTCTCGAATGAGAGCATAGGCCGCGACCGCGGCCAGACTATGATTCCCCGCGGTCAGGACCACCACGACCGCGGCCAGACATCGTTGACGTCCGAAAATGACCTAATTCAAGCCCAAGTTCAGCCCACTACTTATTCTTCAAACCCTAGACGTTTCCAACAAATTAGAAGGCTATATATACTCGTTTTAGGTCATTCTAATGACCAAGTCATGGAGAGAGAGCAGAGAAGAGCCGCATACCTTTGGAGTTGCCGTCTTCGGGAGAAGAAAGAGTCGCCGAAGGAGCCATCATCGATATCCATCTTCATCCTCGTTCTTCGTTCTTTACCTTTCTCTTATTTAATTTCCAGCAAACTACAATACTTCTGTGATGTTCTTATACACTATGATTGAGTAATTCCCTTGTTGGGTTTTAAGGGATTTTCAAAGGGAATTCATGGATTGATTTCTGGTTTGTTAGATTAGGTTTTATATTTAGATTTCTTCGTCCAAATTTGTGTTTCGTTTATGTGGCTTGGATTGACCATCTACTGCGATTATGTTGATTTACTCACCGAAAATGTTATCGAATCAATTAACCATATTTAGATGAACAAATTCTCTTAGACAGTGTGAGTCGATCTAAAGCGTTTTGTGAAATTATCAAACTAATTTGTCTAGACACTTAGAGAACTGAATGGGAGTTTAGTAAATCTGAGTGAACTGATTTGTGATTAATACTACGTGAGTAGGTTAGTCTGGGTTTGATTTCAGGAACATATCTATAGAAAACTATATGTTTAATTCTCTTGTTAGCTAGTCTATGATTCCTGACAAATTCCCCAACGCCCAACACCTTCTCGTATTGATTTGATCTTATTGTTTACCTGTTTTTAAGTTTATTATATGCTTTTTTCGTCACTATTCACAACCCCAAACAAACACCCATATTTTCATCTTAACTCAGTTCTTATTTCAAGTGAATTCGTATTGCAGTTACTTGGTCTTCAGTGGATAGACCTTTAAGTACTATAATGTACATCTGTGTACTTGCAGAAAACTAGGGTTAAAACCTGAGCACATCAAACTCCAAAAAACGAAAACCTTAAGCTTTTTCAAATTAATACCAACAATTCTTCAATATTAGAAAGTCTTCGCTCCACTAAAGACTAGCGAAGATTATACTCTCTAAAGAAGGAAATTTCCTTCAGAAATTTGAAGAATCGATTAAAGTTTGCAAAAGAAAATTCGAAAAACGAAGAGACAAAATCCAGTCAAGCCGGAAAACTAAAATCTGTCACGCAGAACTATTATTAATCCGACTATAATATAGAACATGTCGGAATTATTGGAGATCCGATATTAATCAGAACAAAAACGGAGAAAAGACTCTCTCTCTTTGAAAGATAGAGATGAGGGAAAAGAGAGAAAAAAACTCATGATCTCTATTCTCTAAACAACCATGTATTTTTAACACATTCTAAAACAACATTTTTTAAAAACAAATTGTAAAAAAAAAAATAATTGAGGACTGTTAGATAATAACTATCTATCTGAATATTTTATTAATTACTTGTAAGAGAAGTTATTTTCACCGCATGTCAAAGCCGGTAACTTCATTTGCTGCTCCTGTAAATATGTAATTAAGTTGAGAGAAATGAGACATAGATGTGGAAGTAAATTTCTTCCTTCATTCTCTCGTGTCTTTGTATCTCTCTACCACTCATATACTTAGTAAACCTTACTTTACATATAAAATAAATTAGAGTTTACATTACATTATCAGCACCTCTTGATCTGCTCTTGTACCTAAAAAGGTAAAATTTATATTTATGTTTAATATTTCAAGTTTACGTATTATTTTGGGATGATAAGGTTCTGCCTTTCTCGAATCGTTGATTTAAATTTATGTTCAATTTACTTTTAAAGTTTACAGAATGATAGGCTCTGCTTTCCCCAAACTGATCGTTATGATAGGCTATGCCTTCACGATCATATGATCATATGGTAGATTATGTCTCTTCAGATTATATATATGGAGTAAAAGGTTAAACTTCCTCCTTGATATTATGTTCATGGAGTAGTAGGCTCTGCCTCCTCAATAAATATATGGTAGGCTCTGCCTCCTCAAAAATATGGTAGGCTCTGCCTCCTCAAATTATATGGAAGGCTCTGCCTCCTATATTATTTTAATTTTTATACTTTTATTATGTGTGAGAATTAATTTTTTTTATCATGTTTTTCTCGAAAAACAAATTTTTAAACTCAATGTTTGCTAAATTTATTCTTGATAAAATTATATACAGTTATAATGTCGAATTTGGCGAAGCTCGAAATCTCTGCCCTTGATGTGTCTGGAAAAAATTATATGTCATGGGCAGTAGGTGCAATAATGCATCTAAGAGGAAACAGGCTTCTCGATACCATCGATAAGTCAGAAACGACATCAGATGAGTTAAAGGCGAAAGCCATGATATTTTTGCTCCACCACATCGATAATAGTTTAAAAGAAGAATACATCACAAAAGAAGATCTTGCAGATATTTGGCAATCTCTTAAAGATAGGTTTGATTACCAAAAATATGTGATCTTACCAAAAGCCAAACATGAGTGGCTGAACCTCCGATTTCAGAATTACAAAAGTGTTGGTGAATATAATTCCGCTATGTTTGGAATTACTTCTAAGATGATGTTATGTGGACAGGAGGTAAGTGATTTCGACATGATCGAAAAAACTCTCCAAACATTTCATCCTGGAAATGTAATCCTGCAACAACAATACCGGGCAAAAGGTTACACAACTTACTCGGAGTTGATGCAAGTCCTCTTTGTAGCTGAACAAAATAACCAGCTCGTGATGTTAAACTATCAAACTCGTCCAACTGGATCATTGCCATTCCCAGAAGTGAATGTTGCGTCATCCAGTCAAAATAATAGAACCGAACACGGACGCGGGCGTGGTCGAGGCCGTAACCGCGGTCGCGGACGAGGTCGTGGACGAGGAAGACAAAACGATATTGGTCGGGAAGCAGGAAAGCAAAAAGAAATTGCTTGTTACAGATGCGGCATGAAAAATCATTGGGCAAAAACCTATCGTACGCCAAGACATTTAGCCGATCTGTACCGAGCATCACAAGATGCCAAAGAAAAGGATAAAGGAAAGAATTTTGAAACCAATTTCATCTCTGATGAAGCTGGACCTTCCTTTGATGGCATAAGTGATTATACTCATCTTGATATCGCTGATTTCCTTGCTGATCCTGATGAATCAACGGAAACAAAGCGATTAAGATCAATGTAATATAATATCTTTATGAAGAAGATACGAAAAACTAATGTAATCTTAAATAAGAATGAAATATATTTTTCTAAACATAAAAAAGGGTTTTTCTTAATGCAATATAACTTTTCAAATCATGTTTTTCATTTATTAATGCATTTCTTGCATATTGTGATTCAGACTATGACATCATTTGAGATTCAGGATGGAGATACATGTCTAGTCGACAGTGCTACGACACATATTATACTTAAAGATAAAAAATATTTCTCCTGTCTCAAAATAAAGGACTCTGCCGAAAGCGTGGGTACCATATCTGGTAATGCAAATATTATAATTGGCTCCGGAAGAGCTAATTTTTCAATGCCAAGGGGGACAAATTTTGAAATAAATGATACATTATATTCCCCCGAATCCAGTAGAAACTTGCTAAGTTTTAAAGATATCCGAGGAAATGGATATCATATAGCAAGTACAAATAAGAATGGCATTGAATATCTTTGCATTATATCTGAGAGGAAACACGTATTAGAAGAATTACAAATGATGTCCTCTGGGTTATATTGCACAAAATTAAATATGATTGAATCCTATGTTACAGTAAAACCAGGGTTTACTAGTACATTTAGAGTATGGCATGAAAGATTTGGCCATCCTGGATCAGTCATGATGAGAAGGATTGTGCAAAATTCGAGTGGCCACCCATTGAAAAACCAAAAGATTTTTCAATCGGGAGAGTTTTCATGTCAGGCATGTTCTCAAGGAAAACTCATAACTAGGCCCTCGCCAGCCAAAGTTGGGAATGAATCTCTTGTATTCTTAGAGAGAATACATGGTGATATATATGGGCCGATTCACCCACCGTGCGGGCCATTTAGATATTTCATGGTATTAATTGACGCATCTAGTAGATGGTCACATGTGTGTTTTGTTGACCACAAGAAATATGGCTTTCGCAAGATTCATTGCCCAAATAATCAAGTTGAGAGCGCAATTCCCTGATTGTGCTATAAAGAAAGTCAGGCTTTACAGCGCTGGTGAATTCACTTCAGCAGCCTTTAATGACTATTGTATTTCATTAGGAATCGATGTTGAACATCTGGTTCCACATGTTCATACACAAAATGGTATGGCTGAATCTTTAATAAAACGGTTGCAATTGATAGCAAGACCGTTAATATTGAGAACAAAACTCCCAATTATTGTATGGGGACATGCTATATTGCATGCTGGGGCATTGGTCCAGATGAAGCCAAGAGCATATAATGAATATTCCCCAATACAGTTAACATCTGGCAAGGAGCCAAATGTATCCCATCTCCGTATATTTGAATGTGCGGTCTATGTCCCAATAGCCCCGCCGTAAAGAACAAAAATGGGGCCACAAAGGAGATTGGGAATATATATCGGCTATACGTCACCAAGTATAATTAGATATCTTGAATTGGTAACTGGAGATATGTTTACGGCACGTTTTGCCGAGTACAATTTGTCCTGAAGTACTTTATATGAGCGTTATCGGTGGGCTTATGTATCTTGCAAATTGTACTCGACCAGATATAGCATTTGCTACTAATCTACTTGCAAGATACAGCTCATCTCCTACGTGCAGACATTGGAATGGAATAAAACATTTTTTCCGTTATCTCCAAGGTACGATTGATCTTGGTTTATTTTATCATAGAAACCCCGAAGTTGGTCTAGTTGGTTTTGCAGATGCAGGATACTTATCAGATCCGCATAAAACTCGATCGCAAACTGGATATGTTTTTACAATTGGTGGATCAGCGATCTTGTGGTGTTCTCAAAAACAGACTTTGGTCGCTACTTCTTCAAATTATGCGGAAATCATTGCTCTTTATGAAGCATGTAGAGAATGCATATGACTCTGATCTATGACTCAACATATACAAGGTTCAAGTGGAATAGTCATCGATACGGAACCAACGAAAGTGTTCGAAGACAATGCTGCATGTGTCGCTCAACTCAAAGAAGGTTTCATTAAGAGCGATAGAACAAAACATATTCCTCCAAGGTTTTTCTCTTACACTCAAGAACTCGAGAAGAATCAGAAAGTGGATATTCAATATGTTCGCCCAAGTGATAATGCAGCAAATCTTTTTACATAAGCGCTTTCCACTACATCATTCAGAAAACATGTCCATAATATTGGAATGCGCCGACTGCAAGATCTATAAAGAAAAGTTATATCTATCATTTCCAAAGGGAGATTATGTTATTGTACTTTTTTTTCCTTGTCATGGTTTTTTTTTATTCCAATGAATTTTTCCATGATAAAGTTTTTAACGAGGCAGTACCAGATATATTATTAGAAATGGATAATTAAGAGAGAGTATCAGATAATAATTATTCATCTGAATATTTTATTAATTACTTGTAAGAGAAGTTATTTTCACCGACATGTCAAAGTCGGTAACTTCATTTGCTGCTTCTATAAATATGTACTTAAGTTGAGAGAAATGAGACATAGATGTGGAAGTAAATTTCTTCCTTCATTCTCTCGTGTCTTTGTTATCTCTCTACCACTCATATACTTAGTAAACCTTACTTTATATATAAAATAAATTAGAGTTTACATTAAGGACTTAGATATTGCAACCAACATAATTAGTTATATTATACAACTAATACAAACTACATAGAAAAATTTTACTATAAAATTCTTTGTCAATGGCTTCACCCACACAAGATTTTAATGACTTGAGAAAAACTTTGGATCACAGATTTATACGAAAATGTAATCAAGCTTTTTTCTTCCACACAATTACAAAATCGACATCGTTGATAATCTAACTCATACACTCTCTTTACTTACTTTACTATAAAACCATATCTCTAAGCAAATCAGTTTTGTTTCTATCTATTCTCTCTTCCGTGATGGACTATTCATCATCTCTCGATCCCAACACCAACCCTTTCGATCTTCATTTCTCCGGCAAACTTCCGGTGAGTTCAAAAATTTCCTTCTTTCAACTCAATTTCTTCCGGATCGGTGTTGCAGTGAGTTAATATGGGTTTTCATTTTCGTTCGTGATTCAGAAAAGGGAAGGCTCTGATTCGTCTTCTGTTGATTTAGTCAAAGACGAGGTTAGTTCTTTTCATCGAACACTTGGTGTGCAAACTCTTAGGTTCAGATCTCTGATTTAGACATTACATAGTTAAATTAGATCAGTGATGATATAATCAAAAGCTCAAAACTATGGTCAGATTAAAAAAAATCGAAGCTTTTACTTAATCTGATTTGTTGATTTGATTTTTATGGTTTATGACTTCTGAAACAGAAGGCTAATACGTTACAAGAGGAGTTAAACCGGGCCAATTCCGAGAACAAGAAGCTAACCGAAATGCTAGCCAGAGTCTGTAAGAATTACTATGCTCTACAAAACTATCTGGAGGAGTTGCAGAGTAGGAAGAGTCCTGAAAATGATAAATTTCAGACCGAACAGCTTACGAGGAAACGAAAACAGGACATTGGTGAGTTAGTAAGCTCCTCGGTTGGACTCGGTTGCGGTACAAGCGAGATTATCTCCGGCGATAATTCAACGGTTTCAACCTCTTATTATCCCGCTGATAAGTCTGATTCAAGCTTGGTAAGTGTTTGTCTTGTTCTTTATTGATACGCATACAAAGTGTAAATAGGAATGTTGAGATTAGACTTAAAAGGGTCTTTTGACCAGTTGGTTCTTGATTTATAGATAATTAAGGGTAATTGTTCTTGTTCTTCATAATTCAGAGTCTTGATATTAACATACATTGATATGAGTGTTTGTGGAATACTTAATTGCAGACTGTGAAAGATGGATATCAATGGAGGAAATACGGGCAAAAGATTACGAAAGATAACCCATCTCCTAGAGCTTACTTTAGGTGCTCTTTTTCACCGTCTTGTCCGGTCAAGAAGAAGGTAATTTAACATTGAGGTCCAGTTAAAACTTTGTAAAAGAGTTCTTCGAGATCTTGCTGTCTGGCTAAAGATGGGTGTGTGTGTGTTTGTTCAGGTGCAACGAAGTGCAGAAGATCCATCTTTCTTGGTAGCCACTTACGTAGGGACACATAACCACCCAGGTCCACATATAGGTGGGTCCAGGACAGTGGAGCTTGATCTCGTCCAAGGTGGTCTTGGACCTGTCGAGGAAAAGAAAGAGAAGGGATCGGTTCGAGAGGTTTTGATGCAACAAATGGCCGCTTCGTTGACGAGTGATCCTAAGTTTACTGCAGCTCTTGCGGTTGCTATTTCAGGGAGATTGATAGATCAGTCAAGAACATGAAAATTTCTTTAGATTATATTTGTATATTTGTTATTTTATTGCTAATCCCTAGTAAAAAGAAAGGGATTTTGGATTGATCTTGATTAGCAGACAAAGACGACGACTTTATGTAGTGAATGGAGACGGTGTGTGGGGCGGATTTTTGTCACGGAGCGGTCAATACAGCCATCAACTTGCCATACAAGATAGGATTTGAATCGAGCGGTACAAATTAAGAGGAATAAATGCAAACCAAACGGGTTTAGTGGGATTGAGCATAATTAATGTTGATAAGCAGATCAAATAGTTTATAATGTACTACATCAGCCTCTGCATGATAGAAGGAAAAATAATAATAATAAAAAAAATTGATAATCTGTATGATTATGATTCGTAAAATAAGTTTTTAAATGAAATTTTTGTTATATTATTCTTTTTTTTTCTTTTTCCTCTACTTAACTATTACAATCACATTTGGCCTATCATAATGGAAGTAGTTTGTAGACCATTTTTGACCGGTGCGATATGATCGATTTGGAAAAAAATAACTCCTCTTGCAAGCATATTCATCTAGACATTTTAAATTCTCGGAATATGGGATAAGATGAACTCTGAAAAACTCTCGCGAAGTATACGGAAAGATTCCAACTCTGTCATAAAAGACGATCAATCTGCTGGTGATTCACACATGCTCACAAGGTCCAAACAGTCGGTCTGAAAATGCATTCAAGTCATATGTCTTTCTCTCAGGCATGACATAGCCCATAAGAGGCAATCCATCTCGGCGTGAAGAGCCGAGAGGCTTCTACGACATCCCTATAGTCCAAAAATTTCATTCCCTCTGCCATCCTTAAAACTCTAACCAAGGCCGCTAACCTGTCTGTGACTGATCCAAGAAGCATCAATCCGGCATATCGGGATCTGCGGTACCTCGGGTAGCGATATCGTGGCCGGAGGGGGGGGCAACGCCTCAACGTGAGCATCATCGTCGTCTTCAGGTTAATCTCCAACTTTCTGCTTGCACCTTTGCGTGGATCAAGGTGTCTTCCGGGGAAATTTCTTTCCCGTTGAAGATTTTCTCGTTTCCTGCTTTCCAAATAAACCATAGGATCCAAAGATATACATCATTTTGAGGATTTGTCATGCCTTGCTCTTTTGTTTTCCAAAAGAGAAAACTTATATTTGATAAATAGAGATATTCGGGAAGACACCCAGAAAGGACGGAAAGTCTGATAACGCCCAAACTTGTAAGCCCGGAAAACATAAAAACGCTTTTTGTTATATTATTCATAAATAACGCTTTATAGTTTACAGTTAAAAATTATAAATTGATTCATGTTATTCATAAGTTTAGTAAATAATCCCTCTATATAAATTATAAATTTTCAAAAACATTATTTCCATAATATTATGTTATTTCTCTTACTTTTACTTTTTCCTGTTTTAGTAAACAAATAGAAATTGATCCATAATTTTTAGAAATCTTGTGAATAATCACTCTGACAATGATAAGATTTCAAAAGCATAATTTTCATTATATTCTAGTTTCAGTTTTTTTTTTTTAATAATTTTCATTCAAAAAAATGTAATTATGTGGTTTTCCTAAATAAAAATAAAAAATTATTTTTTTTTTTATTTTTTTTTTAAAAAAATTATATTATTACATTGATATATCTCATGATTAGAAATAACAATGACACATATCACAATCTAATAATATGTTATAACTATACATGTTACTTTTTCTATCTGGTAATTTCTATTTTTTTTAAAAAATCATTTTTTAAGTTATAATTAAAAATAAATAGATTTTATTATTACACTGATACATGTTAAGATCTTAACATCTAGAGTCAAACGAGCAAAATCGCTATAGGAGATAGATATATTTGTTTTCAAAAGATAAAAAAAACCCATAAAGTTGAGAATTTTCTTTTGTTCAAATAAATATTTCGATTTAATGATTATAAAAATCATATGTGTCGTGTCTATATTAAAATATTCTCTTTTATATATTAATATATCTGAATAATTAAATAAACAGAACAACCGATACTTACAAATGTTTGAATACTACAAAGCTTTGATTTAATTTGCGCTGTGTGTGAAATATTTCTTTTTAAAAAATTGGTTAAGTAAATATTGATTGATCTCAAATTACGTATATACTAATATCACAACAAAAATTATGATATATATATATATATACATATTCATCGAATATAAATTTGAGTTAGTTTTGTTTTAAGAGTTAATAATATAAATAAAATTTAGTTGTGATAATGATGTGATGTTAATATATACATACTTATATATATATTAACATAGATTATATATATATATCTGTTGAATATGAATTCATTTATAATTTTTTATTAGAAATCATATGATCACTTTTTTTTATCAACAGCTTGAACATCTAAAATGGTTTGGTAATCCGAACCGGTAGTATCGAATTCATATAAATAACATCTTGGGATAGACTTGTGCACTCCAATGCTAAAGATGATCACTTTTAATTAATAAATTTATAATATGTCTTATTAATGATTATCATGAATAAGGTTGTCAAAGTGGACTTACCCGCTTACTTAATTTGTTTTGTTGTGGTCTGATATATTTTTTTTGGACTAACTCAGAAAAGAATTACAATTTTGAATCGTGAAAGCACAACTCTAACACTGTTTAATGACTTTGAGATTTTGTGGTCGATCTACAAACTCTTGAAAAATCAATTTTCTTGTGTCTTAACTCTTTGTAAAAGTAGTAATATATATATTGAATTTAGATTTGAGATATACTCAACTAATATAACAAACTATAGTATATCTCAAAGAAAATTTCATATCATTTAGTAAAGTTACTATACCATTTCTTTTTCAAAATTAAAAACTAATATATTGACTCAAGAGATCTGTTTTTGCGGCATTTAAAACTTAGAATCCTACCTAATCCGCCCTGTAGCAAAACAACCTATGTCTAATCCACATGTCATTATCCCGAATTGGCACTTTAACTATATAATACAATTTAGTTATAGAAAATAATTGGAAATACTACAAAATCTTGAATATATTTAATTAGTAGATTGTTTTTAAATAATATAATATATTGATCAACATGATATTATCATTTCTACTTAGTTTTTCTACTAGTTTTCATTCATCTTTGCATTCTTTTCATCATCATTCATGCCATTTCAGTCTAGATTTATCTCATGTTGCATATTAGAGTCCTAGGATGTATATATTGCACTTGCACTTGCATTTTGGTTATCTATATGTACTTTTGGAGGAAGAGGGGAAGAAGAGGCTTAAAGGAGGAAAGCATGGAGATGAAAAGGAGCCAAGGAGAAGGAAGAACCAAAAGGATAGAGGCCTGTACCGATGCAGGAAGGTGATATAGTTCACAAGAGCCAACAAAGACAAGTCCCTGAAGACATCTACCTCGGTTGTTAGACCAGTGCAGGGAGCCGGCGTGGAGACCTGAAGAACGGAGCAAAGTCCATGGTATAATTGGTGGCGGTCCAGAAGGTGATGTAATGAGCCGAACCACAATGAAGGATTGACATCCTCGAAATCGATGCCGCGAAGCTAAAGCCTAAGAAGAAGATCTGCGTTCAAGTGATCAACACCATTAACCAACCTTCTAATTACTCTATGGTTTCTTGCATTCTTGATGGGTATAATTCTCCTTGTACTTTGACCCTTAGCTTACTCATCATAATACCTTGCACTTGGGATGGTACTGAGTCAACTTGACGGATCCTCGCTAAACCCAGTGTACCTCCTGTGACACGGTATATTACTTGGGTTAGGTAACTTCTACAAATAAAATAATGTTCTTTACAAGGAACGGATCCGAATCTTGATTCACATTTTCATAGACTTAACCTATATCCTCTCACTTGTTTCTTTAAAAAGTCTCAAGCATTCAACTCTTTGTTCTCATGTCTTCAACACATTCCCTTTCCTAGGCCTCGAGACATGGTTTCACCTCTTTTTCCAAACATTAAGTCACTTTTTTTCACCAAAACACCACCTTTCTTACTCTCTTTCTATCATAGTGCCTCTAAAACGACATATACGTCTTTTTTCTTATGACCACTTTTCCTCATGTTTTTCGATGCTTTCTGGTTTTTTACTTCTCAGTCCCATTATTCCATAGTTACTTATGTAACTTATCGTGCTAAACCAAAATGTTCTAACAATTATTGCATATTGGGGTTTAATCACTTACTTAAAGAACATATTTCTGAAGTTGAGCATTATCATTTAGATTCTATTGTGGTTCAGTTTGGGATAAACTTGTTGAAATAATAATCAAAAATTAATTTTAATATGGTTTTGGTTTGATTTGATGAAACATCTTAGTTAACTATATATATTTTCTAAAAATGAATTAAATTTAGTTTGGTTTACGTTGGTATGTAACTTCGTATATTGAAGTAAAACCACTATATATTTCGATTCTGATTTGTGTGATTTGATTTGGCTGATTGCCTACTACTATACTTATATCATGCATTAGGAAGTAACTGTTTCTACGTTTGCTATATTATTGTTAAGTTTGATTGTCATGAGTCATGACACTAAAAATAATCTTCTGCTTGGTTTCATGAGGCAATAATGAAAATTCTAAACCCTTTTTTTGCAGTATCTTCCTCAATACCCCATAATAATCTTTCAATGATGGAACACAATGAGACAATAACAGCAAATAGTATTGTATGGATCCTAAGAGAAAGAAGAATCATCGCATGCATACTTAGAGATTTATCTTCCAAGCCAAAACCGGTTTATGACATTAACAGTTGCACCTAATAACCTCATAAGAGGTAGACAGGTGAGTTCTAACAATAAACTATTCTTCCACAGGGTTAGTTAGTTTTATATTTTGTACTCTTATAAATTATGCTATCCATTTAAACAATTTTCAGTACCTTTCAATGCCATTTATGAGAGAAAAATGGAATGATCAAACTTGGGCTGATAAATATGATTGGAAAAATGGTACAAAATGGCTGGTTAATCTTAAAGGGGAAGGCTTAGGAAAACCATTGTGTTTGGGAAAGGGCTGGAAACAGTTTGCTAAAGCAAATGGATTAAAGCCAGGTAAATTCTTCACGCTAGAGTTAGTATGGGAAAACGATATTCTTATGCTCAATTTGTTCTACACAGATAGTGATAGAAGCCACATAGGAGAGTATTCAAAAGCCAGCGAGAAAGACTCTTTTTTCTTCATAACCTAGCAACAAAAACAAAACCAAGAAAGACAAGAACAACATAGATGAGAGGAGTAATTCGTCTTCACTTAGCTTTGTTTCCATTGCTAGATAATGTGGAAAAAGACGTTTTGTCACTTACGTTTGAACTCTATCCTATATGCTTTCTATCACACTATCTGTGTAGAAGAAATTGAGCATATGAATCCCGTTTCCCATACTAAGTCCAATGTGAAAAGTTCACCCAGCTTTAAGCCATTTGATTTAGCAAACTTTTCTAGCCTTTTCCCAAATACAGTCTTCATAAAATTTCCCCGTAACCAACCATTTTGCACAATCTTTGCCTACCATAAGTTTCAACCCAGGTTTGGTGATTCTATTTTCTCGCATGAATGGGAGTGAAAGTACTAAAAGATATTTCAATGAATAGCATAATTAATAAGGGTAGAAAATATGATACTAACTAACCCTATGGAGGAAGAGTTGATTGTTAAAACTCAGATATTTACCTCTTGTGAGGTTGTTAGGTGCAATTTTAATTTCCTAAACCGGTTTTTGCTTGGTAAATTAAGTTCAGTGAGTTGAAGAAACCTAAAAAGTTAGATGTAGTGTTTGATCGTCAAGAGAATCATCATAAAAAAAATCAAATTTGCTAGTTCTCTTGGTTAGAATGTCAATACATCATAGATATTTGCAAATTTAATAAATATGTCTTAGTATGATACAATTGGAGCAAACAATCGACATAAGATATCATATTTGTTGTTATTTCTGAATTTGCATATATCTTTCATATATGGATTTTTTATAGCCAAGAGAATTAAACAAATATGATTTCTCATGGCAATTTTAGACTATCAAACACTACAACATAGTCTTTTAGGTTTTACCAAGTCAGCAAACTTAATGGTATAGTTTTTATTTTATTCATTTTATTTTTTTCTCTATATATAACTACTCTATTATGATTTGATGATAAAAGTATTGGTTTCTATATTCAATTTAATGGATATTCTGCAATCTTTAATGGTAAAGATTGAGCAAACCATAATAAAACTGATGAATTAATTTATATCCCTACAATCTTCTTTAGCCGCTCAATGATACTTGCACCACCACAAATCCACATGAAATAGCATTTTATTTGCGTTTTGTTTTTTACAAAGATCTTTAGTGTAGTTTAAGTTTTAGAGTACTAATTATATTATGTATATTAATGGTAATTATATTAAAATTTTAAATTTTAGAATACTAAAGCAACAACAACAATTTGAAAGCAATCCTCACAATTTTTTGTTACGAAGAAACATACTCAATGTATCATCAAATAAGCATGGTCGTCAAATGAATCAAATCAATCAAATTCTGATGATTTTATTTCAAGAGTCAAATATTTCATACAAAAGATCATACAGTATGCCAGTCAAACTTTAAACAAAAGTCAAATATCCACTAAACGTTTTTTTTTTGTAAAGGTGTAAGAAACTCTTTATGAGATTATATAAGAAAAAAATGCAAAATTGGGGAAATATAGAATAGAGTAATAGTTAGATTAAATAACGTACCTCAAATACGCATTAGGATCAACCCCCATTGTAAATGAGGTTCAGCCAAAGCTTTTGGAGTAAAGTTCGGTATGAAATGATATTAGCATTCAGAAAACCCTTGTTCAAAAAAAAAAAAAAAAAAGATATTAGCATTCTTGTCCTTCGCTGATATTAGCATTTCTCTTTTTTGTTTTCTTACGATGTATGCAACCAAACTCCATAAGCTATAAATAGGAACATGAGCATTTTTATTACCTGAGATCGGGCGAAATCACAGATTGTGAGAATCTTTGTCTTGGTGAGGATGGAAGCACATTCCCCACCTTACCCATGGGCTGAAGATCAATGATGGAAGATGGAAATTTGCCTTGCCAGTCTAATCTCCCATAGAGTCCTTCCACTGGCAGACACCACAGAATCAAATCTTCCAGCTTCTCATTTGATAAATTCACCTGTAATAATAATAGTAAAAAAAGAAGTTGATCTATATAGTTTTTAATCGAATATATCCTTTTAATTAATTCCCCTAGTCAGATGTAAGACTAACCATTTCTCCATCCTGACCAAGACAGGATTCTCACAGTCCGTGAATACGCCCAATAGCGTTTGTTGAACCTCGAGGAGCATATGCATAATATGCTGACAGATTTGAGAGATTCGTTCGTTACACTGTCATCAACAATGATAAAAATCATAAGAACCCAATTAAAACAATGAAGAAATCTACCCTTGTTACAAAAAAAAAAAACAATGAAGAAATCTAGATCGTTTATAAACGAACCTTGATACCATCGATGGCGTTTCATCGCCAACATCTTATCGTTAAACCATTGATAATGATACAAACATGATTGTATTGCTATCATTTTCTTTTATCACCAATAAAACCCAAGTAAAAGATCAAAAAAAAAAAAAAAGATATAGTCAAGGATATAATATGCGTATGTGGTGAAACTGAGTAAATGGACTATATATACAAAATAAAGGAGTAAATTAGGCAAGAAATTTTGCTTCAATTGTTCTTAATATGGGACATATTGATTTTTTATTTTATTTGGTGACGCAGTTCTTGCTGGAAATGATTTTATACTAAAAGTGATAATATTCTTTACTAGCGCTTTTCTTAATATATGACAAGTTCATTATTTATTTTATTTTATTGGCATATCATGATGAAAATGATTTTATACTAAAATTGATAATATTTTATACACGCATTTTTATGAATATATGACACGTTGATTTTTCATTTTATTTGTGATGCGTGTTTTTCTGAAAATAATTTTAATAATATTTTATACTGCTATTTTTTATTGAATGACACATTATTATTTTTATTTTATTTTGTGACAAATGTCTTACTGAAAATAATTTTATATCTAAATCGATAATGTTCTATACTTGCACTTTTTAAATGTGTGACCAGTTTAATTTTTCTTGAATTTTTTGATGTGATTTTTTGGAAATAATTTTATATCTAAAACTGATAATATTTTTGATTTTTTCTTCATGTATGACAAGTTGAATTTTTAATTTTATTTTATGGTGCATGTCATGATGAAAATAATTTTATATCTCAAATTAGATAATATACTATATTCATGTTTTTCTTATTGTATGACACATTTAGTTTTTATTTTGTTTTGTTATATATTTTTCTAAATATGAATTTATATCTAAAAAAAATAATATTCTATATCAACGTTTTTTTATTGTATGACATGTTGATTGTTTTATTTTATTTTGTGATACATATCATAAAAATAATATAATATTTAAAATTGATAATATTTTATATTTGGATTTATTTCATGTATGATCCGTTAAAGTGTTTTTTTGTCATTCTGAAAATAATTTTATCTATAAAATTGATAATATTCTATATTATCGCTTTTTTAAGATATGATATATTAACTTTTTTTATTTTATATTTAGGTGCATGTCAAGATAAAAATAATTTTATATAAATTAATAATATTTTATGTTTACATTGTTTTAATGTATGACCCGCTGAATTTTATTTTATTTTGTGATGTGTATTTTGTTGAAAATGATTTTATATCCAAAATATTTTATATTCTATACTGGCACTTTTCTGAATATATGACATGTTAAATTTTTATGTTATTTTGTGATGCTTGTCAAGATGAAAATAATTTTATATCTAAAATTGATAATATTTTATACTAATATTTTATGTTGAATTGCTAGTATAGAACATAACTAGTTAAAGCCATCCAGGTGTAATAATGGCATTGAGAATTTATGTGAAAAAAAAAAATCTGAAGTTTTTCACACATGCATGTCTTAGCAAAAATAAAATAAAAATGAGACCATTATGAGAGATAAATCATCACTTTTGGTTGAACGATTATTAGATATGATGATTGGATTTTTTTAAACATTCTCTAAATTACACCCGAATAAATGAAAATCGATTCAAGATGAATGGATGATAACACCATGTTTTGACCACTTTTATGGATCGTTTTGAAATACTTTTTCTATGTTTTTAATTGCTTTTAAGTACTTTTATTATGTTTTTCTAGAATTAGTAGTTCCAAAACTCTTTTCAGGTAACTTAGGGAAAAGCTTAATAAAATGGATAGAAGACCAGATTTTAGCTCAGAGTCAAACCGTCAGAAGTTCACCCCCGATTGAAGACCTTCTCACCGTCTGATCCAGCTCAAATTTGAAGATCTTAAAGATGGAAGTATCAGCTTTCCAGCACACTTTACAGCTTGGCAATCCAACGGTTCAATCAAAAGATACGCGAAGAACAAGATGTCCTGTAAACCAGCCGGCAAGCGTTTCCACCCGCGGCCAACAGGCCATTCCCCGCGGTCACAACCATCTCGACCGCGGCCAGCCACCCATTCCCCGCGGTCACGCACTTCCCAACCTCGGCCAGCTAACTCCGAGTTTGAAGGCCCATTTCTAAAGCCCATATCATTTTCCCAGCCTCAATTCCAAAACCCTAGACACCAGAGAGTATTGGAGACTATAAATACATATCATTTAGGTCGTTTTTAAAGAGAGAAGAAGAGAGACGAAATACTTTACAGAAATTTTACTTTAAGCTTTGTTTTTAGGTTTTAGGGAGAGAGAGATCTATCTCTTGAACCCTTGTGCTTCCTTTTTCAATTTCGGTTTCTGTTCTACTTTTAAATACTATGTTTTTGATTTCGTTCATCATGTCTGAGTAGTTTTATTGTTGGGTCTAAGAGATTTTTGATGGGGATACATATGTTCGATGAGGATTCCATGAGCTATTGAGCTGAATCTTAGAACTTTTTCTTCTGAATTCGTTTTTACTGCATGAGAATAGCGTCATGAACTACAATCTGATCCAGATGCTTGGTGACACGAAAGTGTTCATCCGGTGTCAGATCTAGTTTGGGAGAGAAAAACAAACATAGAAGTGGAAACCTACCTAAGGGCGATTTGTGAATGCTGACGAGTCTTAAACATAATGCATCTCTTCTTTTCTAGGGCCAGAGTGGAAACCTACTGGTCAGGGTTGAGAGAGATAGTTGTCTATGATCACGACAGTGGCGTATTCATATGTCCGTGACTCCAGTTCGAAAAGTTAAAGCTAAGATCTTATCAAATTTACTCTCTAGAAATGTTTTGAATCGTTCATACCCCTGAGAAAACTTCCCTGAACCCCAGCGCTTTCTTTTCTATAGATTTACACCGATTTTCATTCAAGCTTTAGTCTAGTTTCTTTACTCTTTCAATCGATTTTTATTAAAGCAATTAGGTCTAGCCGTTTTTCTCGTTTTTACTCGTTTTTGTTAAGTTTAGTTATTAGGTCATTTTAATTACCGTATTTTCTTTGTAAGATTTGTTTTAACGTTTTAAACACACCACCAAAATCCTCACAAAACTCGCCTGGTTCTAGCATTCCTTACTTTATATTTCTTTCGAAGTCTTTTGCGGGAAAGATCCTCCATCCCTGTGGATTCGATCCCTAAGTACTACAATCGATCAGTTGTGCACTTGCGGCTATTGATTTCATTTAGGGTAAAACTTGACACCCTCACCACACGACACATCAATGGACAAGAAAAGCCATCATCAGAGGGGGTATTAAGAGTCCACTAAATGAATTAATGCATAATACAAGGCCCCAAGATGGGTTATTTGGATATGTTTTGGTCCTAAAGTTGGATTCATTTCGAGATGGATGAACTTGAAGTATCATCATCTCAAGGGGGAGAATTAAAGAATCCCATATCAAAAGTAGTCAAACATTCAGAAGATTATGTTCACACTTCACACTTGAAATGAGTTTTATGGATAATTTATAAAGTAGATCCAGAAGATCGCAAAATCAACAAATGGTGAAATTTAATATCCATGTTTTGGTATGGAACAGCTAATGAATGAGATTTTTTAAAATGAATTATCATTATGGATCTTCGTATAAATGATTTAGAACCTGAAGTTTAAAGGATAATTCATATGTAAATGCCAGACAGACAATGAAAAAAAAATCTCAATTCTAGCTCGAAATGCTCCAAGAGTATGTCCCTGAAAGACTATTTATCAATAAAGAGTCTATGGCACATAAGAAACATGATAGACTACTTTGGTTCCAAATAATAAAATCCTCAAAAAGAAAGGAGCAAATATATGTTGAAAAGAGGATGAAACTCCTTAAGAGACCGTTGATATAGTTAATAATAAAATCAGGTACCTGAATGATATCATTGATAATGATAAAAAGATCTCGATTAACCATGTCATTACGAAAAAAGTGGAACCAAAGACATATAATTGACAATAAATAAGATAGTGAGCGATTTGATATGAATGAGGATCATAAATCTACCTCTATGGATGAGTGTAGAAAAAAAAATTATTGATCAAAAAGTGAAAACAGGCAATCAAGTCTATCCTAAGCTCATATAAAAATGAGAAATTTTTGGACCAGTAGTCCAAACGTTAAAAGTAATATAAAGTCTAGCAGAAAATAAACGACTTGGATTGTACCTTATAGATGTCATCATAACATTTTTAAATGGAAAATCTTTGAAGGATTTAATCCTGAAGGATTAGTAATATTAGAATTATGCTCCCAGTAACTCTACTTGATGAGTATATATTTCATAGGGTTTATTAATTTTCGTTAAGGTTAATAAATAGATGGATCAAAGAAAGTGATCCTTGATTTAGTCATATAATATGATATCTTTTAGAAAAGAAAATTATTTTCAGTTTCTTTTGCAGGTATCCCAATTTGAACATCTTATCTCGAATATCCCAGTAGGATCTAACATATAGAAAAGCTCAAACTTAAGCATTTCTAAAGAAAGTGCTATTTGACCTTCCCTACAAAATATGATGAACTTGAAGTTCATAAAATTTGGAAGTGCTCTACAAAAAGTTAATGTTCCTGAAGAACAAACATTCATTGGAGCAGAATAAATGAAACTGAAGTTCAGTTAAAGATAGGGAGACTGATGGACTCTAATATTCTCCTGAAGAGAAAGAAAATTAGAGAATAAAATGAAAGGATCCAAAAGAATCAACAAAAGAAAATGTCTTTGGACTTATGGTCAATACACATGAAGATGTAATGTCTTTCGAGACCAAATGTGTCTTTACTCAAAAACAATGAGAAAAACAAAGTCACAAGATATAAAGTCCGGTTTGTGGCACAAATTGTTTTTCAAAAACCGTAAACTGATGTTTCCAAGTATGAATATAATCACATACATTATTTTATTGATTAAAATCTTAGAAGGATCAAAGATGCCTGAAGCATCTGAAAATTTTATTTGGTCAATTTATATTGATCAAAAGAAGATTTTAAAATAAGAGAGCATGACCAACTCAAACTGATGGCCAAAAGTCCAAAGATCCGAGAGTGGCGATTTTACGAGTTTGTTCACAAAGGCTGATAACACCGTATTTTGACCACTTTTATGGATTGTTTTGAAATACTTTTTCTATGTTTTTAATTGCTTTTAAGTACTTTTATCACGTTTTTCTAGTATTTGTAGTTCCAAGACTCTTTTCAGGTAACTTAGGGAAAAGCTTAACAAAATAGATAGAAAACCAGATTTCAGCTCAGAGTCAAACCGTCAG
>NW_006256867.1:4549679-4578607 GCF_000478725.1 Eutrema salsugineum
CACACTTTACAGCTTGGCAATCCAACGGTTCAATCAAAAGATACACGAAGAGCAAAATGTCCCGTAAACTAGCCGGCAAGCATTTCCACCCGCGGCCAACAGGCCATTTCCCGCGGTCAGAAGCATCCCGACCGCGGCCAGCAGTCCATTTCCCGCGGTCACAGCCCTCCCGACCGCGGCCAGCCAACTCCGAGCCCAAAAGCCCATTTCTGAAGCCCACAATGATTCCCTCATTTGGAGAAACCCTAAGTGACGTCCAGAGATGTCTTGAGCACTATAAATACATGTTTTAGGAACCCTAATAAAAAAGAACCGAATTATTACTTCATACTTTTATTGTTTTTGCTTTAGCTTTTAGGGAGAGAGAGATTTGTTCTCTTGAACCCTTGTTCTTTCTTTTTCAATTTCGGTTTCTATTATACTTATTAATACTATGTTTTGATTTCGTTCATCATGTCTGAGTAGTTTTATTGTTGGGATTAAGGGATTTTCGATGGGGATCTATATGTTCGATGAGGATTCCATGAGCTTTTGATCCGAATCTTAGAACTTTCTCCTGAATTCGTTTTTACTGCATGAGAGTAGCGTCATGAACTACAATCTGATCCAGATGCTTGGTGACACGAAAGTGTTCATCCGGTGTCAGATCTAGTTTGGGAGAGCAAAACAAACATAGAAGTGGAAACCTACCTAAGGGCGATTTGTGAATGCTGACGAGTCTTAAACATAATGCATCTCTTCTTTTCCAGGGCCAGAGTGGAAACCTACTGGTCAGGGTTGAGAGAGATAGTTGTCTATGATCACGACAGTGGCGTATTCATACGTCCGTGACTCCAGTTCAAAAAGTTTAAGCTAAGATCTTATCAATTTTACTCTCTAGCAATGTTTTGAATCGTTCGTACCCCTGAGAAAACTTCCCTGAAGCCCAACGCCTTCTTTCCTATAGATTCACACCGTTTTTATTTCAAGCTTTAATTCAATATTCTCGTTCCTTTTTAGTAGATTTTCATTTAAGCAATTAGAATATCCGTTTTTCTCATTTTTATTCATTTTCGTTAAGTTTAGTTATTAGGCCATTTAATTCCCATAGTTTCTTTTTAGATTTCGTTTTTACATTTTAAACACACCACCAAAACCCCCACAAAACCGTTTGGTTCTAGACTTCCTTACTTTATATTTCTTTCGAAGGCTTTTGCAGGAAAAGATCCTCCTTCCCTGTGGATTCGATCCCTAAGTACTACAATCGATCAGCTGTGCACTTGCGGTTATTGATTTCATTTAGGGTAAAACTTGACAACCCTCGACACACACGACAGCACACATCAAGTTTTTGGCGCCGTTGCCGGGGAAGGCACGCGTTTTCTTTTCCGCAAAACTCCAAGAAAGGTTGGTAAATCGACTCTAGAACCCCCTTTTCTGCAATTTTCCATTTTTCGGTTATTTTGTTTCCATTTCAGAATATATGGATCCTATAAATCGAAATATACACTATGAGGAAGGTTTCTATAACACTCCTCAAGCCACCAGACGCAGAGAAGAACACCAAGCCCGAAATCTTAACTACATGGATCGATACAGCCAGCAAAACCACCCTTACCACCGGCGCAAAGAGACTGTTCAACGCCGGGAAGATCCTTATGGTCCTCCTCCGACCTACTTCGAGCCACACACCTATAATCCTCCACTGCAGAACCCTAGTCAGCAAGAGGACAACTTCAGGATCAGCAGACGTTTGGGACGCCTCGAAGGGATGAAAAAACAGTTCCTTGATCAGCAGATTCTCACCGAAAACACCCTACTCAAGAAAATTGATTCAATCTCTGAAGACTTCAACAAAAAATTCGATGATATGGCCAATCATGTTCGAGTTCTGGAAGAGCAAACCCACAAGGACGCACAAGCACTAGCTGGGATGATCCACCAAGTCGCAACAGAGCAGACAAGACAAGGGTATGACATCATACATAATTAAAGTGATATTGTCGAATCAAAGCAGGAGATTAAAGAAGTCAGAGAATCCGCCTCGTGGTATAGAGAGAAGACAGATAAAGAGTTGCAAGAGATCGAGCACAGGTTGAATAAACTCAAGCTCAAAGCACGAGAGATTGATGCAAGAATGGAGCAGATGCCCAACATTGAGCAAGTTGAGAGATTTTCTAAGAAATCTCCCAAAAATCCTGATGAAGATGCACAACAACGCCCTGGTATGAGTTCATATGATGCTGGTCTACCCAAGAAAGAAGCTGGAGAAGTTCGTGTCAAGTACAAGAAGGAAGAAACGGACTTTGAGCAAGTCATATCCGGAGCCGCAAGTCCAAGCATTCTGACCGCGGCCAAGACCCCTTTTCCCGCGGTCGCGACTCCTCTGACCGCGGGAGTTGGTCGCTCAGATGCTCCTCCGGGTTTTGAGAGGAAAATAATACATCTCCTGTCCCAAC
Source organism: Eutrema salsugineum (assembly GCF_000478725.1). Lineage (NCBI taxonomy): Eukaryota > Viridiplantae > Streptophyta > Magnoliopsida > Brassicales > Brassicaceae > Eutrema > Eutrema salsugineum. The sequence continues at coordinate 4,552,118 of NW_006256867.1, forward strand.
TTCAACCTCCAGCACCTAAAAAAGCAACTCAGGAAGAAAAAAACCAAGTTTCAGATGAAGAAACAGATTGGCAGGAATCATTACCCTGTATGATGGCAAAGGAATGTGTTGAAGATTCAGCGGACTCTTCAATCCAAGAAGACCAGACATGCAGCGAGATAAAGATGCCATACATCGATTCAATCATTGAATATGATGCTGCAGCTTTCTTTTGTGAATCCTATTCTGCGTTCGAGACACCAGCCAACACCTACAGAGAAAGGCAAGTTCGAATTCTCCATAAGGTCAAGACTACAGGTCAGTTTCTTATCTCTTGTTCTATCAGAGGAGAAATGTTTAAAAACGTGCTATGTGATTCTGGAGCTTGTCTTAACATGATGTCCAAGACAATTGCTTTGAGACTTGGTATCAAACACCTGCGCAGGACTAGAGCAAAGATTAGTCTAGCTGATGATTCCAATGCAACACCTCAAGGAATAGCTCATGAAATTCCTTTGAGAATAGGAGATTGCATAGTGCCTGTCGACTTCTACATTGTCGAGACAAGAGATGCAACATATCCAGTGATTCTCGGATGGTCTTTTCTAGCAACTTCCGGAGCTATAATGGACTGGCCAAACCGGAGGATTTCATTTGCTAATATCGACAAAGATGTCTTCACAGAAGTTGTCCCATACAACAGCAAAGCAGCAAAACGTTCTGCAACAGAAGAGTTTGAAGAAGAACTTTGGAGTGACGAAGAACCTGCTAGGCAAAGCAAGGAGATGTCTCAGGACAAGGTCTTATTCATTGGAATGAGTCACGTCCAACACCAAAATTCGAGCTAAACGACTTAAAACAAAAGCGCTTAATGGGAGGCAACCCATTTAGGTATTGTTTTCTTTAGGATTTTTCTTTCTTTTTCTTTTGATCTTTTTCTTTTTCTTAGTTTCAGGTGTTTTTTTTTTATATAAAACAAAAAAAGCCAAAAAATAAAAAAACCCGAAAAAAAACCAAAAAGAAGGATGGTACCTGACTGCTCGGCCCAACAGGAACCAAGGAGAAGCAGGAAGAGGCCGCGAAATAAGCCTCCGCGGTCGCAGACGTTATGACCGCAGGAAACGTATCATCGACCGCGGTCGCGTGATCCTGACCGCGGCCAAGCACCTGTTTGCCGCGGTCGCGTGACTCCTGACCGCGACAATTGGTCGTTGAGATCAAACCCGACCCCAAACCACCCACTTCACCTCATTTCACCTCACCAATCCCCACTCCACCTCATTCATCACCTTCAACCACCTTCATCACCACCTATCACCTTCCCAAACCTCTTCGAATGAATCCGGTTCATCACCAACAACATCCCGGATCCAGGTAAGTTCTCTTTGGCCATACCAATTCGATTATCTATGCATTTTTCTCATCCAATCTCGACTTGTTTCACACTGAGGACAGTGTGATTTAAGTCTGGGGGAGGATTTCATCCCTTTCTAACCACTTTTCTTTCATGAGTCTTGCATTATTTACACTTTTTGCATTTTCCTTAAAGTTTTTCAAAATCGGTTTTCAAAACAAAATACGTTTTAAAGGGAATGGTGAACATGAATCAGTGATAGTTGACTGTGTGCTTTAGACTGTTCCTAGTGACTTGCTCATTCATGATTTAGGACTAGACTAGGCAGTAGCTAAGCACATTTGAAACGAAGTACCCCAGAGGAATTTGAATGATTTTGATTTAGATGAAGGGATACACTAGCTCTGTTTTATTTAGACTTAATTTGGACTTAATTTTCTCATTGAAGCTTTAGACCAGGGAAACGAATCATACATTCATGACTCCTTTATCCTTTTACCACTCTCAGTTGATCCTGAATGGCTAGTTCATCTTTAGCTAGTTCCCCACCTTAACCAATCCTCTTTCAAACCACATGCACTCTTGTTTTCTATTGTCTTATATGCAGATAAGTGCAAAAACGTTGGAGAGAAAGAGGAACGACGCAGTTTTCAGTCACCAAGGACAGAGACCTGCGATTTGCCGGAAAAGTTTCCGGAAGGATTCAACACAAGAGGAAGCTCAGTTTGCCTTAGAAAAATCTCAAATTTTGGTACAATCTCGTCCTCTAGTCTCTCTCTCTTTAAAAGGCATTTCCTTTTCAAAAAAAAAAAAAATCCGAAAATAAGAAAATAAAGGAAATAAAAGCCTTAGAGAGTCTAGAGATTCGAATTTTAAGTCCCAAGGCAACTGGAGTTTGATTTTATGGAGTTTTGGAGATTGTTTTCTGATTCCCGGAAAGAATCTAAGTCTAGGGGAATAGTTGTTTACAACAAAGGAGGAAGGATTATGCAACAACATTTGGCAAGAAGAAGTGACTGAAAATTGCGGTCATCAACAGGTCCTTATCTCTCTTGCGGTTTTGCATATTATCTTGCATCCTCCAGATCTTCAGGTAACCCGAAACACTTTAACTCCACCACTTAAACAGCCCTTTAATGCCAAACGCCGTCTACCCTGGATGATGTCTTTAATGAGAACTCACTATTGAACTTAATGAATGTAGAGAGCTAGTTGACTGGAATCAAGATTTAAATTTTTTAAGTTTTGCATGACGGAAAAAGTGGACTAGTATCTCTTGTGCATTGGTGAGAATTTTGTAGACTAAGTTGTGGATTGATGCACTATCTTTGGTCCTAGTTTAGGAGTTCATGTCTATGAGATTTGTGCATTCCCTATTTTTTGTTTTCATTTAACCAGTTTAGGCTTTTGCTTTGTTTGAGGACAAACAAAGGTTTAAGTCTGGGGGAGTTGATATCACCGTATTTTGACCACTTTTATGGATCGTTTTGAAATACGTTTTCTATGTTTTAATTGCTTTTAAGTAATTTTATCACGTTTTTCTAGTATTTGTAGTTCCAAGACTCTTTTCAGGTAACTTAAGGAAAACCTTAACAAAATGGATTGAAAACCAGATTTCAGCTCAGAGTCAAACCGTCAGAAGTTCACCCCTGATTGAACGCCTTCTTACCGTCTGATCCAGCTCAAATTTGGAGACCTTAAAGATGGAAGTATCAGCTTTCCAACACACTTTACAGCTTGGCAATCCAACGGTTCAATCAAAAGATACGCGAAGAGCAAGATGTCCCGTAAACCAGCCGGCAAGCATTTCCACCCGCGGCCAACAGGCCATTTCCCGCGGTCAGAAGCATCCCGACCGCGGCCAGCAGTCCATTTCCCGCGGTCACAGCCCTCCCGACCGCGGCCAGCCAACTCCGAGCCCAAAAGCCCATTTCTGAAGCCCACAATGATTCTCTCATTTGGAGAAACCCTAAGTGACGTCCAGAGATGTCTTGAGCACTATAAATACATGTTTTAGGAACCCTAATAAAAAAGAACCGAATTATTAATTCATACTTTTATTGTTTTTGCTTTAGCTTTTAGGGAGAGAGAGATTTGTTCTCTTGAACCCTTGTTCTTTCTTTTTCAATTTCGGTTTCTATAATACTTATTAATACTATGTTTTGATTTCGTTCATCATGTCTGAGTAGTTTTATTGTTGGGACTAAAGGATTTTTCGATGGGGATCTATATGTTCGATGAGGATTCCATGAGCTTTTGAGCCGAATCTTAGAACTTTTTCTCCTGAATTCGTTTTTACTGCATGAGAGTAGCGTCATGAACTACAATCTGATCCAGATGCTTGGTGACACGAAAGTGTTCATCCGGTGTCAGATCTAGTTTCGGAGAGCAAAACAAACATATGAGTGGAAACCTACCTAAGGGCGATTTGTGAATGCTGAAGAGTCTTAAATATAATGCATCTCTTCTTTTCCAGGGCCAGAGTGGAAACCTACTGGTCAGGATAGAGAGAGATAGTTGTCTATGATCACGACAGTGGCGTATTCATACGTCCGTGACTTCAATTCGAAAAGTTTAAGCTAAGATCTTATCAATTTTACTCTCTAGAAATGTTTTGAATCGTTCGTACCCCTGAGAAAACTTCCCTGAAGCCCAACGCCTTCTTTCCTATAGATTCACACCGTTTTTATTTCAAGCTTTAATCCAATATTCTCATTCCTTTTTAGTAGATTTTCATTTAAGCAATTAGAATATCCGTTTTTCTCATTTTTATTCATTTTCGTTAAGTTTAGTTATTAGGCCATTTAATTTCCATAGTTTCTTTTTAGATTTCGTTTTTACATTTTGAACACACCACCAAAACCCCCACAAAACCGTTTGGTTCTAGACTTCCTTACTTTATATTTCTTTCGAAGGCTTTTGCAGGAAAAGATCATCCTTCCCTGTGGATTCGATCCCTAAGTACTACAATCGATCAGCTGTGCACTTGCGGCTATTGATTTCATTTAGGGTAAAACTTGACAACCCTCGACACACACGACATCACACATCAAAGGCTTTACTTATAAAGATCCCAAAAATATGGTGTATATAATTGGAATGCATATTCTGAAGATGATGCTTCCAGGAGGAGAATTGTAATGATATGCGTGGTTGCACTCTTTTTTCCTTATCATTGTTTTTTATCCTAATGAGTTTTTTTATGACGATGTTTTTAACGTGGCAGCAAATGAAAATGCAAAAAGATATACATTTAAAGAGAAATACTTCCAAAAGAAGAAATGCGTTGATGCATTTTTTTCTTTGTCATGGTTTTTATCCTATTAGGTTTTTTCATGACGAAATTTTTAGCAGAGCATAAAAGAATACGCAAAGGATAGATAAAAGTCAAGAATCATCTATGCAAAAGAAAAGTTCATCAATCTAAAGAATAGATTTATAAAGAGAAAATTATATTGGTTTTTAAAGAAGAGATTAGTGATCGATAATCAAGGAGAGTGTTAAGAAATGGATAATAATTATCCACACTCTTACCGACTTTAACTTTTCACCGCCTTCATTATTTTACTCTTTTGTTGTTGCTATATATATGTACGTTTGTTGCAAAGAAGGATGAGATAATAATAAGAAAAATCATTTTCTCCTCTCCTTGCTCTCTTTCGTCTCTTTCTCTACTTACCTTCTCGTCTCTATCTAGTCTCTTATATATTATATATACTGTTGGAAATATTCTGAAATCATTTATACTTTACTCTAGTTAAAGTTGTAATGTCGAAATTTGACAATCATATAATATTAGGTGGTTATAATGTTTTGTTAGAAGCCGTTTATAATGTATAGGTTGAGAACCCTTTACTAATATTATATGATCCTATAAGGTCACACACCTAAACAAATTGGATTAAGAATAATTAAGTCTAATATGATTAGACTAATTTTAATAAATTTGGATTTTGGATTTTATGTAATATATATCTATATGAGATATATATATATATATATATATATTTGACTATGATTAATAATCTTAATTGGATTAAGAGAATTGGGCTTGACGTGATGTGGGCTTAACTAATACTAATATGATTAGATTAGGGATTATTATTACTCCATTTAAAAATATGAAGCTCCACTTACGTAGAAGTGACCGAGCTGCACAGCTATAACACACGCAAAGATTCTTTTCTTGCGAAGGAAGGAATCAATTTCTTTTGAAGAAACAAAAGCTATATCACGTGGAGATCTTTGTTTGTGAAACAATAGGAACCTAACAAGCTTTAAATCCAAAGAGAAACAAGCTCGTGTGACGAGTGTTTGAGATTAGATCTCGAAGGTACTAGCATACCCGTTCTGATCCAGTTGTGTGCGTGTGGATACCAGTAGAGGCACAATACTTGGGTTGTTAAAATAATCTCGAATCGTATTAGCTCACCGTTCCGCTGCAGAATATTCAGGTATATTCATAAACTCCATAACCTAGATTTAAATCAGTATTTGCATGAATCATGCCAATTAAATTCGTAATTAGTATTTATAAATTGTTATAAACCGGTACGAATTCCAACATATACATATATATAACACACATATCTCATCTTATATATGGTTATTTGTTATAATTTATAACAGATATTTTATATTCACACTTTTGTTAATGTATGATCCATTGAATTTTAATTTTATATTACTACGTATTTTGTTAAAAATTATTTTATTCCTAAATTAGATAATATTCTATAATCGCGTTCTTCTTAATGTATGACACATTAACTTTTATTTTATTTTTTAGTGTATATCATGCTAAAAAAAAAATTTAAAATTTTAATATTTTATACTCGCTTTTTTAATATATAACATATTGATATTTTATTTCATGTGACGTGTATCTTGCTGATAATGATTCTATATTTAATATTGATAATATTCTATATTACCGTTCTTCTTATTGTATGACACGTTAAATATTTGTTGTCCTGCTGAAAATAATTTTATATCCAAATGATAATATTCTAGACTTATGTTTTTCATAATGTATAGTACATTGATTTTTTTATGAGTAACAGCAATAGATACTAATAGATGATAACAAAATTAAAAGATAACTTTTAAAAACTTTTTTAACAGAGATTAAGAAGTAGATTTTACCATATTTTTCTTTTGTTCTTTAAACTATAAATTACTTATTTATTCTCTATCTCTCTTCTTTCACCGACAAATACTTTTTCTAAACTGCTCTCTCTCTCTCTCTCTTTCTCTCTCTCTCTCTCTTTCTCTCTCTCTCTCTCTCTCTCTCTCTCTCTCTCTTATCTCTCTCGTTTTCACTTTGTTTTTTATTTTTAAATTTTGTATCGCTTGATCTTTGAGAAAAAGATAATGGAGCAGAAGAATAGGTACACTCGGGTTCTTTAACCATTTTAATCAGTCACATCTAATTTTGTCTTCAATTACATTATCTTATAGAAGATGGTGAATGTGAAAATGAAGGTTAGTGATAATTCTATGATGATGATGTTGATGAGAACAGTGATGAGAGTATTGTTAGCATGTTAACATACAATGTTAGCAAGTAACTACGTAAACTTATTCTAATATGATAAGTAGAAAACAATAATGGATTAACTAAGGATCAGAGAACAAGTATTATATATTATCGTGAGCAAGTTAACATACTATGTTAATACGTTATATGAATCATATATTATCGTTAGCAAGCTAACATACTATGTTAACACATTATATGTATCAGATATTATTGTTAGCCGCTAATAAATATCAGATAACATGTTACAAATATCAAATATTATTGTTAACTTTGTTAGCACGTTAATAAATATCAAATATTATTGTTAACTTTGTTAGCACGTTAATAAATATCAGATATTATTGTTAGTATGTTAACATACATTGTTAGCTAGTAACTACATAAATTTATTCTAATATGATAACTAGGTTAACACGATAATTGCGTTAATTTTCAAATTTTGTGATATAATAATGATGTTTAATAATAGATGTGACGAAAAGATCAATCCAATGGAAAGATAACTGACGGTAACTGCGTTAACTGAGTTAATTTAACTTGAAAAAGGAAGTATTGTGATGAATGGCATTTTCGTAATTAACATAAAATTAAAGGATAACTATGAGATAAATTTTTTCTCTCTTTCATAACCACCTAATTTTTTATTATCTATCTTATTTTATAGTCAACCATTAGTTTTGATTAAACTTATCCTTTTTATATTATTTTATAGTGCATTTTTATATTATTTTATAGTGCATGTCTTGATGAACATGATTTTGTAAGTTAGATAATATTCTATATTGTCACTCTTTTAATGTATAACTCATTGATTTTTTATTTTATTTTGTGACTCTTGTCTTGCTAAAAAAAATAAATATGTAAAACTGATATTATATATGTTGATGCTTTTTAATGTATATCTTGCTAAAAACAATATATACGTTCATTTTTATTTTATTTTGTGATGCATATCTTGACCAAAAATATTTTATTCTTAAAATTGATAATATTTTATATTAGAATATGGTACACAATTTGATAGAATAAAAAATATTTTTTTATTGATATTTCAAATTTATCTATTAAAAATGCTATTTATAAGAGGAAAGAACAAAAACAGATTATAAGAAGAAAACAGAACATGGCTTTTGAAAATCATTTTAGGAAACAGAAAACAAGCAAATTGATGTCATATGTACAAAGAGAGATTCGATCAGTAAAATTGGCAATATTCTATATTGGCGTAAGGAACACAATTTGATAAAATAAAATAACTTTTTTTTAATTGAAATTTCAAATGTATATATTGAGAAAAATAGTATTTACAAGAGGACAAGTAAAAAAAAAACACATTCAAAGAAGAAAACAGAATATAGATTGTGAAAACCATTTCTGGAAACAGAGTACAAGCAAATTGATGTCGTAGTCCAAGGTTTTGTGATGAAGTGGTAAGAAGACGGGTTTGAGATGCCAACACGTTTTAAATTCGATCTATCTGCTATGCGAAACTACAACACATTATTCTTGGACACTGATATGGATATGAACCTTTGTTTTCGGCCCATTTGAATATCCGGAAAAAAGATCTATCCGTGGGCTGCACCTTTTCCAAGGAATTAGTCTGGGTCCTTCTATAGATCTGGGACGTATCCTGAGTAATAAAAAAAAAGCAAATTGATGTCGTAAATACAAGGAGAGACTAGATCAGCAACTCAGGAAATACAACTTGACTCTAGCATTACAGCGAGCCACCTACATATATACATATATATATATATAATATATCAGTATATATGAGGCACTTAATTACATAGTTTGATAGGACCTTAACCTCAAATACTCCTCCTTTAAATTTTTCATTCTCATATACTCCCTCAAATCTTCCATTTCTTATTGATTTTTTTTTTAAATACGAAAAAGTATAAAAAGACATAAAAATCCTTAATGAAAATGCAGAATTACAGATCCAATCTCTCTAAATCAAATTATCCAGACCCAGACCCAGATCCAATTTGAATAACCAATTAAACCAATATCAATCAAATTAAATCAGATTAATTTGTTTAAACCATCCCAAAATTAAAAATCCCTCATTCCTCCCCAACTCTCTTCAATCTACGATGAACAAACTCTAAATCGAGCCATCGACGAGCAACTCTCATCAACTCTGTCTCCCGATCTTGAATCGATTCCATCAGTCGTGAATCGATTCCATCTTCTCATTCATGTTCGATCAGTCCCGAACAAACGCGACTCCTCTCTTTTCGACTTAAATCCGGAAATCTCCACTCATTCCCTTCAATTCGATCTACAGAGAAAAAACTTCAACGCCGCTGCTCTGTTTTCACTTTTCCGTCGTCGCTGAACAAGTATTTTCTGGGCTTAAAGGGTAAACCATCGAGGCATATATCCACTCCTTTCGAAAATGATGCACCAGCAGAAAGGAAGAAACGAGAGGCTGCAAAAAAGAAGTAGAAGAAACAAGTTTGTTTTGGTTTTTGGTGAAATTAGTTGATGGTTTTTGGTGAAACTAGTAGATGGTTTATGTTGAAACTAGTAGAAGGTTTATTATTTTATGTTTTGTGAAACAAGATTCAGAAGGTTGAAAACTAGTAGAAGGTTTATTAATTTAATTCTGTTTTCAGATTTTTTTGGTTAGTACAACTGGTATTATCGCGCACAACTGGTGTTGTTAGTTTGTTGTTTATTCATTGATTAAATCTGTAACTAAAAATAAATATAACATTAATATTTTGTATAAATCATTTTAGTGATACAAAAATTTAAATATAACATACTATTTTTTCTTAAAATAAAAATATTTTAAATATATACTTTTTATTTTATTATTAATTACAAACAACACATTATTTCAAAATTTACAAATTATACGCAAATATTTACTTGTTAGTTTTGATTTTTGGTTTTATGGATATGTTCTACTAAATGTTTTAATGGCTTTATAGAAGAACTTTAATATACCACAATATCTCTTTGTGTTAACTTTAATCTAACAAAAAATATAATTTTAATTACATAATTTAATTATTTGCTTGTTAGTTTTGATCTTTAGCTTTATGAATATGTTGTACTAAATGTTTTAATAGTTTAAAGAAGAACTTTAATATACTATACTATATCTTTGTTTTAATTTTATTTTTTTACTAAAATATAATTTTGATTACTTGCTTGTTAATTTTGATTTTTGGCTTTATGGATATGTTGTACTAAATGTTTTAGTAGTTTTATACAAGAATTTTGATATAACATACTTTGATATAAACCCTTATAAGAAATTTTATAAACTTTTATAAAATCTTATAAACCTTTATAAACAATTAAACAGTATTGATCAACACTTAAAAAAAAGAAATTTTAAATATAATAATATAATAATAGTGAATATTCTTTTTATAATAATATAAAATAAAAAACGTCATATGTGCGCCGTCAAATTGCACGAACACCGTCAAAATAATTATAAAAATAGTTAATTACTTTTGTTGCGCCGTCAAATAATACACAAAGTTGTACCCAAGTAGGTAAGTTGTACTCTATTTTATTCTATTACATAGAGTTGTACTTTCATAGATAAAACGATTTTATTAGTTATACTGTACTAGAAATTGCATTTTTATTGTTGTACTTTTGAAAATAGGTAATAATAAGACATTTAAGAAACATATATATAATAAAATGTATAAAATTATATTTTTTGTTAATTTCTTATAACTATATAGCATTAGTTGTAATAGTTGTCATAGAAGTATAAGGTAGACATTATGAAAATATGATTTTTATGTTCTCAATATTCAAAAATGCATCAAATTGGATTTACTTCATCAAAATAGATATGAAATAGAGTCTTTAAACACATATTGTTTTCCGAAATGCGGTATTTTAAATAAAACGAAAAATGAAAAAAATAAGAAGTTCAAGTACACACTAGTTGTACCCGATAATTATACTAGTTGTACCTAAACATCACCAGCGATTCCTATTCTGCTTCCTCTTGTTCTGGTACATTAGGATCATTAAACAACCATGCTCCTAGTCCTCTTCCTCTTCCTCCTCCTCTTCCTCCTCTTCTTCTTCTTCCTCTCCCTCGATGTTCTCCAAATGATGGACCTAATTGTGTTGATGCGTCCTTTTTTCTTAATTATTTCAGGAGGAAATATACATTTTGCTCAGGAACAACCCAGTCATCTTTATGGGGGACTGGATAGATCGTCCTGCAGTAAGCCAACAACCAATGTTCCATCCAATAATAGTGGCAGCAAAATTCACGTAGATGGAGCTCCCTCTCCCCTCTCATAAAGATAGCAGCTGATATTGCATGCACACACGAGTAGTACCAGTTGTCTAAGTAATACTAGTGGTACTAAAAGCTTCTGGTTATTTATAGATAGATCGATTCAGATCGACGATTCCGAAAGATTCATATGTATTCTATTCTAGTACTATAATCTATTTAAATAACCAATGTAAAGCCCGAATAGACGTATACATAAACTTTACTAACAGAAAAAAATCACAAACATAACTTTTTAACTCTAACTCGTTTTTTTTTTTGTTGAAATGGGAAGAATTTATCTTCAAATCATGTTCAGGGTCGTCGAGAGCAGGTGAAGAAACGCCGTCGGATATGTGTTTTTCGAAAGTTACAGATCGCTGAAACTCTCAGAGTTTTGGAAGAAAACTCGTTTTTTTTACGTAACAAGAGAGGAAAAAAGAAGAAAAAGAGTGGGTCCTTTTAAAATTGATTGTGGTTTGGTGGTTGGGTTGGGTGGATCTGAATTAAAACTAATATTAATTGGTGTGAGATTGGTTTGGTTTAAAGAGAGGGAAAAAGGTAAAAAAATTGTGGGGTCCATTCAAAAAGAAGGAGTAAAAAAGAGGAGTTTAACCTCAAATGCTCTTAATGAGTTTTAAAAATTCTATATACTCCCTTTTTATTCTACATACTCCTCTCTATTTCTCCCTATTTTTCACCCTCCCTTTTTACTTTACCCTTTATTTAAAAATGGCCCCACTCCCTTTAAATCAAACCAATTAATTTCTCACCCATCCCACACCAATTAATTTTGGTTTTACTTTGAACCTACCCAGCCCAACCACCTATGTTAATGGGACCCACTCTCTTCTTCTTCTTTCTTCTTCTTTCTTCTTCTTTGTACGTAGAAACCAGAAAAAAAATTTTTACAGCTCCCTTCCCTTGAAGCTTCAGCGATTTCCTTCAAAACTCTGGAAGCTTCAGCGATCTTCAACCCTTGACAAATACATATCCTGCAGCATTTCTTCAGCTGATCTCGACGACCCAGAACGTGATTTGAAGGTAAATTCTTCTCTTTTCAACAAAAAAACGAGTTTATGCATTTAGGGTTTAGAAATTATGTTTGTGGTTTTTTTTTCTGTTAGTAAACTTATGTATACGTTTGTTCGGGATTTACATTGGTTATTTAAGTATACTAGAGTACTAGAATACGTATGAATCTTCAGAAGCGTCGATCTGTAACCAGAAGCTTTTAGTACAACTGGTTTTCCTTAGACAACTGGTGCAACTAGTACTACTGGTGTACAACTATAAATATATTCTAACAGTTTTTATTTTTTTCTTTTAACAGAACGATGAGTAACACTCGATGCACAATCATATGTTTTGATTCGGGGGGATGTTATTCAAAGGACGGTGAATACATGAGGTGGAACTCAGAAGAGGTTGAAATTCATACTTTAGTGATTAAGACATCTATGGAAGAGATCACTTACAATGGACTGGTTGATAAAATTTGCAAAAAGCTTATGGTAGATGGAGCTATGACGCAGCTTAGACTTAGCTACTTTCCACTGATATTGGATCCCAAGAAGCCATCATATGTTCGGAATGATGAAGATGTATTTGGTTATCTAATGCAAGTGAATAATAATCAGTGTAGAAGGGTTTTGCATGTGGAGCTCATCACAGATGTTGAGCAAAATGAGGGATTTGTGCAACCGTCAGAGCCACAACATGGTGATGATGTTAATGATGGTATGGATACTTTTTACAAAGGTGAACCATCAGAACCGCAGAAAGAAGATGTTGTTAGTGAAGATGCTGAAGATGGTGAAGATGGTGAAGATGTTGGAAATAATGTGCATGAAGACTTTGGTATGTATGATGATATTGAGGTGGCACCTGCTGTAAAAGGAGATGTGTACGTGAATCATACATGGGAAGATGGTATTGATTTAGTTGTAGGACAAGAATTTGGCAAAAAGGAGTCATTACAAGAATTAGTGTTTGTAGCCTCCCGTAAAAATGGTTTTGAGTTTGATATCATCCAGTCAGATACACGTCGATATGTGTTAAAATGTCGTGGAGCAAAAGATGGGTGTAAGTGGTATTTACGAGCTGCAAAGACGAAGAATTCAGATCTTTTCTCAGTTAGAACGTACATCAAGATTCATACATGTTCTCGAGCTACTACAGTTACAAGCAAAAATCGAAGGAAAGGCACACCACAGTTGGTCAGGTCTATTTGTCATTCTGATTATCCAGGCAAACTTAAAACTCCAGCACCACAAGAACTGATTGGTTTGGTTCAAAACGCATTTGGTGTTAAAGTATCATACTCTACTGCATGGAGAGGTAAAAGAGCAGCTGCTAATGATGTGCGGAGAAGTCCAGAGGAGAGTTATCAGTTGTTGCACTCTTATTTGTATATGCTAGAGTACATGAACCCTGGTACACGCACTTATGTGGAATTGGATGAGGGAAACAGGTTTAAGTATCTTTTCTTTGCCTTGGGAGCTTGCCTTGAGGGTTTTCAAGTCATGAGAAAAGTGATTGTTGTGGATGCTACCCACCTTAAAAATGCATATGGTGGTGTTTTAATTGTTGCTACAGCTCAGGATCCTGACCATCACCATTATCCAATTGCTTTTGGTGTAGTTGATGGTGAGAAAGAGGCAAGTTGGATGTGGTTTATGAGCAAGTTGAGATCAGTTGTACAGTTCCTGAACTGGTTTTTCTTTCTGATAGAAACGTAAGTCTCCTCAAGTCAATACGTGAGGTCTTTCCATTGTCTCAGAATGGTGTTTGTATATATCATTTGTCTCAAAACGTGAAAGGGAATGTCAGTGGAGTCAATAGAGCAACTTGTGCGAAGAAGTTCCGAGCTTGTGCTCATGCTTATACAGAGAATGAATTCTTGACACTATATAGTGCTTTTAGGGAAAATGTATCCAGATGCAGCCGACTATCTGGACAGAACTGTTGGTGAGGAGAAATGGGCAAGATGCTATTTTCCCGGAGACAGGTATAACATAGACACCACCAATTGTGCAGAATCTATCAATGGCGTTTTTGTAGAAGCAAGGAAATACTCGCTGTTACCAATGATTGATGTGATTATTGCAAAATTAGCTGAATGGTTTAACAAGTATAGGAAGGCGTCTAATGAAGTTTCTACGGCACATAAGCTTGTGCCATATGTGGAGAACGAAATGCATGTGAGATGTGTGGAAGCAAATACCTTGACGGTGCATGAGTTAAACAGCTACCACCTTGAGTACAATGTGATTGGGCGTGATGGCAAGGTTTATCTCGTTGATATGAGAAATAAAAGTTGCAGTTGCAAGAGGTTTGATATCGATAAGTATCCGTGTGTGCATGCAATAGCAGCTGCTATCTTTATGAGTGGGGATAGAGAGCTCCATCTACGTGAATTTTTCTCCCACTATTATTGGATGGAACATTGGTCGTTGGCTTACTGCAGGACAATCTATCCAGTCCCCCATAAAGATGACTGGGTTGTTCCTGACCATATCCGAGCAAAATGTATATTTCCTCCAGAAATAATTAAGAAACAAGGACGCATCAACATAATTAGGCATCCATCAGTTGGAGAACATCGAGGGAGAGGAAGAGGAAGAAGAGGAGGAAGAGGAGGAGGAAGAGGAAGAGGACTAGGAGCATGGTTGTTTAATGATCCTAATGTACCAGAGCAAGAGGAAGGAGAATAGTAATCGCTGTACAACTAGTACAACTATCGGGTACAACTAGTATAACTATGCAGGTACAACTAGTATAACTATCGGGTACAACTAGTACAACTATCGAATACAACTAGTACAACTATCGGGTACAACTAGTACAACTATCAGGTACTGGATCTTTTTTTTTTTTTTTTAATTCCGCATTTCGGAAAGCAGGATGTGTTTAAGGATTTAGTTTCATATCTATTTTGATGATGTAAATCCAACTTGATGCATTTTTGAATATTGAGAACACAAAAATCATATTTTCATAACATATACCTTATACTTCTATGACAACTATTATAACTAATGCTATATAGTTATAAGAAATTAACAAAAAAACATAATTTTATACATTTAATTATCTATATGTGTCTTAAATGTCTTATTATTAACTATTTTCAAAAGTACAACTATAAAAATGTAATTTCTAGTACGATATAACTAATAAAATCGTTTTATCTATGAAAGTACAACTCTGTGTAATAAAAAAAAATAGAGTACAACTTACCTACTTGGGTACAACTTTGTATATTATTTGACGGTGCGAAAAAAGTAATTAATTATTTTTATAATTATTTTGCCGGCGCTCGTGTAGTTTGACGGCGCTCGTGTAATTTGACGGCGCTCGTGTAATTTGACGGCGCACATGTGGTTTTTGGGCCTGAAAATTTCCTTTTGTTCTAGTTTCAACAACACTAGTTGTACGCAATAATACCAGTTGTACTTAAAAATCTGAAAACATAATTTAATTAAAACAGTAAACCTCCTAGTAGTTTTAACTAAAACCTGTTTCACCAAACATAAAAAACCTCCTACTAGTTTCAACCTAAACCATCTACTAGTTTCACCAAAAACCAATAACTAGTTTCAACAAAAACAAAAAAAAAACTTGTTTCTTCTACTTCTTTTTTTCAGCCTCTCGTTTCTTCCTTTCTCCTGGTGCATCATTTTTGTAAGGAGTGGATATATGCCTCGATGGTTTACCCTTTCTCCTATTCCTAATGAGCTCAGCCGTCCTTTTAGCCTCAGCACTCTTCCGCATACATATTTTGTAGCGTGGTTTCTTTGCTGGTGGTTCAGGAGTCTCCGCAGGTACAGGTGTAGGTGCGTTTGTGGTCTCCACTGCAGGTGCAGGTACGTCTGTGGTCTCCTCTGCAGGTACAGGTGCAGGTGCGTCCCTGGTCTCCTCCGCAGGTACAGGTGCAGGTGTGTCCCTGGTCTCCTCCGCAGGTACAGGTGCAGGTGCGTCCCTAGTCTCCTCTGCAGGTGTCTTCTCCATACCCTTATCACCTACATTGCAAAATAAATTTTTTTTTGAACATACACTTATGAGCGAGGAAAGAAATAAATATCTTTTTTTACCTCTTGCATTTGATCCTCCACCTGTTTCATACACTCTCCCCACATCTTCATACTGAAAATCCATAAAATCTGAATCTCTCCTTTGATCAGCTATTTTCATTTCTACAGAATTCAGTCTTGTGTCCATCTCATGAACCTTCTCATTAATCTTCCTAAACCCTTCTTCCATTTTCTCGTTAATTTTTATAAACCCTTCTTCCATCATCTTCAACACATCCTCACTTCCTACCGCTTCAGTATCTGTCGGTTTGGGCAATGGCTGGTCTTCTCGGGATTTAACATCTAATAGGTACAGATCCTTCAAGTGTATCTTCTTCTTTTGTTGGACTAAAATCGTGTGCCAACTATCAACAACAGGGTCAGAAACAGCATCATCCTCTCCTACTTCGAAGTCATCCCATACATGCTCGTCTAGGATGTCAAGCAAGAGTTTGGCTTCTCCATCTTCAGGTACCAAGATACTAATAATATCCTGTTTAACGAAAGACAAAAATTAAATTAAACTAAATCTCTAATAATGTATAAATATAAAATTAAAGGAGACTCCTAAACCTTTGTATCTCCAAGCACTTCATAAATATCAGCTAAAGAAAATCCTGTTTTGCCTGTTCTCTTAAACTTCCACTTGCACATTTTTGGACAATCACCATCTGCATTCCCAACTTTTTCTTGAAATGCTGCTTTTAGAACCGGGATAGATTCAAACGCCAAAATCTGCACATATAATCGTACTAGTTATGCCAGTTCTACTGATAGACAAGACTTTTTAGGGTCTCAGGGCTATCAATCCCCTTGTCAATGTAGCACAAAGAGGTTTATCAATCCAGATGTGGTGTTAGACACTAAGCTATATGATCAAGTTCTTAATTCAAGCAAACAAGAGTGGGTTTTGATTAATCTAGAGACAAATATAAACATAAACAGGATTAAAGACTAATGACAATGACAAATGATATGATGTGAATATGATATGATGGAGGCATGAGATTCTAGACATGATAGTTGGTTAGGGTGCTTTAGTGTTAAACTAGAAATGCTAATGACAATGATGAGACATGATTCAAGTGATTAAGAACTCTAATCTAGGTTAATCCTCTCATGAAGGTATTAACCCCTATACTAATCCATTTTCAAACCAAATTCCCATTTGTGAAATATGAATCAATATGCATTAATAAACAGTTCTCAATGATCATTCAAGCATTTAACAAATCATTTCCATGATGAAAAATTACTTAAACCTCTAACACAACTCTTTCAGGAATTTCATCAAACACTTTTGGTGCATGAAATTCCCAGAATCTAGATTTCAAGTGATTATCAAGGATCTAGCATAGAGAACAGTTGTTTAGAGAAATGAACCAATGAATCTAGCCCTAAGCACTCCTAATCTAACACTTTAGCTCCCTAACCTACACATCTAGAACCTCATTAAGGTAACTACTCACTAATCATGATCAACACACTAGATCCTTTGCAAAATGTGTTGTTAATCATGATTAGAAGTTGATTTTGATGAATCGAAATGATGAACAAGATGGAAAGAAACTGCAAATCGATTTAAACTCTCTAAACAAATTGTATTAAGTGGTTTTTCACAAAAGGGGAAAAAAGACTAAAAGTAGATTAAGTCCCTCCACAAATTAGGTCTAAAAACCTTATAAAAGAAGCTTGGGCGAACCGGGTCAACCCGGAACAAACTGGGTACTGACCCGGCCTTGATGGGCAAAGAAGGGTTTGCCACGGTCTGGTGCATCCTTGGTGTGACCGTGGCATTCCTGACCGTGTCAAAGTTTTTACTTGTGTTCTTGGTTCCTTTTGTTGCCGCGGTCTGATCAAGCTTCATCTGGGACTCGTGGCAAGTTAGCCGTGTCAAACGCCGAAGATGTGTAGAGGTTGCCACGGTCAAGCCTCCAGACCGTGGCATTCACACCGTGCCAAAACTCGCATGCATGTGAGTACCTTCCCAGCCAAGTATATGCTTGCCACGGCCAAGTCTCAGGCCGTGGCATTGAGATCGTGTCAAAAGCCGAAACTGTGTAGAAGTTATCTCCAGCCTCTTGTTCATTTGCCACGGTCAAGTCCTAGACCGTGGCATTCAGCTCGTGCCAATCGCCGAAGGTTGCAAGATGTTGCCACGGCCAAGCTTCATACCGTGGCATGTTTAACTTAGTCATCCTGGGCTGTCTGGACCATCTCGCATTCCGGAGAGTGTAACTTCCTGGAGACCTGTCCGAATTGAGTGATTCAGGTTTCAGAAGACAGAGGACTCATTTATCTCCAACTTTGATGAAGGAAGTTTCAGTGCTTGGGAAGTGTAAGGTTTCCTGGAGGGAACATCTTTGAAGTGCATTTACACGACCAGAGAGAAGCGTCTAGACATGTGTCCATTCCGGAGACCGTATCTTTCTGCTCAAAGCTCCGAATTGACTGATCTCGGTTGTTCTGGAAAGAAGACTCAAATGTCTCTGATTCTCATGAAGGCCGCGGAAACTGATTCGGTCTGGAAGTGCACCGTCCTTCGCATCCTTCAGAACTGATCTGCTCGGTCCGGAATACCTGCGAGACAGGGGTTTCTTCCGACGAGCTTATCTCTCTGCTCACGCGTCCGAATTCCACGATTCCAATTGCTATGAGACCGTCCTCCAATGCTCTCCAACTTCTATGAAGGACCCGCCGTCTGAATCGGACCGGAAGGCTCCCCGGACGGGCGATTTCTGAGACTCGTTCACACCCGGAGATTTTGGCCGATACACTTCATTCGCGGTACGTGAAAATGGCCGGTAAAGCTTCCCGCGGTACATGAAAATGGCCGGTAAAACCTTCCTGGCCAGCGAGAATGGCCGATAATCTCCCAAGACCTGATTTTTCCACTTTTTCAAGCTTTGCTCACCATTCCACCTCCTGGATTCATCTTTTCAGTTCCATATTCACCTGACAGACACTCAAAATATGCAAAGACTCATTGGGACCTAATGCATCTCCTAAGTTCTAAAATAAACCCTAAGGACCTAAAATGCATGAAATAAAACATGATTTGGGATGATTTATGCAACCTAAATGATGCAAATTATGAACATATCAAAAGACCAAAAAAAAAATAAAAACATCCTCAAGCAAAAAGAACAAATGAGAGAAAGAGGTTGTATGCAATGGGAGTTCACATTTTCTTTTTGAGAGAAGTGATCACAATGAGAATTCAAGTTCATGCTCAATTATGCAATGCAAAGTCATACTCAGATATATGTCAACTCAGCAAGGAATCTCCACAAGTTCTTCTCTCTCTCAACTCTTTCACATTCATTAAGCCTTTATCAGGTGGATCTCATGATGCAAGGTTTAAACAAGCTGGCTTGGCTAGGGAGAGGCTATGAGATTAAAATGATCTCATCAGTGTTCAAGTGGGTTAAATGCAGCAAAGGGATCTCTCTATGAACGATCAAACTTTGGCAGAATGCTAAAGGTAAAAAGCAACCTATGCATACAAGGGCAAAGACTCATCACTCCCCACCCTCTACTCAAAGCTTCCTCACTTGCTCAAAAATCCTCACTTTTCACTCTCATTTTCCTCTCACTAGGGGATTTACTTTTCACATTTCCTCTCAAGTCTTGGAACTCAAACTTTACACAGCTCTTTTTCTTTTACAACTTCTAGCCTCTTCTTTCTTTCTTAACAAAACATTTGAGCCTTTCGGCTTCTTTTCTTCCTTTTTTTTTACTTAGAGGCTAGACTCTTTCTTTTCAACAAACCAGAGCTCACTTTCTCAAAACACCAAGACTGATTTCTTTTTCTTTCATTCCCCTAGCTATTTTCACTCTCTCTTTCCCACTCATCTCACCTTTTTCCACTCACCAAAAAGTCTTTTCCCCCACACTTATTCCTCGCCAAAACTCTCAGTTCCTAGATGTTGGAACACAGCTCTCAATGAGACCTGCCCTTGTCGCTCTAAACCTAACACTTTCTGCTAAGTTTGATCCAAGGTGGCCTTTCAATTCACACACAAACATTGGCTTGAAAGAAGGATGGGTTTAAGGTATGGGAACTGATCCATGACGTGGATTCAGCTACTTGAGCTAAGGAAAAGAGTGGTAAAAACGATGGTTCTAGCTCAAGTATGTATATTGGTATCCACAAGCTTTTTCAAACAATGCATCACAAGATATTTTCAAGTCAAGTTCAAGGTTCCCACTTAATTAGAGTTGAGTTCAATTCAAACTTGCTTCTCAGATTCAAATCATTTCAGACTTTGCAAGCACAGAAAAAGATTCACAAGCATATTCAATTCAAGTTCTCAAAGTGATGTACTCTCTAGAAAACCTATCATTACTCCTTGCAAGATGCAACCTATATGCAAATGCAATCTAGACTCAATCCTAAAAAATGAGAATGCAACTACATGATCATTTTTTTTTTTTTTTTTTTTTTTATATGCACTTAGATGAGATTACATGAATATGCAACTAGAATGTGACTCAAGACTCAAAGTGTAAAATAGGAAAATAGAAAACATGATTAGTAAAGGATGAAACTCCCCCCCACACTTAAATAACACAGTCCCTTGTGTTATAAAAGTATGAGAAAGAAGTGAAACCAAAGCAAACAGGCAAAATGCAAAAGAAAAAGAAAGTCTACATGCTATTTACAAGGTTTTGAGTGTTTACCTCAATCACTGAGGTCTGATCCCAAGTAATGGGATGGATTGGAGGTTGAACATGATGGGGTGGAATATCTGGGTGGGCTGCTCTCAGGTGAGTCTGGTTGGAATGCTGTGGCCGGATTCACCCAATCTTCTTTTCCTGGAGGTAGCGCAAAGTCATTGGCAGCTGTGCTTTCTCCCACCTCTTCGTTTGTATCTCGTTTGGGTGAGGTGGCTGGAGCTGTGAGCTTTTTAACCTTCTTCTTAAGCTGCCTAACACAGTCAACCAGCTTGTGGATCGTTTTGTCTTGCCATTTGCACCATTTCTGAAGGGTGTTAACTCTGGAATACAGCTTCCTTGTGTGATAGTCAGGCTCACCCCAAAAGTAAGGATCAAAGTGATACCTTCCTGCTCCCATCCTTCTTTCAAAATCTCTTGGCTCCTCATGCTCACAACCAGTGGTCCTAGTTGTGTCTTCCTCGTCAGCTGGCTCTTTACCCTTAGAATTAATTGGCTTCTTACATTTGGGAATTGGAGGGTGAATGGCTGAGTTGTAGAGCTGATCCTTGAGGACAATAAAGGAGACATTGTGCCTTTCTGTGAGAGTGGTGATGGCTGGGTTTGGCAACAGAACATGAACTTTTTCATCTTGCAAGAGCTTGAAAGTGTACAAGAAGTGTACACCATTGCTTTCTTTTAGAAACCCAACCTTGGTGAGGGTAACTTCATCAATCAACCCAGGTCTGACTGCAGCATTATCAAAGACAAAACCTCTTGCTTTCAGAATTTTTGTCACTAGCCATCCATTGTGCAACTTAGTGAGCTTCTTTCTTTTACCCTCACTCCAAGCAATGTCCTTGTAAATCAGCATTTGGCGTGCCAAGAATGCACCACTAGAAGGGATGTAATGTGGAAGGTGAAACTCTCTCTTGCTCTTCAAGTGACTGATGAGAGGATGAAGACCCATACCCAATAGCTCCATGTCAGCTAGATGCACCACTCCATCATTGTGCTTGGTAAAGAACATTTGGCAAAGCACCTTGTGAGCATAGCGGATTGCTGGGTTTCTTATCCATGAACTCTTGCATCTTCCTCCTCTGAAGCTCCCAAAAGCAATTGTATCCCACAAGTCAGTGATCATGTGATCAGGGTATGTAAACTTCACTGTCTCTTCTTGTGCAGGTCTTGTAAAAGCAAAGATCTCATCAAGTTCTTTGAAGCTTACATGGTGTTGTGCACCATCTATTTTGAACTCTATGTGCCCAAGACCATTGCCCTCTTTGATTCTTGCATCTCTTGGGCCATATCCACAAACTTGAAGGGATGCAAGAAATTCCTGTGTAACACCATCATGAGCCACATCTTTCATCTCAAAGAATCCACCAAACCCCATGTTATTGAAAATGAGCTGAACCTCTTCAAGAATACCCATCTTCCTCAGCAGTTCCATATCAGGGAACTTGGTTTGCTGCACTTTTGCATCTCTGAACATGTCAAAGTAATCATCAAAAGTTGGCTCTCTTTCCTCAGAACCTGGCTTTGCTTTCTTGGCCCGCTTCAATGCTGTTTCAGGGTCACTCTCTGTTCCTTCTTCATCCTCAGCCACAACCACCTCTTTTCCTGCTCTGTGAACGACCTCAACCAATGCCAGCTCTGTACCAGAAGTTTTTGAAGTGGAGGCCTTTGTTTTCTTTGGTGCAGCAATCTTCTTTGTTTTCTTCTCAGCTGAATCCTTTGGCTTTCTCCTCCTTTTCTGTTTCTCGAAAACTTTGTGCCCAAAAGGCAAAATCTGCTCCTCTGATTTCTCTTTTTTAGATTTCTCCATGGCTGCTTGTCTTTTT
The DNA here is from genome assembly GCF_000478725.1 of Eutrema salsugineum. Classification (NCBI taxonomy): domain Eukaryota; kingdom Viridiplantae; phylum Streptophyta; class Magnoliopsida; order Brassicales; family Brassicaceae; genus Eutrema; species Eutrema salsugineum. The sequence continues at coordinate 4,574,841 of NW_006256867.1, forward strand.
GTTCCTCCCATCCTGCATTTTCTCAAACCATTGTAAGCACCAAAGCAAGAGAACAACAAAAGTTTTTCAAAAATTCACCAAGTTCATGAGCAGCACCAATTGATTTTTCTTTAAAAGAAGGTATTTCAAGCTGATTAAAAACTCATTAAACTCAAAGAAATGGCAAGAAGCAATGCACATAAAGAGTTCAGCTTGAAACACAATTTCTAAAAAAAAATCGATTCACATGATGATTTTCAAGAAAATTTCTCAAAAATTCCAAGAACAGGTCATTCTCAAGCAAGATTCATGAAATCCCTATCCATTCTACTTGCACAATACTCACAAAATGATTCCAAGGTATCAAGAAGTCCATTAAAATCGATTCCATTTGCTTTTCTCTGTTCATGAACAGTACACTAAAGCATGGAAAAGGTGAGTTTTAACAGATTAAATACCTTGGAATCTTCAAGTTTCGAGTGTAAAACGGATGTGCAACAAGAAACTAGACAGGATTACGAGTTCAATGCAGTTGGAATCACTCAATTTGATGCAGCAACGAGAGAGATATGAGAGTTTAGAGTTCAAGAATGGAAAGGAAGGTGCAAACTCTCGATGAAGAAGGGGGAGTGGTGGGGAACAGCTGGCTTGGCGCGTGGGTTGACCGGTCAACGTCCGTACGGTCAACCAAAATTCAAATTTTTGGTCGCACCTGGTTGACCGTGGCATGTGGTCGTGGCTTCAGCTCGAGAACGCTTCCTCTTTGCCGCGGTCTTGGTGTGGCCGTGGCAACTAGACCGTGGCAAAGGCCGAACCTCGTCTCTTTTCCTTTCTCTTGCCACGATCTGATCATTTCCCGTGGCAAACTCCTCGTGGCCGTGCTTATTCGTCGGTCAAACTCTCCTGATTTTTGCCGCGGCCAAAGCCTTAGCCCGTGTCCTTTAGACCGTGGCATTGTCCGAACATTGGTCGATTCACTTCTCTTTTTGCCACGGTCACATTTTCTTCCCGTGTCATTACTACCGTGGCAAAGGCCGAACCGGGGTTGTGCACCATTTGCTTTGCCACGGCCACATCTTGGACTCGTGTCTTGTAGAACGTGTCATCCCACGAACCTTGGCCGCTTCGCTTTTGCTTAGCCACGGCCAGGTCTTCATCCCGTGGCACTCCTCTCGTGGCAAACCCCGAGCATTGGACGTTCCCCCTGCATTTTGCCACGGCCTAAGATTCATCCCGTGGCAACCCCAACCGTGGCAAACTCCGAGCCTCATCCATTCTTCTTTTTCCTTTGCCGCGGCCGCCTAGGTTCCATGTCACAAGACCGTGGCATTCGCCGAACATATGCTTCTTTTGCCACGGCCAGGCCTTTAGACCGTGATTATCTCTCCGTGGCAACAGAAAGGGGCTTGCCACGCCTTGTTCTTTACCGTGGCATTCTTCATTCCTTCATTTCTTTTCATGCTGCATTCACTTTCCAAAGGTTCAGACTCACACCTAACACCTGTAAACACTCAACAGACCCATCAAAACATTCAAAACATAAAAAGAAAAGAATCAAAAGATCAAAAGCATATTTACAAAGGGTAAGCTTGGGGTGTCTCCCAAGAGCACTTTGTTTAATGTCTCTAAGTTTGACTTTGGTAACCTGATTAACAGGCTGGTGGATCAAGAAGGGGAACTGATGTAGCTTCCTCCTTCCCTTGTGAAACTAAGTAGTGCTTGATTCTCTGTCCATTCACCACAAATTCCTGACCATTCTTCCCTTCTAAGACAATGGCACCATAAGGCCTCACTTCAAGAACTTTGAAAGGTCCAGACCACCTAGACTTAAGCTTTCCTGGAAACAACTTAAGTCTAGAGTTGAAAAGCAACACCAAATCACCATTCTTGAACTCCCTTTTTAGAATCTTCTGGTCATGCAGGGCCTTGGTCTTCTCCTTATAAAATTTTGAGCTTTCAAAAGCTTCAAGCCTGATTTCCTCAAGTTCATGGAGTTGCATGATCCTTTTCTCTTGAGCTGTCTTGATATCAAAGTTTATAAACTTCACAGCCCACATAGCTTTGTACTCCAACTCAATAGGAAGGTGGCAGCTCTTCCCATATAGCAAACTGAATGGTGATGTTCCAATTGGAGTTTTGAAGGCAGTCCTGTAAGCCCATAATGCATCATCTAGCCTTTTGCTCCAATCCTTTCTGCTTGAGCTAACAGTCCTCTCAAGAATGGCCTTGATCTGTCTATTGGATACTTCAACCTGGCCACTAGTTTGAGGATGATATGGAGTAGCTATCTTATGTTTAACTCCATACTTTCTCAATAAACCTTCCAGAGTCTTGTTCACAAAATGGGATCCTCCATCAGAGATGACAACCCTGGGAACTCCAAACCTTGGGAAGATGATGTTCTTGAACAGCCTCACTACAACCTTGGAATCATTGGTAGGGGAAGCAATGGCCTCAACCCATTTGGACACATAGTCCACAGCAACAAGTATGTATTGATTTCCATAAGATGAAATGAAAGGTCCCATAAAGTCAATCCCCCAGCAATCAAAGATCTCAACCTCTAGAATGGGGTTTTGAGGCATCTCACTTCTCTTAGATATGTTCCCATGCCTCTGACAGGCATCACATGCTGAAACCACCAACTGGGCATCTTTGAACATTGTAGGCCACCAAAACCCACTCTGAAGAACCTTTGCCACAGTTTTGAATGCCCCCATGTGACCTCCAAAGGCAGAACCATGACATTCTTGCAACACAGGTTGCATCTCCTCTTCAGCAAGACACCTTCTGTAAAGCTGATCCTTGTTCAGAACATAGAGGTAGGGCTCATCCCAATAGTATCTCTGGACATCTCTGAAGAACTTTTTCCTCTTGTAGCGCATCTAATTCAGGAGGCTCCACCCCACATGCAAGATAGTTCACTATGTCTGCAAACCAAGGCATCCTCCTTTCTTGAATGCTCTCTACTTCCTCAAAATCCAAGTATGAATGGAGCACCATCAGAGACTCTTCAGGCAAAGTATCATCTATGGGAACTTTTTCTTCAATCCTCAGCCTTGAGAGATGGTCTGCAGCCCCATTCTCAATGCCCTTCTTATCAAGCACCTCCATATCAAACTCCTGGAGCAATAAAACCCATCTCAACAGCCTTGGCTTGGCATCTTTCTTGGTCATCAAGTACCTGAGGGCTGCATGATCGGTATACACAATGACCTTTGATCCCACCAGGTAGCTTCTGAACTTATCAAAGGCAAAAACTATTGCCAGCATTTCCTTTTCAGTTGTAGCATACTTTTCTTGGGCAGAGTCAAGTGTTCTACTGGCATAGTAGATCACATGCAGCTTCTTGTCTTTCTTTTGTCCAAGTACTGCTCCAACAGCAAAGTCAGAAGCATCTGTCATGACCTCAAAAGGTAGAGACCAGTCCGGTGCCTGAACTATTGGTGCACTAACCAATGCCTCCTTGATCAACTTGAAGGCTTCTTCACATTCAGCATCAAAGATGAAATCCACTTCCTTACACAACAGTCTTGTTAAGGGCCTGGCAATCCTTGAGAAGTCCTTTATGAATCTTCTATAAAACCCTGCATGACCCAGGAAGCTCCTTATCCCTTTAACTGAAGTGGGGGTTTGCAAATTCACCATCACCTCCACCTTTGCCTTATCAACCTCAATACCCTTTTCAGAGACCTTGTGCCCAAGGACTATTCCTTCTTGCACCATGAAATGACACTTCTCCCAGTTCAGCACCAAGTTGTGCTGCTCATATCTCTCCAACACGCTGT
>NW_006256867.1:4578707-4583412 GCF_000478725.1 Eutrema salsugineum
CGGCCAGCTTAATTTCAGCGATTTCCTTCAAAACTCTGGAAGCTTCAGCGATCTTCAACCCTTGACAAATACATATCCTGCAGCATTTCTTCAGCTGATCTCGACGACCCAGAACGTGATTTGAAGGTAAATTCTTCTCTTTTCAACAAAAAAACGAGTTTATGCATTTAGGGTTTAGAAATTATGTTTGTGGTTTTTTTTTCTGTTAGTAAACTTATGTATACGTTTGTTCGGGATTTACATTGGTTATTTAAGTATACTAGAGTACTAGAATACGTATGAATCTTCAGAAGCGTCGATCTGTAACCAGAAGCTTTTAGTACAACTGGTTTTCCTTAGACAACTGGTGCAACTAGTACTACTGGTGTACAACTATAAATATATTCTAACAGTTTTTATTTTTTTCTTTTAACAGAACGATGAGTAACACTCGATGCACAATCATATGTTTTGATTCGGGGGGATGTTATTCAAAGGACGGTGAATACATGAGGTGGAACTCAGAAGAGGTTGAAATTCATACTTTAGTGATTAAGACATCTATGGAAGAGATCACTTACAATGGACTGGTTGATAAAATTTGCAAAAAGCTTATGGTAGATGGAGCTATGACGCAGCTTAGACTTAGCTACTTTCCACTGATATTGGATCCCAAGAAGCCATCATATGTTCGGAATGATGAAGATGTATTTGGTTATCTAATGCAAGTGAATAATAATCAGTGTAGAAGGGTTTTGCATGTGGAGCTCATCACAGATGTTGAGCAAAATGAGGGATTTGTGCAACCGTCAGAGCCACAACATGGTGATGATGTTAATGATGGTATGGATACTTTTTACAAAGGTGAACCATCAGAACCGCAGAAAGAAGATGTTGTTAGTGAAGATGCTGAAGATGGTGAAGATGGTGAAGATGTTGGAAATAATGTGCATGAAGACTTTGGTATGTATGATGATATTGAGGTGGCACCTGCTGTAAAAGGAGATGTGTACGTGAATCATACATGGGAGATGGTATTGATTTAGTTGTAGGACAAGAATTTGGCAAAAAGGAGTCATTACAAGAATTAGTGTTTGTAGCCTCCCGTAAAAATGGTTTTGAGTTTGATATCATCCAGTCAGATACACGTCGATATGTGTTAAAATGTCGTGGAGCAAAAGATGGGTGTAAGTGGTATTTACGAGCTGCAAAGACGAAGAATTCAGATCTTTTCTCAGTTAGAACGTACATCAAGATTCATACATGTTCTCGAGCTACTACAGTTACAAGCAAAAATCGAAGGAAAGGCACACCACAGTTGGTCAGGTCTATTTGTCATTCTGATTATCCAGGCAAACTTAAAACTCCAGCACCACAAGAACTGATTGGTTTGGTTCAAAACGCATTTGGTGTTAAAGTATCATACTCTACTGCATGGAGAGGTAAAAGAGCAGCTGCTAATGATGTGCGGAGAAGTCCAGAGGAGAGTTATCAGTTGTTGCACTCTTATTTGTATATGCTAGAGTACATGAACCCTGGTACACGCACTTATGTGGAATTGGATGAGGGAAACAGGTTTAAGTATCTTTTCTTTGCCTTGGGAGCTTGCCTTGAGGGTTTTCAAGTCATGAGAAAAGTGATTGTTGTGGATGCTACCCACCTTAAAAATGCATATGGTGGTGTTTTAATTGTTGCTACAGCTCAGGATCCTGACCATCACCATTATCCAATTGCTTTTGGTGTAGTTGATGGTGAGAAAGAGGCAAGTTGGATGTGGTTTATGAGCAAGTTGAGATCAGTTGTACAGTTCCTGAACTGGTTTTTCTTTCTGATAGAAACGTAAGTCTCCTCAAGTCAATACGTGAGGTCTTTCCATTGTCTCAGAATGGTGTTTGTATATATCATTTGTCTCAAAACGTGAAAGGGAATGTCAGTGGAGTCAATAGAGCAACTTGTGCGAAGAAGTTCCGAGCTTGTGCTCATGCTTATACAGAGAATGAATTCTTGACACTATATAGTGCTTTTAGGAAAATGTATCCAGATGCAGCCGACTATCTGGACAGAACTGTTGGTGAGGAGAAATGGGCAAGATGCTATTTTCCCGGAGACAGGTATAACATAGACACCACCAATTGTGCAGAATCTATCAATGGCGTTTTTGTAGAAGCAAGGAAATACTCGCTGTTACCAATGATTGATGTGATTATTGCAAAATTAGCTGAATGGTTTAACAAGTATAGGAAGGCGTCTAATGAAGTTTCTACGGCACATAAGCTTGTGCCATATGTGGAGAACGAAATGCATGTGAGATGTGTGGAAGCAAATACCTTGACGGTGCATGAGTTAAACAGCTACCACCTTGAGTACAATGTGATTGGGCGTGATGGCAAGGTTTATCTGGTTGATATGAGAAATAAAAGTTGCAGTTGCAAGAGGTTTGATATCGATAAGTATCCGTGTGTGCATGCAATAGCAGCTGCTATCTTTATGAGCGGGGATAGAGAGCTCCATCTACGTGAATTTTGCTCCCACTATTATTGGATGGAACATTGGTCGTTGGCTTACTGCAGGACAATCTATCCAGTCCCCCATAAAGATGACTGGGTTGTTCCTGACCATATCCGAGCAAAATGTATATTTCCTCCAGAAATAATTAAGAAAAAAGGACGCATCAACACAATTAGGCATCCATCACTTGGAGAACATCGAGGGAGAGGAAGAGGAAGAAGAGGAGGAAGAGGAGGAGGAAGAGGAAGAGGACTAGGAGCATGGTTGTATAATGATCCTAATGTACCAGAGCAAGAGGAAGGAGAATAGTAATCGCTGTACAACTAGTACAACTATTGGGTACAACTAGTATAACTATGCAGGTACAACTAGTATAACTATCGGGTACAACTAGTACAACTATCGAATACAACTAGTACAACTATCGGGTACAACTAGTACAACTATCAGGTACTGGATCTTTTTTTTTTTTTTTTAATTCCGCATTTCGGAAAGCAGGATGTGTTTAAGGATTTAGTTTCATATCTATTTTGATGATGTAAATCCAACTTGATGCATTTTTGAATATTGAGAACACAAAAATCATATTTTCATAACATATACCTTATACTTCTATGACAACTATTATAACTAATGCTATATAGTTATAAGAAATTAACAAAAAAACATAATTTTATACATTTAATTATCTATATGTGTCTTAAATGTCTTATTATTAACTATTTTCAAAAGTACAACTATAAAAATGTAATTTCTAGTACGATATAACTAATAAAATCGTTTTATCTATGAAAGTACAACTCTGTGTAATAAAAAAAAATAGAGTACAACTTACCTACTTGGGTACAACTTTGTATATTATTTGACGGTGCGAAAAAAGTAATTAATTATTTTTATAATTATTTTGCTGGCGTTCGTGTAGTTTGACGGCGCTCGTGTAATTTGACGCGCTCGTGTAATTTGACGGCGCACATGTGGTTTTGGGCTGAAAATCTTTTGTTCTAGTTTCATAACACTAGTTGTACGGCAATAATACCAGTGTACTAAAATCTGAAAACATAATTTAATTAAAACAGTAAACCTCCTAGTAGTTTTAACTAAAACCTGTTTCACCAAACATAAAAAACCTCCTACTAGTTTCAACCTAAACCATCTACAAGTTTCACCAAAAACCAATAACTAGTTTCAACAAAAACAAAAAAAAACTTGTTTCTTCTACTTCTTTTTTTCAGCCTCTCGTTTCTTCCTTTCTCCTGGTGCATCATTTTTGTAAGGAGTGGATATATGCCTCGATGGTTTACCCTTTCTCCTATTCCTAATGAGCTCAGCCGTCCTTTTAGCCTCAGCACTCTTCCGCATACATATTTTGTAGCGTGGTTTCTTTGCTGGTGGTTCAGGAGTCTCCGCAGGTACAGGTGTAGGTGCGTTTGTGGTCTCCACTGCAGGTGCAGGTACGTCTGTGGTCTCCTCCGCAGGTACAGGTGCAGGTGCGTCCCTGGTCTCCTCCGCAGGTACAGGTGCAGGTGCAGGTGCGTCCCTAGTCTCCTCTGCAGGTGTCTTCTCCATACCCTTATCACCTACATTGCAAAATAATTTTGTTTTTGAACATACACTTATGAGCGAGGAAAGAAATAAATATCTTTTTTTACCTCTTGCATTTGATCCTCCACCTGTTTCATACACTCTCCCCACATCTTCATACTGAAAATCCATAAAATCTGAATCTCTCCTTTGATCAGCTATTTTCATTTCTACAGACTTCAGTCTTGTGTCTATCTCATGAACCTTCTCAGTAATCTTCCTAAACCCTTCTTCCATTTTCTCGTTAATCTTTATAAACCCTTCTTCCATCTTCTTCAACACATCCTCACTTCCTACAGCTTCAGTATCTGTCGGTTTGGGCAATGGCTGGTCTTCTCGGGATTTAACATCTAATAGGTACAGATCCTTCAAGTGTATCTTCTTCTTTTGTTGGACTAAAATCGTGTGCCAACTATCAACAACAGGGTCAGAAACAGCATCATCCTCTCCTACTTCGAAGTCATCCCATACATGCTCGTCTAGGATGTCAAGCAAGAGTTTGGCTTCTCCATCTTCAGGTACCAAGATACTGATAATATCCTGTTTAACGAAAAACAAAAATTAAATTAAACTAAATCTCTAATAATGTATAAATATAAAATGAAAGGAGACTCCTAAACCTTTGTATCTCCAAGCA
>NW_006256867.1:4584300-4651701 GCF_000478725.1 Eutrema salsugineum
AACGACCCCAGGGCTACGTTTCACACAGATCCAGATCATCCACCACTCGGAGAATGAATGGGTCTATGGATCCACCATATTTCTTGGACTTTCCTTTGATGACAGTTGCTAAGAAGAAAAGTACAACCATCTTCAACCGATCAGTACAACCTTCAATGAAATCCATTGATTCCAGCTTCTCACGCACCTCTTTGACCTCAATATTGGTCTTTCCAAACTGCTCCTCCACAAAATACATACTCCCTAACTGCTCATAGTCGGCTGGATAATGGTGGCAGAATAATCCTGAAAGAAGGCCGTGTTCTCTGATTGAATACCGAACAGGCACACCATTCACAACAAACCAACACTGCCGCTGCTTGTCTGTCACTGCTGTTCGGAGAAGCAACATCCACATTCCCTTTAACATTCTATTCTTCTGGATAAACACGTGGACAATATGCTTGAATTGTGGGTGGTTCTCAAACCAGTTTCTCTCTGAGATATCAAGCCTCTTGAAGACTTCCATGAAATTAAAGGTTTCACACCTTGATTGAAGCTTCGGGTATAACCGATACTCGCTTTGCTTGAAGAATAAACCTCGAGGTTCCATCGGTATTGAGACGTCCTCTTGCTGCAATCAAAACGCATAGGATAAGTGAATATAAGTGTATTGGTACAACTAGTATTCTTGGTACAACCAAAACCAAAAAATAAGTTGTACGCGATAATTCCAGTTGTACTAAACTACATTTCGTTCAACCACAAGCAAAAATCAGTTGTACGCGATAATTCCAGTTGTACTAAACTACATTTCGTTCAACCACAAGCAAATATCAGTTGTACGCGATAATTCCAGTTGTACTAAACTACATTTCGTTCAACCACAAGCACAAATCAGTTGTACGCGATAATTCCAGTTGTACTAACCGGTAGACCACAAGCAAAACTCAATTGTACACGATAATTCTAGTTGTACTAAACTACATACCGGTTGTAATGGATCAACATTTGAGTTTGAACCCAATCCTTCTTCTGATGCAGTAGCATACTCAGCCTCAGATCTCTCTGGTTGAGAAGGTGAACCCCTAGTCGACATCCTCCAAAAATTCTGAAACAAAAAATCAGAAATCAGTTGGGGTTTAGGGTTGAGGGAAGAAAATCATAAATTCAGGTTTTAATTACTCTTAAGCCTAGAAGATACCTGTTCGGCGATGACGGAAGTGTGAAACGGCGGTGGTGGCAAGCCTAAAACGGCGACGGCGACGACCCTAAATCTGAAGGGTGAAGAGTGGAGAGTGAGTGCGAGTGAGTGGCGGTGAGCGAAGAGTGTGGGGATTTAATCGAAGAGGAAGAAGATGATGGAAGAAGACGAAAATGATGGAAGAAGATGATGAATCGAAGAGTCCGAAAATGATGGAGTATGGAGATAATGGGGAATCGATCGAAGAGGGGAGACGAAGGAGGCGGGAATAGATCCGATTTTGGAGGGGGTGGGGTTTAGGTTTAGGTTTGCTTTCTGGTTTAATTAAATTGGTTGGTTTAAAGGTTGGTTTAAAATAATTAAATTGGTTTAGTTTAATCATTTTGGTTAATTAAATTGGATCTGGTTTGAGTCCGGTTGGATATGTAATTTGGTTATTCATTAATGGTTTTTTGGTCTTTTTATACCCTTTTGTATTAAAAAGAAAATCAAAAACAAAATATAGAGATAGAAAGAGTATATGAGAATTTCTTATAAGGGAGAGGAGTATGTGAGGTTAAGCTCCTAAAAAAGAAGGAGAAAATAAGAGGAGTAGTAGAATAAAAGAGGAGTGTGTAGAACTTTTTAATGTGAAAAAGAGTATATGAGGTTAAAGTTCTAGTTTGATATGGATCGTCGTGTGTTTAAGAAGAATTTTTCCAGTACCAGTATTATATCCACAGTATTAATTAGTAACTCCCTAGACTTGATAAAAATGGTTTCAAAACCATATGAATGGTCAGCTTTTGCAACAGATCTTAGCTAGATTGAGGACCTATTTAATTCTCTCCAAGACGTCAAAGTGGTGTTTTAACCGAGAATCAGTAATGAACTAGTGAAATTCCTGGCTAGGAACACACGTACCAGAACCTGTATCTTCTCTTATGTGGGCATGTCAGTGCTATACAGATTAGATATCGACAATTTGCCTTTTACAAATTCGTTCTAATAAACGCATTTTGTACTAAAAAAAGTTGAGGCACTTAATATAACGAGTTGTATGAAGATGAACGGAGTCGTATTACCTAGTGGTAAGATTATTTCCAACTCCACTCTAAATGTACGAAATCCAACACCAAAATAACACTCTATCAACCTCCATCTATAACATTGTTATTGCAGTTCTAAACAGATGCGATCATTGTTCATAGCAAATCCGTGAGACAAATGGGTGGCTTAGTGTATGGGTCCATGAGTTGTTTATTCATATGATAAACTTGACTGGTTAACTGGTAAATTCATGTTGCTGCATAAAACTATCGATGATGTAACGAAAACATTCATAGAGCTTCATAACTTGGTTTGAATACATAATTCTGTATTTTCTTCATTTTGAAGATCCAAACATTTTAATGCAATGTGCTGCTAAGAATTTTAGGTTTTTCTGATCCACAAAGAACAGTCCATAATCGGGAAATAATGCCAAAAGATACTGTATAATCACCAATTACCAAAAGGTTACTACTTTTTTTTCTTCTCAAATTCATTACAGATTAAAATATTCTACTTTCTCCTTCGAGATACATACATAATCAAACACACATGTGAACCATCTTTAGTTCGACTAACTCAAATCCTTGTCTTCTTCTTCCTTTGCCAAAACATGTTTGCGTAACTCCCTCTCTGGGCAAGATTCTTTATCATGACGAAGACTAAAACAAGATTCACAGTAACCAAAAAGCTTCTCGTACTGCATCTCCACCACCAACTGCTCACCACCCGTTTCAAACCAAACCGGCATTTCAAAACACAACGGTTTAGTACTATCAATAGTCACTTTCACCATCGCATTATCTTCGTCCACTTCTTGAACAGTGCCCAGCTCATCCCCAATTCCCCGGAAAGTCTCATCTGTCGAGAAACGCAGAGGAACACCGGAGATTCTCACCCAAAATGTGATCGCCGATGGGTAGTTTTTGTGTATAATCGGTTCCCACCTAACGATCGAAACCATCCATTGATTGAAATTGAAAGGCTCATTTTTCATCACCTCCAAGATATCTTCCTCTCTCTCGAAATCGAATTTGAATGTTCCTAGACCCAAGTCCATACCAACCACTCGATTCTCTAGCTTCCAGAGTTTGGGCATCATTTGAACCAGAGACTCTACATTCTGAAACTCAGGATTCATAATTCTGCCGATGAGCGTCGTCCTCTTTAACCTTCTGATTAAATCCGAGGTGCCGACCTCGGGAAGTCGGATTATATCCGAGTTGTCGACCTCGGGATGTTGGATTATCGTTGCCATGAGCTTTGAGCTAATACGAAATCGATGCACGGAAAGAAGAGATACGGAGTCACGGAGATGGAAGATTCAGAGAAAGAAAAAGTTGAAGAGAAGTAAGAGAGATGAGATGGGCGGCGGAATTGTTAATGGGCATGTGTCCTTCTAGGGTTTTGTTTATGACGTGTATTGTTTTTAAAATATTTCGTGGAAAGTTTTTAAGAACTACGATTTTAGGAATTTTGGAATTCGATTTGGGGATATTTAAGATTTTGTAATTGGATTAGAACAAGTCCAATGGGGGTTTGTGGGAAGGTTTGTGGGAAGAATTCGGCTCGAGATCATAGGCAAAATGGTTTTAAAAAAAAAGAAATAAAACCCATTATTGATGGATTGGTTCATCCGGTTGAATCTGACGACCTGTTTCTTAACCACGTATCGCATGGAGATTGGAGGAGAAAGCAGGCTAATTTTTGGGAAAGGAAAAAAATATCGGGCAAAAATTCTTTTCGTGTTTTCTCGATTTTTTTGTTTGTTCTCTTCGTCTTCACCTGCGATTCGCGACGACTCCGTTGAATTCGTTCAGTCTGGCGAAAATTTCCGGTGGATTGGTCATTCGATGATCTCGCTTCCGTCTACATCGTCAAGGTAAGCATCTGATCTTGACTTTTCGCATATTTTCATATGATTTCGTTTATTTAGGGTTTGCGATTTTTTTGGGGAAAAAGTTTTTTGCTAAATCGGGGATTTCTTTTGGGGATTTATGGTTGATTACGAGTCTTTGTCTCCTATTTGAAACCCGATATCGATTTTGCAAATGGTATTTGAATGATTTGAAATTTTTTTCAAAATTCGAAATTAGGGTTTATGTGATTTGGGGAAAAATTTTGGGGCTTTTTATTGGGTTTGCAATTGGGGTTTCAAACAATGAAATACAACCGTATAGACCTATTTCGAATTCGATTGCATGGTTGATGATATATGTGTTGAATTTTTATGCGATGAAATTAGGGTTTTCTCAATTTGGGGTAAAAATTTGAGGCTTTTCTTTGGGGGTTCAAATTGGTGTTTCCAACTATCATTTGCATCATTCGTCTATATGTTTATAGGCATTATCGAATATGATTTTGTGCTTAAGATTTTGTGTGAGTTTAAATGCCTTTATCGAATATGATTAAGTAGTTTATCGGTTCATATGATTGGATCTTCTTGTGTTTGTTGTTTGATATATGTAATATGATATGATGATCTGGCATTTGCCATTTTCAAAGTTAACTCTGACATTATTGATGATGAAATGAAATGTTGTAGTTGTTTAGATGATCGGTAGTGTATAGTAGTATATAATATGGATGGTTGTGGTAATGTAGTAACTTGATAATATTGAAAATAAACTGAAATGTTGTATCTGTTTGTCTTTGTATTTGTATTGGTTGATCAAAATGTATTTGTGATGTATAATTTGTCTTTGTATTGTACTGATCCCATTCTGTTTTGGGCAGATAATTCCAAGCTACAACAGCGATTCATCTGAGGAAGGTTCGGAAGTCCCGTACTGGGCGTACGCGGATGCCACTTATGGCATACCCGAGAAGTGCTTCTGTGGGCAGGTTGTGAAGCTCCAAGAAAACGCAGCCGGTCGCAAGTATTATTCTTGTCCAGAATGGATTAACGAGATAGGTATTCTGTCTTTTTGTTCAATCTTAATTTTCAGTATTTATGTTATTCTTGCTAACATTTTGTAATGTTTTTAGGGTACTTTTGACCACATTCACCAATGGTGGGATCATGCGGTAATTGAACAGTTTTCTATCCTTGCGACAAGGATAGAAAAGCAGCAGGACCTGATCCTCAGCGTTGATCGGGTCACCCAGCAACTCTGTTGATCCAGCCGTAGGAGAAATCCGGGAAGAGATTGCAAGGCTTCAGGGTGAAGTCAGGGTTTTGGAGGAGCAACTTCGTACTCAAGGTGACAGGTTGTCTATGTTTTTTTTTGTTTGTGTTATTGCAGCTTTTGGTTATATCTTTAGGGTTTCGAAATGGCTAGCATTGTTTTTTAAGTAATGTAACATTAAGTAGTTACCTTCAGCTCAAGTTATTTAGGGCTTATAATGGTCTGTTTTAATGTTTTTTGTGAGGAAATTTGGACTCCACGGGAACTGAAAACTGAAATGATAGTTGAGGGCATATGGCTCACCCAGTAAAGGTCAGTTCTTTTGTAACTTGAATGTTTGGTAACTGGTTCTTTGTTTGTGTTTAATGCGTTAGGTAACTGGCTAGGTTTTTTTAGTTAGCTTTATGACTGTTATTGTTTATCAATGCTTGATATGACATGATAGGTTTAGGTAGTGTTTTAAATGGTTGTTAAAACTTGTTCGCAAATGTTTACAACTTGATCGTTAACTTGAAAACTCAATTTAAAAGACTCCCAACTACTATTTTATTTAACATAAAAGACACTTAGCCATAAAGACACAGAAAATACTGTCAATCATAATTTAAAAAAACACATAACTCTCTTTCACTCTCTTTCACTCTTAAACACTTTCAAACTGTCTTCTCTATGTTCACTCTCTTCTCGGGTTCCATTCTCTTTAACTCTCGTCTCTCTGTTCACTCTCTTCTCGGGTTCCATTCTCTTTAACTCTCATCTCTCTGTTCACTCTCTTCTCTCTTTTCCACTCTCATTTCTCTTTAAGTCACAGTCCTCTTTCACTCTTTTCAGTAGTCTTTTAACTCCTTCCACTCATTCCAGTCTTTATGGCTTCTTAGAACTCTTTTACACAGTCGGAAGGGTTTGTAAACCTTCTAACCAGTCAGTTAAACCCTGACTGTTATTCGCCGTGCATAGAAATAGGATCATTAGAGATTCCTTTGTTTAGTACACAAGGATCTGATGATCCTACTGATGGTGCACTGAAGAGGAAATTCTGGTCGTCGAAGGAAGACTTGGTCCTCATCAGTGCGTGGCTCAACACCAGCAAGGACCCGATTGTCGGCAATGAACAGCGAGCTGGGGCTTTCTGGAAGCGTATTCAGGCGTATTACAACAACAGCGAGGATATAGTTGGACTGCCAAGGAGATAGTGGTCTCAATGTAAACAAAGATGGGGAAGGATCAATGACCAGGTCTGTAAATTTGTGAGATCATACGCGGCTGCGCAGAAGAAGAAAAGAAGCGGTCATAATGAAAACGACGTTATGAATCTTGCGCATGAGATCTTCTTCAATGACTACTCCATCAAGTTTGCTTTGGAACATGCCTGGAGAGAGTTGAGGTTCGACCAAAAATGGTGCACAAGTAGCAAAGTCCAAGATGGTGCGTCGACCAAAAGAAGAAAGGTTGAAGACTCGGCTCTGTCCTCAACCTCCATACCTGCAAGCAAGAATGAAGATGTAGTCGAGGTTCGTCCACCTGGAGTCAAGGCTTCGAAGGCCAACGCAAAGAAGTCATTATGTGTTAAACCCGAGAACAAGGACATGAAGGAGTTTTCTTCCATGTGGGAAATGAAACAAAAAGATCTAGAGTTGAAAGACAAGATTAGTGATAAGAGGATTCTTGAGAGCCTTTTGGCTAAGACTGAACCACTCACTGAGATTGAAATGACATTAAAACACAAGTTAATTTGTGCGATGTATGATCTTTAGGGTATGAAATCTGATAATCACTTTGTGTTAGTCTTTGTTTCTATGTTATTGCTTCATCCGGTTTGTATGATATTTAGTTTATGAACTTTTATTTGCTATGGGTCTTCGGCTTCTTGGAGTCAAGGCTTTGATATGTATGAACTTTAGGGTACTTTTGTTTATGAACTTTGGTTTCTGTTTTGGTACTTTGTTCAACTTTTGTTGTCTATGAACTTTGTTAAACTTTTGTTTATGAACTTTGTAACTATGTGTTGCTTTGTCATTCAATGTCTGTCACGGGACATATATCTCTAACTCTCTTTACGTTTTTTTGCAGGTAGTGTCACATCAACTTGGCCACTATAAGTTGGCTGTTGATCCGTGACCACATGCACCAATATTGGAGGGGCCATAAAGCTTTTGTCATCCTTGTATTGTAACCGCTTATTTATGTTGTAATATAGACCATATGTTCCAACTATCATTTTGGCCACATCTTTTAACTTATGCCGTGTATTTATATGACAGAAAACAGAAGTATGTTATTCATAGTTGTAAACTTCTTTCTTTCTCATCTTGCTATCAAAGTGTTTTACTTTCTCATCTTGCTATCAAAGTGTTTTTCTTATCACAACCTCTATATCAAACACCATAAAGTTCCCAAAAACACAAACCTCTTTATCAAACACCAAAAAACCGCCCAATACTTTTATCAAACACAAACCTCTTAAAATTCATTTCTTTTCACAAAGTTTTCATCTCTTTATCTCTTATCTCAAACATAAAAACACAAAAAAAAATGGCAGCATCTTCAAGCAATGGATTTAATGATAAAGCTGATGATGCATTTGATGATGCATTTGATCAGAAGTTTGATGATATGTTTGATTCTATAGTTCATCAACATGCAGAAAAAAAGAAAAAAAAAGAAAAAAGCATTTATTGAAAGAAAGCGGGAAGAAGGTCACAACCGTTTATGGAACGATTATTTCAGTGACGATGCAACCTATCCGCCACATACATTCCGACGCCGTTTTAGAATGAACAAGGACTTTTTCCTGCGTGTTGTTCACTGCCTCTCCAATGAAGTTTCATACTTTCAACAAAGAAGAAATGCTATCGGGAGATTAGGTCTATCTGCTCTACAAAAGTGTACGGCAGCAATTCTTATGATGGCATATGGTACGGCAGCTGATGCAGTTGACGAATATCTCCGGCTCGGTGCTAGTACAGCATTGTTATGCTAAGAAAATTTCACTGAGGGCATAATATCCTTGTTTGGAGATGAGTATCTAAGAAGACCTACACCTGATGATCTTGAATGCTTACTGGACCTTGGAGAGCAACGGGGCTTTCCCGGGATGATTGGAAGCATCGATTGTATGCATTGGGAGTGGAAGAATTACCCAACCGCTTGGAGAGGTCAATATATACACGGAGCAGGAAAACCGACAATCGTTTTAGAGGCAGTAGTATCACAAGATCTTTGGATATGACACACATTTTTTGGACCTTCTGGTACATTAAATGATATTAACATTCTTGATCGGTCACCAGTTTTTGATGACATCTTGCATGGTCGAGCTCCAAAAGTGAGATACTGGATAAACGGTAACGAGTATTGTTTGCCATATTATCTCACAGACGGTATTTATCCGAAATGGGCTACATTTATACAATCAATTCATATTCCTGAAGGAGAAAAAAATAGGTTATTTGCAACTAAACAAGAATCCGTCCGAAAAGATGTGGAGCAGGCTTTTGGCGTTCTGCAAGCTAGATTCGCAATAATAAAAAAACCCGCTCTTTTTTGGGATAAAGAAAAGATTGGAAAGATTATGCGAGCCTCTATCATATTACACAAAATGATAGTAGAAAACGAACGACATGGATACAGTCTATACAATTTAGAAGAAAGCAGAAATTCGCATGTCGATAGGACGTATTCTACACGTATGCCTACAAATGTCTTAAATTTGATGATGGCAAAACGAAACGAAGTCCGTGACAGACAGATACAAGAACGATTGAAAAAGGATTTAATCGAAAATATCTAGAATAAATTTGGTTAACTATTTTTATATTACAAATATTGTATGTTTTTAATTTTTTGTATTAAATTGTATTCTTTTATATTGTATGTTTTAAAATTATGTGTAATGAATTGTATTTTTCTATTATAATAATTGTGTGTTTTATTTTTTTTTTTTAAATTATTTAACAAAAAATATTATTTTTTAATTCGGGATGAACCTTGAAATGGGGTTCACTATTAGAACCCGATTTTTACCCAAGGTTCTTCCCAAACAACACAAACCAAAAATATTATTTTTAAATTCGAATGAACCCCATGGTGAGGTTCACTACTCGACCTGCTCTTAGGAGATATTTAAGATTTTGGAATACCTTATTTGTGTGGATTTTGGTTTCAAATTTATGTTTTTAAATCAGACCAACAATCAAACGGGGAAAGCTCTTAGGTCATGGATCAATATAGTTTGACCGAATTCAATAATAATAATAATAATAATTTAAATAATAAAATTCATTAATTTGAAATATCAAATATAATACTTTAATAATCATAGTTTTTTTTAAAAGTGCAAAAATGACTGAAAAGCCTTTTAAAATTTAAATTTAAAAGCAACAACGAATAAGATAGAGTAGCATTGGATAATATATTGAATATATTGTTTAAAAGATTTTTTTTAATTGAAAAAATCAAAACATGGTTTAATCCAGTTTAATGGATCGCCGATTTCCGGATTTTTGGCAGTCCAATCCGATCTAATATCCGAATTAATTATTTTTGGTTTTTTAATCAATCCAACCTGAAAGTGTTTTCGGTTCGTGGTCTAATCTGATCGAACCGTCGGTCCGGTCCAATTTTGAAAATATAGTTTCAAATTTTTGTTTCGTGAAGAATTAAATTTTGTATTTTTTTTGTTTGCAGATAAATAAGTTTTGAATTTTCTATAGTCATAACCCTATGAAAATGTTATAAGGAATAAAATAGATCGTGAGCTCTTTTTTGTGCAAAACTAGCGATTCATGCCATGCTTAAAGCGACAGAGACATATGGTTCTTAAAATCGATACAATAGGTTTAAAGATTATGTTTTTTTTTCAGATTTATAATAAAAAATAGTGGTATGGTGATTTATATAATGTTTTTAAGGGTTTTCTAATGAAAAAACCATTCAAAAAATAATAATAAAAAATCCTTAATTAAAGATGAATATAGTAAAAACTCTTTAACTATATTTGCAATATATAAACTTAATTTTTTTAAATGATTTGAACCCTCCATCATTAGAACCGTCAAAATGGGTTGTCCATGTCCACTTTGACCTGTCCAATACTGACCATTTCGATTATGGATAAATAATGACCGTGATCATTAACGACCATGCCCATTAACGATCATGTCTAAATGGGCTGTCCATAGGTGTTCACTGGTCATATACTTAACATATTTTTTGGTTTTGTTTTTTTTGTCTTTGTTCTATAGACAATGATTCATAAATACCAAATCCAAAAGTTTAGAGAACAATGTCTGATTAGAACAAACATACATACCAAATCCAAAAGTTTAGAGAACAAAATGTAGAGAATAAACATAAACACAAAATCTAGAAAAAAAAGTTTTCAAAGTTTCATAAATCCAAAAACACAAATGTTTTAAACTTCTTCATCTCCTTCCTTGTCTTCCTCCATAAACTCAAACTGATCACCTAAGCACAACAAAATAACAAAATGTTATTATTCTCTTGAAATTTGATTCCAATTGAATTCAAAGATGACAAAAGAACACAAGTAAAAAAACTTACCAATCTCTTCAAATCCGCGTAACCTATTCCTTGCACAAATTAAGGCTTGCACATATGAAGGAAGAAGGGAACTCCTATATTTGTTTAACACACGATTTCCTATGCTGAATGACGATTCTGAAGCCACTGTGGTAATAGGGATACGCAAGACATCACAAGCCATAGTAGATAACTCCTTAACGCAATTTGCATTATCTCTCCAATATCCCAAAACATCGAAGCTCCTAAATGCAACCATTAGAGTTGCCTACACAAATTTTTAGACTAGAAAGTGAACCTCAAGTTGAAAAAAATTAACAACCGTTGCACATTGTCAATCCTTAGCCGAGTTGAGCAGCACCTGAAATCTGAGTATGAGAAAATGTTGACAGATCCGGTATTTGTTCTGATCATGAAGATTCATCAAAATGGTCTCGGATATTCGGCGAGGCTGATCCACAGCTTCATGTGCAAACAGCTCATGACATACAAGAAGCATGAGCTGTGGTTCAGTTTTAGATAGAGGTCTCTTTGATTCTCCATGCAAGAATATTATGCAGTTACTAGATTCAACTTTCGGGAGGTAAAGAATGAGAACTCGGAAAACTGGAAGAAAGATGGTGCTTTCTAGAGCAAGTTGTTGGAGAATAATGCATGAATAACTCTGAAGATAATAAACGATGTGCACCTCAAGAATGCTAACAAGTGGAGCTGTGAGGATAGGTTGAGGTTGGTTTATTTGTGTGTAATTGCGGGTTTGGTAATGGCTCAGAGTATATATTTTCATATCCTGCACAAATATGTTATGTTGGTGATGGATTTAGAGAGGCTGTGGAGATACCCATGGAGTCTCAAGTCATTCGAATTTTTGGTGGAGAACCCTTTTGAAAAACAGGGCAAGGCTGCGACAAGGGAAATCTTAGATAAATTTTCACTAGATCTTCCGATCTGGATCATTGAAGGAATTCCTGTTTTTGGGACAATGTTGGGCAGAAGAGTCGTAAATGAGACTGTTACCATTCCTAGATGCACTAACTGGAGTGGAGCTGCACTAGTATCATATGCAGATATTTCCCGACTAGAAAACACCTTTACAAATGAGGTTAGTACTGTCTAACTAAAAAAAAAAGATTTTATTGCTGGGTTTACTTATCTTTGTTCCATCTCCATACATGTCTAACTCTTTTTTTGGCTTCCAACTACTTTTTATAAGATGTCATCTATCCATTCATTTTTGTGCATGAATTTTGTTCAAAGAACTGTTGAAGTCTTTGATTGTATGGGCTATAAATATAACAGGGTGGTGGAAGTATTCTCAGTTCTCATTCCTCGGATAATGAAAAAAGTGCATTCACCTAAAAATATGAAACATTTGAATGTTAAGCCGTATGAGATCCAATATGCTCAGATAAAGCGGGGTTTAAGGTATGAGATCCAACAAAATACCAATTGAGCTGCAAGTTCTTTCAGCAATAATATACATTAAATTTTGTTGCGTTTGCTGGGTCTACTGATCTCTCCATTTCTTTATTGGGTCCAGTTATAATGGTTAGATGGAGAGGATTTGACAGAGCTAAGGATTGGATCGAGAAGTTTGGTTAAGGCAATAGTTTGGCTGAACCAGGTGATTAACGTTCATAACGAATATGCATGCGTGACAAAAGTGAGTGTATGACCGTGGTTTAGTGTTCAGATCTATGAATTGCTTATTCATATGATCAAGGGTTGGGTTAGTATGATTTTTCTAATAATTTGACTCGTTTATAGGTAAATCATGTTTATTTATTATATTGTCGATGTTTGTATTATTAATGAAAACATTCATAGATCTGCATAATCTATTAGTAATGCAGGATTAGTAAAATATAAAGAGTATTAGTAATGCAGGATCATCAATTACTTAATAATTAATTTTCAGATTTGACTGTTACTATTTATATTAGATTTTACTCCGTGCATCCGCACATAATTTTTTTTTTATAATCTATATGTTTTCTTTATAGATTTAATTTTTCTAATAAGTGACAAAGAGTGTTTAGATGTAATTTGTTTTTAATTTTCATTTCTAGTATTATTATGACCACGATCATAAAATATTTTAATCCGGTCATTCTATAATCGAAAAGTAACTGTTATTATAAAAATATATTTCTAACTTGCTCATTTCACAACCTCTTCTTTTATTCGAGTTACTAAAATACCTCTCTGATCTAGGTGGCTGAGTTAGTGAAGGAGTATGCGAAGATCATAATCCAAAAAGGACTGTGGTTATAAAACCATAATTCTAATCCATCCATTCATATTACTATATAATATAAATATTTACTAATTTTAAAATATTTTTATTTTAATATCTTCTATGTTTTGATAATCCAACCTGCATAAGATCATAATTATTAAACAACCTAACATATCCCATCAAATTACTATATAATATTAATTTTATCAGTTTTCAATATGTGAAATTTTAGTCTAGTTGAATATAATTAATAAATACAATAACTTATTCGTTAATTATATGTGTTATTTTTTGAAAAATATTATTTGAATTTTAAATTAAATAAAATATATATTTAAGGAAGTATAAAGTAATTTAAATAATAAATAATTTTCTAAATTAAATTTAATTACAAAAATAAATAGTTTGAATT
The DNA here is from genome assembly GCF_000478725.1 of Eutrema salsugineum. Lineage (NCBI taxonomy): Eukaryota > Viridiplantae > Streptophyta > Magnoliopsida > Brassicales > Brassicaceae > Eutrema > Eutrema salsugineum. Next base: position 4,597,833 of record NW_006256867.1, read on the forward strand.
TTTAATTAAAAATATAACCTATATTTAAGAAAATTTTAAGTTATCTAAATTAATATCTAATTTTCGGAATTAAATATATATATATACATATATATATATAAAAGAATATATATTTTAAAAAATAATATTGCAATAAATTAGGATATTTTTAAAACTCTTTCTTAAAAAAAAGTTAAAAAGCTTTTGAAGTGTTTGGAAGCAAGGACTAAAAATGTTTTTGTTTTAATAAAATAGATAGATATCTCTATATTATTATTTGAATAGACATTTACATAAAAGAACCTTTATTATTTGTAAGATATTACAGAATATTTTACATAAATAAACATTTAATTATAAGATATTACATATATAAACTTTTACTTATATGATATTACATAAATAAATTTTACAGATATGGAAAGCTCAATTAAATACTCTTCCATAAGAGATATTTAAATATATAGCTCACAGATTTGTTTTGAATATATTTATCTATACTATTAAAAGAGAAGGATGTTTTGTGTCCAAACAGAATTTTTATTTAGTTTTCTACTATTCTGTTTTTGGATAACTATTCTGTTGTCAAACAATTATGATTTTAATTTATATTTATTAAATAAGGTAATTTAATGTAATATTAATAAAATAATAAATTTTTAATTTTAATTTTAATATAAATCCAAAAATTTTGTTTTAATTTAAATGTTATAAATTTCTTTAAATATAGGTTATATTATCAAAATTATAAAATAAATTATTATTATATCTTTATAAAAAAAATCCAAATATGAATTTAGATCTAATTTAAATATTTAAATTTAAATGAGATTTTCAATGAAAGAAATGAAAATAATATATTATTATATTTTTATTAAATAATTTTAAAATTTAAATATTTAAAATATATAAATAATATGAACGGAAATTTTAAATATTTTAATAATTTTGATTTTTTCAGATTAGTATAAATGAGCATGTTATAATAATATTTTTTAATTATGATATTTTTCAAATCAATATGAATAGATATGTTAGAATAATATTTTTCTAATCTTGGTCATATATAATACTAGAAAAGATAAATCAATAGAAACAAATTATATTTAAACAGAAATTTTTTTATCAATTATTTAAAAGTCTATATATGAACAAAAACAAAAACAAAAATTATATTACCTAAATAAAAAATATTTTCCGTGCGGACGCACGAGGTAAAATCTAGTATGGGTATAAATCAAAAGTGTATTTAGTTTTTTTACTTATTAAAATATTAAAATATATTTTATTATTTTAAATAATAATCAATCCATATATATGAAAAAATTATTTAAATTTTTGCAATAATTCATTTATATTTTCATAATTAATTAATATCATTTTCTAAAATTAATTTAATTATTTTTACGGATTGGTTGAAAATTATTTTAGTAAATTGTAAAATAGATTTAATAGACGGGTTTGTCCACTTTCATAATCGTATATAATCATTATTAACACATATTATAGAATTCATTAACTAAAAATGATAGTTTGATCTTTAATATAATATTCAAAATTAAATTCTTGTTTTATAGAGATATATATATATATATATATATATATATATATATATATATATATATATATATTTAGATTCTAATCCATATTAATATATATATAAGTAACATATCACTTTTACATTTAAAATTACTAATAACTAAACCGCATAACAAAACTAGTTCAAAGTCTTATTCGATGATTTATTTACAAGTAAATATCGGTTGTGTAATATTTATATATGTATTGTTATATAATTGTCACCAATTTTATTTAGTTATATTTTATGCTAAAATATTTTTGTCACCAATTTTAATTTAACCAAAAGTATTTTAAAAAATATTACCTCGCACATCGTGTGGTTTAATTCCTAGTTAAAGTCCATTTAACTACTATCTTATGTTTTGATTTATTTACGATAGTTGAAGATGGGTGAACTGGAGCTGATGAAAGTGTTCGTGATAGCAACAATTATAATGACAGTGGTATCATAATATTAGTGGTGACATGGTGACGGTGATGGTGATAGTAGTGGTGATGGTGGTGGTGATGGTGTCGATGGCAACAATGAAAAATGTTGATAGGTGGCTAGTCAGATGCTTTTTGATCTCACGCCCTCTATTTGGGTACTTTGTTTTAACTTCACAAGTGTCACGATTCTAGGTTAATAACTTTTAAACATTTATATAATAAGATAAAGAAAAAAGCCGATTAGTACCTCAACACCATAATCTGGTACCAATAAATACATAAACAATTTTGATAGGTTAATCAATACCTGAACTTATTAAAATCGGTAAATACATACCTCAACAATGTTTTGTGGCCAATTAGTACATTGACTTTCTCTATGTTTGTCAAATATGTTAATTTGCAAACGGAATCCGACTCAAATGCCACGGTGAATGCGATGTTCGAATAAAACCAATATGATGTCATTTAAGATTAAAAATATGGAAAAAGAGACAAAAATGACGTCGTTTTAAATTTATTATACATTTTAAAAAAATCAAAATTGAAATTTCCGATTTGATTTTTTGAAAGTGTTTGAATAAAAATCAAAATCAAAATTGCAAACCTAAACCTACCTGGAATCTTCGAGGAAGCGTTAGAATTCGATGATGAAGTCATTCCGATTTGATTTCGAACACAACCCAAACCCCAACTATTGATGTTCTTCCCCGTTTTAAGTCGACGAAGAAGAGGGACGAAGAAGACAAAAAAGATATAGATAGTTTAATTTTTAATGTATAACAAATTTAAAACGACGTCGTTTTTGCTTTTTTGTCCAGATTTTTAACCTTAAACGACGTTGTATTGTTTTCATTCGAACAAAGCATCCACCGTGGCATCCGAGTCGGATTCCATTTGCAAATTAACATGTTTGACTAACAGAGAGAAAGTCAATGTACTAATTAGCAACAAAAATATTGTTGAGGTATGTATTTACCAATTTTAATAAGTTCAGGTACTGATTAACCTATCAAAATTGTTTGGGTATTTATTAGTATTAGGTTATGGTGTTGAGGTACTAATCGAATTAATGGCTAAATTGCCATAAATTGGAAGCAAATGATCAGAGGTGCCATAAATGAGTCTAGATGCCATAACACATATAGAATTCCGATTTTACTCTTAATGAATCAGTTTTGTGGCATAAAAGATTTTGGTGGATTTTGATTATTTTAATTATTTTAATTAATTTTTGGATATTAAATTAATTTGGATATTTCTGGGTTTTTTTTCTTGAGCTTTCTTCTTCCCCGAGCTGTTTCTTCTTTGAGCTTGAATTCGAAATCGCGATTCAACCCATTACGCAGTAGCCATCGCCGCGGCGTCCTCTTCTTCCTCCTCTGTGATCAATTTATTGTTCTGTTCTTCTCTCTCCTCCACCATTGTTGAAGTTTTTCAAAACTGAGTGAGGTTTTTATTTAGAAATTTGGGGATTTCAAAATTTTAGGGATAAAATTTGCGAAAATTGCTTGTTCGGTATACAAATCGAGTTGGTAACCCAGTTTTATGTGAAGATTAGGTATTTGCATGGGTAATTTGGCGAATATAGTTGTTGAATCGTAGTGATTTTTAGGTAGATTAGAATTAGAATCAGAGTTCATCACCAAATATGCAGAGGAGGACAACTGGTACAAATGGTACAACTATGAAATCGAAGACAACTAGTACAAGTGGTACAACTTGGAGATATAGGACAACTGGTACAAATGTGTATAACTAAAATAACTTGAATAATTGATAAATGAGTATTCTTTTATTTTATTTTCAGGATATAATGAGCATCGACCACAGAAAAAGTTTAATGGATTTCAAAAATCTATGTTATATCATTTAATACATCATATTTAGAGCAGATAACTTATTTCATTTATGTTATATTGTTAACTACCTTATAAAATAAAAGAGGCAAAATATATGATTTTGCACAATTATATTATAAAAATCTCGTAAATAAAAATTAATAGTCGAAAATCAATGTAAACACTAAAATTTCAAAAGAACAACTATTAAGATTTTCAAAAAAGTGGACAATTAGGTACAAAATTGATTACACACATAGATACACGTATTACTTTGACAGGCATCAGAACACTTAGGAAAGTCAATCTAGTTTAGAGAATTTCATTTTTGGCTGAGAATGCTTTCAGGAATATAATTAAAAGATGAATAATATGAAATTATCATTTTTCTAATACATATTATTGATTACACATCAAATATCGCTTATGATACAAGGAAGACTTTCATAATGTTAACAATTTTTTTATGGAAAAGATGCAAATATATGATTTTGCATAATTTGTGTCATGAAAACCTTGTAAATAAACTGTAATAGTCGAAAATCATGTGGACAACTATAAAATAATAATTTATATTAAAGGACAACTGAAAAATGCTAAAATATCCAAAGGAAAACTATGGAGAATTTTGGACAACTAGACAATTGGGTACAACGATGTACAACATTGACGGCGCACGTGGTACTTTGACTGCGCACATATCTATTTTTGTCGGGGCATAGCTTCGTGGATGTGAATAAGTAAGGGACAACTGGACAAGTAAGGACAATTATATGCAAATCCTTAATTTAAAAAAATAATAATAATTAAACTAAATTAAATATGTAAAGAATGTATATACTTAAGAAATGCAAACACATCTTAAACTATAAAGAACAATATTAATAACATGGATAAATTGAAAATTTTATTTTCTTAATACATATTATTGATTTCACATCAAACATACCTTATGATACAAGGAAGAATTTCATAATGTTGACAATCTTTTGATGGAAAAGATGCAAATATATGATTTTGCATAATTTGTGTCATGAAAACCTTGTAAATGAACTGCAATAGTCGAAAATCATGTGGACAACCACAAAATAATAATTTATATTATAGGACAACTGAAAAAATGCTAAAATCGCCAAAGGACAACTATGAAGCATTTTGGACAACTGGACAATTAGGTACAACTATGTACAAAATTGACGGCGCACGTGGTACTTTGACGGCGCATGTGGTACTTTGACTGTGCACATATCTATTTTTGTCAGGGCATAACTTCGTGGATGTGAATAAGTAAGGGACAACTGGACAAGTAAGAACAATTATATGCAAATCCTTATTCAAAAAAAATTAAACTAAATTAAATATATAAAGAAAGTATATACTTAAGAAATGAAAACACGTCTTAAACTATAAGGAACAATATTAATAACATGGATAAAATGGAATTTTCATTTTCCTAATGCATATTATTGATTTCACATCAAACATACCTTATGATACAAGGAAGACTTTCATAATGTTAACAATCTTTTGATAGAAAAGATGCAAATATATGATTTTGCATATTTTGTGTCATGAAAACTTTATAAATGAACTGCAATAGTCGAAAATCATGTGGACAACTACAACATAATAATTTATATTAAGGGACAACTCGAAAAATGCTAAAACCCTCAAAGGACAACTATGAAAAATTTTGGACAATTGGACAATTGGGTACAACTATGTACAAAATTGACGGCGCACGTGGTACTTTTACTGCGCACATGTCTATTTACTCAGGACACGTGTTCTCTAATTTCATGGATGTGAATAAGCAAGAGACAACTAGACAAGTAAGCAACTATATGGAACACCTTAATTTTTTAAAAATTTATAATTAAAATTAAATTAAACATATAAAGAAAGTATATATTTAAGAAATGCAAACATGTCTTAAACTATAAGAAACACTCCATACTTTTTTTTAATTAATGATAATTATAATTTTAAATTATATAGTTATACCACTTGTACTAAATTGTACTTAGTTTTAGTTGTACATAGTTGTACTTAGTTATCCATAATTTTAATTAATTGTACTATAATTGTATTTAGTTGTCCATAGTTGTACTTAGTTGTCCATCTTTGCATTTGAATAAAAAGATGAATAAAATAGAATATAACAAAAAATAAAAAAAAATGGCTGATTTCTTTTTTTTTTTCTTCTTGTTTTGTGAAGAACTCATAACAGATAAAACAAAACATCCAAGATAACATCTCACCAAAGAACTTACAAACTCTGGTAATCTACCTTACATACATTTTTTGTAGTAATCCTCAAGCAAAACTTGGCGTCCTTCAAAAATGGCAGCAAAAGGAACCACACTTGTTCTCTTCTTGATGCCTTCAAAAGCTTCTCCGTATCTTTTACCTAATCTCATGTCTTCATTCCAAGCCCCAAACAAATGTTGTGCAATCAAACCGAGAGAAGCTGATGCAGTTACTGTGTTTCCAATCCAGGGTATATGTGCCAAACACCAAACGATTTATCCAACCATCTAGAGAAGATTCTCATGATAGCTGACTAAGGAAATGTTTCAATACCTGAGGGTGTCGAGTGATTCTCATGATGTCTGTGTCCCACAGATGCATCTTTGGTTTATCAACAGCTGCTACCTCCAGAAGATTGTAGGTTGAAGGATACAAAATTAGCTTTCTAAACAGCTTCATGGACTCCTAGAATACCATGAAGCTACCATAACTGTGACCTGTCGTATCTATGGTTTATAAAGAAAACCTGAAAGTAGAAGAAGGCATTGCATTGATTTCGAAGAACTCAGACAAGTCTTTTTTTTTCCCATTAACATAGAGACATAATTCCAGAGAAAGAGAGTACTCACAATGGTGTTCATAGCTAAAGGAACAGAGATACCAGCAAATAGAACACAAAATGCTCATTGAACTATGAGTTTATCTCCTATATCCCTGAGACTAGCTAAACCACTATGTACCGTCGCAAATATGAGGATAAGCATTAACATAGCAACTTGTGAAAGAGTGGTTGTAACAGTCAAATAATTGCCTCAAGGAAACTGAAATTGGTTCAGTTACTGTAATTTATGCATACCTCCGGTGAATCGGAGATGCTAGAGACGGTGTCGATGCATTTTCCAAAACTGGTGGAATTATCGATGCAAACTATGTTGAGTATGAAAAGAACGACTCCAAGGACAATCCGAAATAAAGCTAGGAAGCAAGCTTCTGTTTGCCTAATTCAAGTGCAGCAGAATCCTCACCGATCAGTAGAACGGGACTCTCGGCGTCCGGAGAGACGGGGTTTTCCCGAAGAGTGCTACGGATCAGAATTTTTTGATACGATCAATCCAAGTACGGAGCTGGTTGGAGGAATCGACAAAGTCTGCAATCCCGTCGGTTCTTTGAGTCCTTGCGCCGAGATGATATTGAGCTCAAGAACGTGAGATTCTTCCTTGTCACTCTTGCCAGCCTCCATCGCTCGCATCTCTATTTGATTTCACCGAGGTGAATTAATCAGCTGATTTCCCAGCAATAGTGAACTAAAAAGGGGAGAGAGGAGAATCTGGAGTGGGAGAAGAGAAGAAAGTGAGTGAGGTTGAGAAGAGAAATTGTGAGAAGAAAAGACAGAGAAAGGAAATTATTCAAGTGGTGGAGAAGAAGAAAAGGCTGAAGAAAGAGAAGATATTCATCGATAAAGAAAGTTACTTGAAGATATTTTTGTTTTAATTGTGAGTTTATTGTTTAATTATTTAAGAATAAATGTAAGTTGGATCGGATTATTGGGTTTGAGTGGGATGAGTGGATAAAATTATGGTTGGATTGGTAATATTGTAGATGTATGAGGATAATCAAGGTCTTTTCCTAGTTTTTAACTTAAATAAAATTGAAAATTAAATTATTTATTAGAGTTATGGTATTTTGGCTTACTTTTTTTACTTTATCGCATTGGAGCCTCGCGCTCGTACTAATCGGCCTTTTTACTAGATACTATCGGTTTACGATAACCAAAATAATTGGTACAGGTGATAAAACCCGAGTCCAATTAGGTTTTAGTTCTTCATCTGGGTTTTAGTTACAGATGATGAATTCATGAGAAATTGGTTGCGTGTTTTGTATGAGAAAATTCGTTTAAGCATTCGTAGTTTTCGCTGAATTCGATCTTACAAATCGCCATGGATATCGATGTCGGACCCGTTGATCCATCTGTCCTCTACGAGCAAGATCTCCATGTTTCTTCTGCTATTTGGGAAGGACAGGTGTTTTTTTGTTCTTTTTCTAAAATCTTTCGATTTTCGATTCGAATTTTGAATTAAATATCTTCTCTTTCCTTCAAATCCCTAGGAAAGAGGGCTGCTTCGTTGCCAAGAACACACTTCATTACTTCATCAATGGAAACTCACTGACGAACAAATCAAGCTCGTGGAAAAAGCCGGTTTCGGATTCTTCCGCAAAATCGGTCCAATGAGTCTAAACAATTCGTTAATATCAGCTCTCGTTGAGCGATGGAGGAGGGAAACCAACACTTTTCATCTCCCTCTAGGAGAAATGACTATAACCCTAGACGAAGTAGCATTGGTTCTTGGTCTCGAGATTGATGGAGATCCCATTGTTGGTTCTAAAGTAGGAGATGAGATTGCCATGGATATGTGTGGAAGACTCTTAGGGAAACTCCCATCTGCTGCGAACAAAGAAGTTAATTGCTCGAGGGTTAAGCTTAATTGGCTTAAAAGAACGTTCTCTGAATGTCCTGAAGACGCTTCTCCTGATGTTATCAAATGCCATACTCGAGCTTATCTCTTGTATCTTATAGGTAGCACCATTTTTGCTACTACTGATGGTGATAAAGTCTCTGTGAAGTATTTGCCTTTGTTTGAGGATTTTGATCAAGCTGGTAGATATGCTTGGGGAGCTGCTGCGTTGGCTTGTCTTTACCGAGCGCTTGGTAACGCGTCGCTTAAGTCTCAGAGCAATATTTGTGGCTGCTTGACATTGCTACAGGTTTGCTATGTTGTTTAGTTTTATAGTTTTAGTGTTATGTCCCTTTGAGATTTAGATGTCTTCAGGGGAAGTAACATAGTTTTTTTTTTCATTATATTTAGTGTTGGAGTTACTTTCACTTGAATATTGGTAGACCAGAGAAATCCGAAGCATGTTTCCCGCTTGCTCTTTTGTGGAAAGGTAAAGGAAGTAGATCCAAAACCGATCTATCTGAGTACCGTAGAGAGCTTGACGATCTTGATCCAAGCAAGGTAAACCATTCAATTCACCCTTAAGAATTTGTTTTATGGCACGTTATCGCTATTCTTGTTCATTGATGATTGTGAAAAACTGAAAATGCAGATCACTTGGTGCCCGTTTGAAAGGTTTGAGAACATGATCCCTCCACACATTAAAGCCAAGCTGATTCTAGGAAGATCGAAAACGACTCTTGTTTGCTTCGAGAAGATAGAATTGCATTTTCCAGATAGGTGTTTGAGGCAGTTTGGGAAACGCCAGCCGATACCTCAGAAAGTGAAACGCCGTGACAGAAAGAACCGGAGGCTCGATGACTTGGACACATCAATGAGTCTAGCGTGCGAGGAATGGGCTGAACGTGGAGACCACATCGTGGACAGTCCTGGAGGTGGCAACGTGGTGGATGATGGAGCTTACATGGAATGGTATGCTCGGATCAGTATCACCAAACTGTACCGTGAAGCATTTCTCGAGTCCCAAGTCATGAATATGGTAAGAAAAAGGCTGAATCCTTGCTTTCAAAACATGCTATATTTGAAACCCACCAAATTGATTTGTATTGGTTTTGTGTAGATTGCTTGTATGAGGGAATTTGAGGAAGCTGCTTCAGTGATTTCACTGGAGCGATTGTCTCCTGTAGAGAGGGAAGTTATGGAGAGTGTGAAAGATACATTCTCTAATAGTTTGACGTTTGGAGGATGGCAAGAGGTGGCGGTTAACAGTGGTTATGGGAAGCGACGGCGTCGGAATGAGCAAACTCCGACGACGAATAATGGTGGTGGTGGTAATGATCTTTCATCTCTTTTGCTTCAGAAGGACATATGAAGCTTTTTTGTTGTGTTAGTTTACTTTTTTCATCTTTAAAATTTTGCAGTGTATATATATCATTGGCCATTTGGTGTGAATGACAATGGCAGAACTTCTATTAAAAATAAAATATAATGACAGTTTAATTCATATGGCCTCCTTATCATCTATCTCATCTGCTGCTGTTAACATCTTATGATGGTGCTTCTGTTGCTGTCTTCTTCCCCAAACCAAGCTTCCAGATCAAAGTAAAGGATGATCCAATCCCAGCAATCTGTATGTTTGTTGCATTTGAATTATCTTCTTCTACTTCTTCGTGTACCTTATCACAGTATAGTCCAAATGTATGGTCATTTTTGTCAGTGCATTCAGATGCTTCTCTGGGTTCAAAGTCATAGCTTCATTCATCGCTCTATACCAATATACGTCTATGCTTCTGTCTGCTTCATCTGCATTGATCCAAATACCACATTGGATGATCGTGGAATTCGCAGATGAATGTAAACAGTATCTCGCTGTCCACTTCAAGACATTCGTCTTTGTCAAGCAATTCAGACTAAAATATAAATAGATGTTCTGTTCGGAATGTGGGATATTAGTAAACATGGATTTTTTGTCTATGCGATGACACAATAGTTCCGGAAACATTCCTTCCTTTGTCTGATGGTTAGGCGAAATCATGAGGCAAACCTAGATGATGCAGAAAGATGACTCTTACTTTCCATACATATGATATGGTCAAATGATTTCCTTTAGCTCTGACTGAACTCAGCTGGCATTTCTCTTCCGGTTAAGCATGTACACATGCGATGAAACGATTGCTGTATAAATTGCTCTACGTGCTTCTCGGCTCAGTTTGAAGCAGCTACTGAAATTGAGTTGCGCATTTGGAGTGTAAATAAACCAAGATACGGTCTCTAGAGATTCATAGCCTGTTAATAAGGACATCAGTGAACCATGAAGCTGTGGATGTGATTTGAGTTTTCTGCAGCCAGAAAGATAAAGATTGTATTGATAAAAAAAAAAAAGATAGTGATTGTAGACCATGATCATACATTTGATGCAATCTAGAATCTTGTATAGTTCAGGTCTAGATGTTCTATACTTCTCCGGGATGTGTGTAATGTCTTGAGGTTTCCACTTCTGCTTATACTGACATAACTGATGCAGATGACTCATGCGGATTATTGGTCGGTGATGTGGTGAAAAACTCCAAACAAGTTTTTCCGTTAAGAAAACTGCAAGCACTCAACAATCACAGTAGTATATTAAGGATATCGATCCCATAAGGACTAGTGCTCTTTGGATCTCAATCTAACCTAATTTTGCATCTAAACTAATCAAATTCAAGAGGATTAAGCTATTTGTTTCTCATTTGGCCTCTTTACTTATTTGAACAACAAATTAGTTATGGATATGAGTTATATATAGAGCCAATTAGTTATAGAACCAATTAGTTATAGAACCAATTCCTGAATGATTTGATTTCCTCCTTGTTTACGAGATTAATTTTACGAGTTTGATGTAAACATAAGCTTTTTAAATACGAACATGAGTTACATGATGATGATACCAACAATTAAGCAGAAATAAAAAACAAGTAAGCAAAGCAGAAAATAAACGATGTAAACTTCAAGATTAAAAACGCTGGACAAGAGGGAATTCGATCTCCAGCATTCATAAATCAAATCAAACAAGCATTAGTTAGGATTCAATGCGACTTTGTCAACTATGTTCTTACTCACATGTCACATAGAGCTGAATACCTAGATCTAAATACCTAGATCTAAACAACTTAGCAAGTCTACGTTCGTTGCTTACTACGCAGAAAAAAAAAATATCAAGAATAAAATTAAGTTTGTAAAATACTCACAATGCCCTATAAGTATGCTTTCGTATCTCACAATACAATTGCTCACCTATTTTAGTTCAGGTCAATAAATTCAGCACGCAAGTGGTTGTATCTTCCTTAGATCAGCAGCTAGGTGATCAATCAAGCAAATGCAGTTACGAACAAGAATAGAACGAAAAAGGTATAATTTATTGTAAATCTAACAACCTAATAAGATAGATCCATAATTAAACCCCGTCCAAAAATCCTTAAACCCAACAATAAAATTACTCATTTATGGAAAGACAAATCTTCATTAAATTAATAACAGTGCGAAAACAGAGAGAGTAATAGATCCTTGCACACACTTGATCGGCTGGAGGTTAATGGATCCTTGTCTTCAGATGTTCTACTGAGAGAGAGATGTTGAGGCGTGAGTATAAATACCCAAAAATCCTAAGCTTAAACTCAAGAGAATAAAATGAAGTAACGGGGTGGCTTCAATGAAAATAAGAACCAGTTGTTAAAGGATGATAAGGCGGAGATCTAGGATCCCGTAAATCCCTATGCCCTAAAACTGCTTGAACGAATTCGAATAATCAAAAGAATGAAGGCTGCGTCAAGAGCTATGGGCTGCACTTGATAAACCGAAAAGGATTCGAAGGCTAACCATCAAAAAATCAAAAAGTCTGCAAGGGACAAAGGAGATAGAAATCTCTGAAATTTTATTAAGAAAATAATGAATGATCAAAAATCTGCGTACAAAGCCATATATATAGGCAAAAGAGTAGACAAAAGGTCATACTCGGGAAATACAAAGAAAAATAAATAACTTGGACTAAAAATAAAGAAAATGTTGGATGACTCTTCGGCTGGCTTTGACTGACTCTTGGACTGCTTCGCCGAGTTTGACTCTTGAACTTCTGAACCAAGCCTCGCTAAACCTTGGATCGTGAGTGTGGGTGTAAGCCTTAACCTCATTAAAACTTCATCCGGTAAATCCATTGGGACAAACCTGAGTGTAAGGAAAAAGAGTATTAAGTCTTACACCACGGCCAAAGTTAGTAGAGACCATGGTACATGAGCACGGTAAGGGTATTGGGTGTAAGTTCATCCGAACTGATCCTGATTCCACTTAGTAAGCTCCGAACAGCTTCAGCAAGCTTCCGGGTCCTTGACTGCATCATCGGCCCATTCAGTACGACCAATGTTGCCTCTGGACCCTCCTCTCTCGACCCTGGGTCCATGATCACATCAACAATTAATTCAAACTCTTGAAGAAGTGATGATGCCCTAAAACAAGATTATATATGGTCTGTAGCAGCTTCTTTAGGCATCTAGGGTTTTTCTTTGGTGAAAAAAGTGACGGATTCAGAGTGGGTTTTGAGTTGGGCTTCTTACGGGGCGAGCTGGTGTTGGCTGCAGGGATGAAGCTTAAGGTTGTGGTGAATAGTCTTCGATTGCACTCATGAGCCTCCATGTTGTGGTGAATGGCGTTTTCTCTGCACTTCGCCTTCTGTTCGACAACATAGCGGGGATTTAGTGAACTTATGTAACTTGAGACTGAGCCGAGAGATTATCTTTAAATCACTTGCATATGAAAGATAGTTAATTTTCTATATAATGTCCAAATTTGAGGTCAATCAGACGGAGTAAATGACTCCTTTTGAGGTTAAAACTTCTGAAAATTTGAATCAAACCAAAAGCATGACTTTTGTTCCACTTTTTGCTTCTTTTGCTCAATTTACGTGAAAAGGAATTTAAAACTCCAAAACGTAGAAATTTACACCAAGTGAAAACACCTACAAAAATCTTAAGATCCTGTCCAAAAAATGTAAAAACGAGTGTTATTAGTCGGGTCTCACTTCTCCACTTCTTATGACACATTCCCGCATCGGTCCAACAACCGATGCAGACCTCTCAACTCTTTAGGCCTGGCCCAAATGGGTGGAATAGAAGTGTGACGGTCTAGGTGTTTAGAAATAATTTTAATAATATTTTTTTTAAATGTCTGTTTTTTTAAAAAAAACTTTTAATCAGGCCCAAATAATTAAAATTTAACATAAAAACAGAGCATATTTTCGATTTTTCTTTTACATTGTGTCCAAACTTTCAAATTTTTAATGCAAATAAGACTCAAAATATAACAATTTTACTCTTAAAATTAATAACGGGTCCCAATTTTTTTTTTTTTTTGCTCTTATTGGGATATATGTGGACTAAAGATGCAATTAACTATCTAAGAGTGTATAGTTTGTAATTTATAACTTTGTAACTAGGTTAATCGCTATGTATACAAGGTTTTGCCTTAACATCAGATTGAATAAGAAAACATTTACACTAAACTAGGTTTCTTGACATGGTATCAGAGCAATAACCTATTCTCGGTTTTTTGATTCTCTACCTCTTATCGAACTCTGCTGTCGATCTCTTTGTTTTCTTCTTCTTCTTTGACCTTTAGTTTTTTGATCATTCTGTCGAAACACTACTCTATTTGAAGATGACATCTGACGACAACATCAAAGTCAGAAAAAGCACCTCTGATTCGGTGTCTAAATATCGATCTGAGACAGCACGTCGCTGGATCGATCCTTATGATCTCTCCTCAGGAGATAATCCTGGATTTGTCATCTCACAGCCACAGCTCCGAGTTCATAATTACGATGAATGGGCTTCGCGTCTTGGACTTGCGTTACGCGCACAGAAGAAATTTAGTTTTGTTGATGGCAGTATCCCACAACCTGCTGAGGATTCTGAAAATCTCTAAGACTAGTGGGCGAACAATGCTATGGTTGTTTCCTGGATCAGTCTCACTACTGCTCCCAAACTTAGCAGTTCCCTTTCTCACCACAAAATCGCGTCTGATTTATGGACGCACATACAAAAGCATATCTCTGTCAAAAATGGCCAACGGGTTCAACGCTTAAAGGCGGAACTCACTACCTGCCATCAGAAAGGCTTGGCCGTGGAAGCGTATTACGGTAAGCTTCAGAAACTGTGGACCAGCTTAGCGGATTTTCAGCGTGCCAAAAATGCTGAAGAGATAGCTCGAGAACGCGAAGAAGACAAGCTTCATCAGTTTTTAATGGGTCTTGATGAGTCTATGTTTGCAGCTGTGAAGTCCTCACTCTTATCTCGCGATTTGTTACCATCTTTGGACGAAGCTTATCAAGTTGTGACGCAAGATGAAGACTCCAAACGCACTGGTCGTCTGATTGAGGAACGACATGATGGATCTAGTTTTGCTATTCAGATGACTCCTCGACCTCAACAGCAATCTGAGCTTCGCGATCCCAACGCTCTTTGCATCCTTTGTGGCCGAATGGATCACCTAACTGAAAATTGTTTTCGCAAGATCGGGTATCCCACTTGGTGGAAAGATCATCCGTGTGGAAAGCTTCCGTCTTCGTCTCAGGTATTGAGTTCTCCTGCTGCAGATACTCGGCATGTCTCTGCTTCGTCCTCACAGCAACGAACAGAACCAGCTCGTGCGAATCCGGTGACTTCATCGGGACATATTGCTTCTGCTAATGCCGTTATTGGTGACAGCAATCACGTGGGTTTTTCGGGTCTCAACGATCAGCAATGGAAGACTTTGGTCTCTATGCTCAACACTCGCAGCTCAAACTCTCATGATCGACTTTCGGGTATGTTTTTTGTCAAATCTTGGATCACTGATACAGGTGCGTCTAACCATATGACTGGCAGCTTGGAGTTTCTCGTGGATGTCTGTGATATGGCACCTATGCATATCAAGTTACCGGATGGTCGGTTTACAGTATTGACGAAACAGAGGACAGTTTCTCTTGGTTCTTCGTTACAGTTGCTCAACGTCTTCTTTGTTGATGGATTAGAGTGCCACCTTATTTCGGTTTCTCAGTTGACAAGAGATCGTCACTGTATCTTCCAGATTTTTGATAGACTTTGTGTTATCCAGGACCGCACCACGCAGACGCTGATTGGAGCGGTGAGCAGCAGAATGGACTTTATTTCGTTAGAGGAGTTGGAGTTGCAGCGATGACACAAACTTTGGAAACACAACCAATGGATATGTGGCATCAACGTCTCGGACACCCTTCCTCTAGGGCAATGGAGATGCTGAAGTTTTCTGATAGTAGTAGTAGTAGTAACGTTTTTTATTTTAAGTCTTGTGACGTCTGTATTCGTGCCAAGCAAACTCGAGAAGTTTTTCTTTTGAGTAATAATAAAACATCTGCTGTTATTGATCTTATTCATTGCGACTTATGGGGTCCGTACCGGACCAAATCTATTTGTGGTTCTCGATATTTTCTCATTATTGTTGACGACTTCTCGCGGGCTTTGTGGCTCTACCTATTACCTAACAAGTCTGAGACTGCTGCTACACTTCGAAATTTTATCACATTAGTCAAACGTCAATTTGAACGCAAAGTCAAAACGATTCAGAGTGATAATGGGTCTGAATTCTTATGTCTCTCGTCGCATTTTCGTGAACTTGGTATTGTACACGAAACATCTTGTGTTGGGACTCCCCAACAAAATGGAAAGGTTGAGCGTAAGCATCGCCATATCCTAAACGTGGTGCGTGCTCTTCCTTTCCAAGCTGCTCTTCCTGTTGAGTTTTGGAGTTTCTGCGTTCTAACGGCTGGCTACTTAATCAACCGCACACCTACTACTATACTTCATGGGAAGTCACCTTTTGAGGTTTTGTATAACCGTGTGCCTCCCATGAATCATTAGCGGGTCTTTGGTTGTCTTTGATATGTGCATATTCAGCGACATGGTGGTGACAAGTTTGAGCCGCGGGGACATCGTTCGGTATTCATCGGCTATCCTTTTGGCAAGAAAGGTTGGAAAATATATAATTTGGAGACTGGTGTTATTTCAACATCGCGAGATGTTGTTTTCTGCGAAACAGAGTTTCCGTATGCTATGACAAGTCCTGCAACTTCATCGTCTTCGCCTTCGCCTTTGGTTCCTGCTCCGTGTATTTTGGAGGACAATAGCGACGATGTGTTTCGTGAACTCACACCTTCTTCTCAGCGAGCTACTGAGCCACTTTCTGAGTTATCGCCGCTTGCTCCGGTTTTATCCACTGATACAGTGGATCCCAGCTCGTCGTCTTTGTTGTTATCACCTCCGGTGACACCCTTAGTTTGGATTCAGCTCCGAGTCCTACCAAACCTGTCCAGACAGCTTTTTCATCAGACTCTAACGGCAGTCTTGATTCCATGGAAGAAGTTGTGGTCACTGATGAAGATCTTGTGCCTTTGGAAATTCTTATGGGCAAAGGGTGCCGTCAAAAATATCCATCCGTCAAGCTTCATGGGTTTGTTACAAAAAAAAACGCATCATGGTTCTGATAGTGATTTTATGGATTCCTCTTGGTATCTTATTGGCGATTATGTTGATTGCTCTCGTTTTTCAGTGCATCATTGGTAACACCGTATTTTGACCACTTTTATGGATCATAATTGTCTTATGCAGGTGTTTTAACTCTGTTTTCAATGGTTTTTAAAGTGTTTTCAATGTTTTAGAGTTTCAAAAGACTTTACAGGAAATTTGGGCAAAAGATATGCAATTTGGAACAAATGAGCAATTTTGGATAAATGTAGACCGTCAGAATTATGATAAGCGATGAAAACCTTCTCACCGTTATTTACCCCCTAAATTTGAGACAACATAGAGGATCCAACCAGCTTTCTAATGCATTTGGTTTGGAGACAATCCAACGGTTAGATCTTCAGATACTCCCGATGCAAGAATGACAGAAAATGCAGTTCCGGAAGAGAGCCATGTGCCGGGACCGCGGCCAACACCTATTTTCCCGCGGGTAGAGCCACCGCGACCACAGAACTTGGTCGTTCACTTTCCAGACGACTTAATTAAAGCTCAGATCAATTCCTTTCGTTATTTTTGAAGCCCTAAGTGTCCAAGACCACTCCAGAAGCTATAAATACCCTTTTTAGGCCATTCTAAAGGGTGTGTTCTTTTCTGTACTTAAATTTTCGTGTGAGACTCAAATCCTAGAGAGGGAGGCCACCGTTTTTGAAGGAGGAGCCGCCGCTGGAGGAAGACATCGCGCCTCCATCTGCTTCTCCGTTCTTTGTTTTTCTTTCTTCTTTTATTTAATTTCCTGCAACTTTCAATACTCTGTGATGATTGTTTACAATATGTTTGAGTAGTTACCCAGTTGGTTTTAAAGGGATTTTTCAAAGGGAATATCATGTGTCATTGCTTATGAATCGATAGATTTAGGATTATTAATCTTCTAGATGTTCTTCGTTTGCCTTTAATCTTACTGCGTGATTCTTTGCTGGCCACTTAGAAGCCGATCTGATATGATATATTGCGAAAGCTTTCATTGATTGTCTGAACTAGGGTGAAACGAGCAATAATTCTATAGGAGTGGAAACCTACCTGTAGTTGAGTTGTGAATGTTGATGAGTCTTGTTCTGCTATTGCATCTTCTCCCTTCCAGGATCAGAGTGGAAACCTACTGATCAGGGTTGCGAGAGATAGTTGTTTAGTGCTGTGAAAGTAGGCTATTCATACTTCCGTGCCTCGAGTTCTAGAACATACGTAGTTGATTACCTTTATCACTTGTTTAAAATCGACATAGCTCAGTCCATGAACCCCTGTGAATTACCCTTGAGCCCCAACGTTTGTTTTTAATTGCTTACAACCTTCAATTCTATTTGCTTTTCAATCGCTATTTACTTGCCTTCATTCGCTTTTGTGTAATCGATTTTACTTGCTTTACTTGCTTTTGTTTTCAATTGTTTTTACTTGTTTTGCTATCTAGTTTAGATTTCGTGACAACCACAACCCAAAACCAAAACCCAAACCTGTTTAGTTCTAATCTGATTTAAGCATTGTCGTGAATTTGTACTGAAACAACTAAGTCTCTGTGGATCGATACCCTAAGTACTACAGCGCACATCTGTGCACTTGCAGACATCTAGGAGTTATAAATTTAAAACCTGAAGCTTAGTAAAACGAAAACAACCAACCCCGCTTTTGCTCGCAATCAAGTTTTTGGCGCCGTTGCCGGGAACTTTGATTTGTTTCGTTGCGAATCCCAGCTTAAATCCATTAGAACACTTGTTTACTTTTACTTTTTCTTTTGAATTTTTCAGGTTATCTGCGATGAGAGACCGGGAACATGTTCCCAGAACTCTTGGTGATCCACCATATCGTGTGGATGGTGATCCAAGCAATGATGACCTGACTGATGATGAGTTTGAAGAACCGATCTATGATGACAATGAGCTAGTCGGATCGGAAAAACATGAAGATGATGATGAACTGATTGGAAGTTTCGATTCACTTGAAAAGTTCTTGGGAGATCGAAGAGCTATTCAACCAGCCTTACCAAAGAATGGCAAAACCGAAATCAAGGTACCCTATATCCATTTAATTCAACAAAATCAATTCTATGGTTATTCATTCGAAAACCCGATAGACCATATCGAGACGTTCGAAGAATTATGTGCAACCATTACAGCAAATGGGGATTACAACAAGTGTAGTCTTTTCCCATTCTCTCTTAGAGATAATTCCAGCAAATGGCTAAAATCTTTGCCACCTGCTTCTTTAAAAACGTGGGCAGCGTGTAGAACCGCTTTCCTAAATCGTTTTTATACTAGAAATCGTTCAAATCTCTTAAGGAACAAGATAAGAACTTATAAACAAAAAGAAGATGAAGATCTTTTAGATACTTGGGAAAGATTTAGGGAATACCAAAGAAATTGTCCACACCATGGATATACCGAGGAATACCTGTTGGGTATCTTCTATCGCGGTATAACTCCAGAGTTACGACACTCTTTCGACACAGCAAGTAATGGAGATTTCTCAACTAGATCTGTAGAAGATGCTCACGTTTTCATTAAAAATTTTGCAAACAGCATCCGAAATCAAGTAACTTTTGGTAATTCTGCACTTCCTGAGAAGAAAGAATAAATTTTGGAAGTTATGAAGTGTCTCCATCACATAATGAGTCATCTTGGATTGCAACAACCAAATAAGGTACACAATACGTGTAACTTTGACGGTTGGGACAACCCAATGGATTCTTATGATCAAGGGATGGTGAACACTGCAGAAGTCTATCAAATTCAAGATTTTCCCTTCGTTTCTGATCACCGCAGGTCCATTCATCCGGACCGCGGCAAACCAAGCTTTCACCGCGGTCGTGATGATGCTGACCGCGGCCAAGACCTGTTTCAACGCGGTCGCGAGCCTTCTGACCGCGGGAAACCGTCTTCCGAGCTTGCCTGGAAATCACCTTCCGAACCAATCTTGGGTATTCAACCTAATCCTGTTCCACATCCTAGTTTTCCCTCTTCTGAAGCTGAAAACCAAACAAAAAGATTCTAGAGCTTGAAAAATCTAGGTCTCAAGAGATTAGTGATCTTAGATCTGAACTAAAAACGATGCAAGAGGATTTCAATGAAAAATTTTCCACCCTCCTTAGTCTGATGATCAAAACTAATTCTAAAAACTTAGAAAATTCTGAAGAGGAGCCAAGTGAAAATTCTTTCGAAAACTCAAGTGAAGCAGATCCCTCCGATCATGTGAAAGCTATCATACTTAGGAGTGGATTAGCTTACAAAGAGCCTGAATTTCCTAAAGATCCCGAAGTTGAGGAAAAGGGTAAGGAAAAGGAGAAAGAAAGACAAAGAATCATGGTAGAAGACATTGAAAAAGAAGTGGTAGGAGAGAAGGATGGAGAAGAAGTAAGAGAAGATCCATCCCGGAAAATCCTTGGAGAAGACCCGATTCCTCCTCCACCAACTCATGTCTATAAACCTAAAACTCCATATCCTAGAGCCTTAAGAGCCCCTAAGAAAGAGAAATAAAAAGCTAAGCTGAAAGAGCTAATCGATCAATTAAATGTGAGATTACCTTTCGTAGAAGCTTGTGCTATGATTCCTGCTTTAAGAAAATACATGAAGGGTATTTTAACAAATTCTTTAACTCTTGAAGAAGGCGTTATGATGATAACCCATGAATGTAGTTCTATCCTGCAAAGCCGAATCCCTGAAAAGAAAAACGATCCTGGAAGCTTCGTACTTTCATGCACCATCAATGATGTAGCTTTCGAACATGCTCTCTGTGATTTAGGTTCCAAATTCTACTTATCCTGTCAAAATAAACTCTGGTTTGACGGAAGAAGAAACCACAATGCTGTTGACTGAGCTGAGAAAGCATAGAAAAGCCTTAGGATATTCACTTGATGACATACCTGGAATCTATCCAGATCTCTGTATGCACAAGATAAATCTAGAGGATAATGCTAAAAACTCAATCGAAAGTCAAAGGAGACTAAACCCTAATCTCATGGATGTTGTTAAGAAGGAGATTATGAAGCTTTTAGAAGCTGGAATAATCTTTCCTATCTCAGATAGCACTTGGGTTAGCCCAGTTCATGTTGTTCCGAAGAAAGGAGGAGTCACTGTCATTAAAAATGATAAAGATGAAATGATCGCTACAAGAACAGTAATTGGACATCGTATGTGCATTGATTACCGGAAACTGAATGCAGCAACTAGGAAAGATCATTTTCCACTTCCCTTCATAGATCAAATGCTAGAAAGATTACCTAATCATCCCTACTATTGCTTCCTTGATGGATACTCCGGATTTTTCCAAATTCCTATTCGCCCGGAGGATCAAGAAAAAACGACATTCACTTGTCCATATGGCACGTTTGCTTACAGACGTATGCCTTTTGGATTGTGTAATGTACCTGCTACCTTCCAGCGGTGCATGATGTCGATCTTCACAGACTTTATTGAGGATTTCATGGAAGTATTCATGGATGATTTCTCCGTCTATGGATCTTCCTTTGAAAAATGCTTAGCCAATCTTGGTAAAGTTCTGCAGAGATGTGAAGATAAGCACTTAGTATTAAATTGGGAAAAATGTCACTTCATGGTACGAGACGGAATCGTGCTTCGGCACAGAATTTCGGGAAAAGGAATTGAAGTTGACAAAGCTAAAATTGAAGTCATGACCAGCCTACAACCACCCACAAACGTAAAAGGAATTTGTAGTTTCTTAGGACATGCAGGATTCTATAGGCGCTTCATTAAAGATTTTTCTCAAATAGCTACACCTCTTACGCGTTTGCTTTGCAAGGAAACAAACTTCGAGTTCGATGATGAGTGCTTAGCCGCGTTTCATAAGATCAAACAAACCCTTGTATCTGCGCCAGCCGTGCTAGCACCTGATTGGGAACTCCCATTTGAAATCATGTGCGATGCAAGTGACTATGCAGTCGGAGCAGTGCTTGGCCAACAAAAAGATAAGAAACTGCACGTAATCTACTACGCAAGCAGAACTCTAGACGAAGCTCAATACAATTATGCTACAACAGAGAAAGAACTTCTAGCTGTCGTATTTGCATTTGAGAAATTTTGTTCTTATCTCGTAGGATCTAAGGTTATAGTTCATACTGATCATGCTGCAATCAAGTATTTAATGTCTAAGAAAGACGCTAAACCTCGGTTGATAAGATGGATCCTCCTACTGCAAGAATTCGATATCGAAATTCGAGATCGAAAAGGAGCAGATAATGGAGTTACAGACCATCTTTCACGAATTCGAGTTGAGGAAAGATTGCCTTTAAATGACAGTTTGCCTGAAGAAAACATCTATGCTATAGATACTACCCCCACCAATGCCAATACCACACCACCACGTCAACTCATCCGACGAGCAGATGCTTTCAATACCTCATGGTTTAGGCACATAGCGAATTACTTAGCAGCTGATGTAGAGCCCCCACAATTTTTCGGTTATAGGAAGAAAAAGTTTCTAAAAGACGTAAGACATTATTTTTGGGATGAACCCTATCTGTATAAGAGATGTGCTGATGGGTTATTCCAAAGATGCGTGGCTGAAGAAGAGATGGAAGGAATTTTATTCCGATGCCATAGCTCGTCTTACGCTGGACATTTCACAACCTTCAAAACCGTTTCAAAGATCTTACAAGCAGGTTTCTGGTGGCCTACTTTGTTCAAAGATATTCAAGCTTATATATCGCGATGTGATAAATGCCAAAGGATGGGTAACATAAGCAAAATGAATGAGATGCCTCAAAATTTTATTCTCGAAGTCGAAATTTTCAATGTCTGGGGAATAGATTTTATGGGACCATTTCCGACTTCTTTTGGAAACCAATACATCTTAGTAGCAGTAGACTAAGTCTCTAAGTGGGTTGAAGCAGTCGCTAGTCCCACCAACGATGCAAAAGTCGTCATGAAGCTGTTTAAATCGGTGATATTCCCACGTTTTGGAGTTCCTAGAATTGTGATAAGCGACGGAGGATCGTACTTCATCAACAGGGTTTTCGAGAATCTTCTTAGAAAGAATGGAGTTACACATAAAGTTGCTTCTCCATACCATCCCCAAACCAGCGGTCAAGTAGAAATCTCAAACAGAGAAATCAAGTCAATTTTGCAGAAAACTACTGCAGTTCATCGCAAGGATTGGTCTACCAAGCACGACGCATTATGGGCATATCGAACAGCATTCAAGACACCATTAGGAACAACACCATTCAACCTAGTTTACGGAAAAGCATGTCACCTTCCAGTAGCACTAGAGTATAAGGCGCAATGGGCTATAGAGATGAACATGAACTCGAAAACAGCTGGAGAAAGAAGACTACTTCATCTTCATGAGTTAGATGAAATCCGACACAATGCTTACGAAAACTCGAAGATCTACAAGGAGAAGACTAAAGCATATCATGATAAGAAGATTATTCATAGAACTTTTGCTCCTAACGATAAAGTTCTTCTTTTCAATTCTCGTCTTAAGCTTTTTCCAGGAAAATTACGTTCAAGATGGTCAGGACCATTCACGATAAAGGAAGTCAAGTCATACGGAGCCATTGTCTTGTGGGACAGAACTGGAAACTCATTCACAGTGAATGGATAGCGTGTAAAGCCATATCTGGCTGAAGAAAGAGAAGACGAAAGAGAAGTGATGTTATTGATTGATCCATCATCGGCCAATGATGAGACCAAGGAGTGTCACGACCCCGGTTAAGTCTAATCGAGCAACAATGTCAAGCTAACGATTTGAAACAAGCGCTTAGTGGGAGGCAACCCACTTGGTATTTATCTATTTCTCTTTGACCTTTATTTTCTATTTCCATTGCTTTGTTTCTGTTTCATTAAATTTCAGGTTTTCAATAAAGAAGAACAAACACAAAAGACGAGCAGCACTCTCTAGCACGATAAGTTCACTTAAACATTTCAACTTTTCTATTTTCTTTACCATTCTTTCCAAGATTTATCACACTGAGGACAGTGTGAAATAAGTCTGGGGGAGGATGTTCATCTGTTATTAATGAAATTTGATTTGTTTTGAGTTTGTTTTGGACACATAAATTTTTTCAAAGAGTTTTTCAAAATGTTTTTCATAAAAAAAAAAAAATCGTTTTCAAAAATGTTTTTCAAAAAGTTTTCAAACCCAACACAATAAACACTACTATGATGATTTAGACCAGTGTGCTTCTACGCTATTTCTTCGTTTTTTGCTCTTTTTGTGATTTAGCCCTAGACTAGGTGGTAGCTAAGTACTTGCATTACGAAATCCCACCATTGCATTACGAAATCCCACCAGAGGACTTCTATTCATGGAGATTCTTTCTGACAGGATATACTAGCTCATTTTATCTGGACTTAATTTTGACTTAATTTTCTCATTAAAGCGTTAGAGCAGGGAAACGAATCATACATTCAGGACTCCTTTATCCTTTTACCACTCTTTGTTGATCCTGAATGGCTAGTTCATCTTTAGCTAGTTCCCCACCGAACCTAACCTCTTTCAGACCACATGCACTATTGTTTTTCATTGTTCTATATGCAGATATGTGCAAAAACGTCAGAGAGAAAGGGGATCAGTGCGGTTTTCAGTCACTGAAGACGGAGACCTGCGATTTCATTGGAATGATTCAACAAAAGGAGAAAATTCAGTTTGCCTTTGGAAAAACTTCAAAAGCTTGGTACAATTTCGTCCCTTAGACTTTCTCTTTATAAAAGGTTGCTTCCTATTTCAAAAAAAAAAAAAAGAAAAGAAAAATATGAAGGGAGAGGAAATTTAAAACCTTAGAGAGTCTAGGAGGATCAAATTTTATACTTGAGGCAAGCTTGCTCTGATTTTTTGGAGTTTTGGAGATTATCTTTATGATTCCCGGAAAAGATCTAAGTCTGGGGGAACAGCTGTTTACAACAAAGGAGGAAGATTATGCAACAACATCTGCGGACATCAACGGGTCCTTCTCTCTCTTGCGGTTTTGCATAATATCTTGCATCCTCCATATTCTTCAGGTAACCCTAAACACTTAAACTCTACCATTTAAATAGCCTTAATATCAAACGCCGTCTACCCTGAATAATGTCTTTGATGAGAATTCACAATATACTTAAAGAATGTAGAGAGCTAGTTGACTGGAAGTTAGATCTAAGTGTGTAGATTTTCGCATGACGGATTAACGGACTAGTTTGCTTGTATTTTGGTGAGAATTTTCTAGACTAGATCCAATTAGATGTTTTACGATAAGTTATGGTTTAGTAGGACGGTCACTGAGATATTGTATAGTTCCTGCGATTTTTAAAATTCTTTCCTGACTTAAGTTTGTTTGAGGACAAACAAAAAGGTAAGTCTGTTTGAGGACAAACAAAAAGGTAAGTCTGGGGGAGTCGATAACACCGTATTTTGACCACTTTTATGGATCATAATTGTATCTTATGCAGGTGTTTTAACTCTGTTTTCAATGGTTTTTAAAGTGTTTTCAATGTTTTAGAGTTTCAAAAGACTTTACAGGAAACTTGGGCAAAAGATATGCAATTTGGAACAAATAAGCAATTTTGGATAAATGCAAACCGTCAGAAGTATGACAAGCGATGAAGACCTTCTCACCGTCTGATCACCCCCAAAATTTGAGCCAACATAGACGATCCAACCAGCTTTCTAATGCACTTGGTTTGGAGACAATACAACGGTTTGCATGAATGACAGAAAATGCAGTTCCGGAAGAGAGCCATGTGCCGGGACCGCGGCCAACACCTATTTTCCCGCGGGTAGAGCCACCACGACCGTGGAACTTGGTCGTTTACTTTCCAGACGACTTAATTAAAGCCAAGATCAATTCCTTTCGTTATTTTTGAAGCCCTAAGTGTCCAAGACCACTCCAGAAGCTATAAATACCCCTTTTAGGTCATTCTAAAGGGTGTGTTCTTTTCTGTACTTAAATTTTCGTGTGAGACTCAAACCCTAGAGAGGGAGGCCGCTGTTTTTGAAGGAGGAGCCGCCACTGGAGGAAGACATCGCGCCTCCATCTGCTTCTCCGTTCTTCGTTTTTCTTCCTTCTTTTCTTTAATTTCCTGCAACTTTCAATATCCTGTGATGATTGTTTACAATATGTTTGAGTAGTTACCCAGTTGGGTTTAAAGGGATTTTTCAAAGGGAATTTCATGTGTCTTTGCTTATGAATCGATAGATTTAGGATTATTAGTCTTCTAGATGTTCTTCGTTTGCCTTTAATCTTACTGCGTGATTCTTTGCTGGCCACTTAGAAGTCGTTCTGATATGATATGTTGCGAAAGCTTTCATTGATTGTCTGAACTAGGGTGAAACGAGCAATAATTCTATAGGAGTGGAAACTTACCTGTAGTTGAGTTGTGAATGTTGATGAGTCTTGTTCTGATATTGCATCTTCTCCCTTCCAGGATCAGAGTGGAAACCTACTGATCAGGGTTGCGAGAGATAGTTGTTTAGTGCTGTGAAAGTAGGCTATTCATACTTCCGTGCCTCGAGTTCTAGAACATACGTAGTTGATTACCTTTATCACTTGTTTAAAATCGACATAGCTTAGTCCATGAACCCCTGTGAATTACCCTTGAGCCCCAACGTTTGTTTTTAATTGCTTACAACCTTCAATTCTATTTGCTTTTCAATCGCTATTTACTTGCCTTCATTCGCTTTTGTTTAATCGATTTTACTTGCTTTACTTGCTTTTTTTTCAATTGCTTTTACTTGTTTTGCTTTCTAGTTTAGATTTCGTGACAACCAAAACCCCAAACCAAAACCCAAACCTGTTTAGTTCTAATCTGATTTAAGCATTGTCGTGAATTCGTACTGAAACAACTAAGTCTCTGTGGATCGATACCCTAAGTACTACAGCGCACATCTGTGCACTTGCAGACATATAGGGGTTATAAATTTAAAACCTGAAGCTTAGTAAAACGAAAACAACCAACCCCGCTTTTGCTCGCAATTAATCATCATGCTTTTCTTGCAGCTTTGTCTGATGGTCAGATTCCTCGCACTTGGCGTGAGGCCTTTGAGGATGAACGTTGGTGTGAGGCAGCGCGTACTGAAATTGATGCACTTGACGAGAGTGGTACATGGACTGTGGAAATGTTACCTCCCGGGAAGAAAGCGTTAGGTTGCAAATGGGTTTTCACCTTGAAATATTGTTCCGACGGAACTCTCAAACGTTACAAAGCCAGACTTGTTGTGCTTGGTAACAATCAGACAGAGGGTCTTGACTATGAGGAGACTTTTGCGCCTGTTTGCAAGATGGTTACAGTGCGATCATTTCTTGAGGTCTTTGTTTCTCGTGATTGGGAGGTCCACCAAATGGACGTTCATAACGTGTTCCTCCATGGGGACCTTGACAAAGAAGTTTTCATTCGATTTCCTTGGGGATTTGGTACAGACGACAAAACTCTGGTTTGTCGCCTTCATAAATCACTCTATGGTCTTCGACAGGCTCCTCGGTGCTGGTTTGCGAAGCTGTCGAAGGCGCTTCAAGAGTATGGTTTCACTCAGGATCTATCTGATTATCCCTGTTTACTCTTGACGATTTTTCTTGTCGTCTTCATGTCCTTGTCTACGTCGACGATTTGATCATCTCCGGAAGCTTTCCTGCTGTTATTGCTGAGTTCAAACAATACTTGAGCTCTTGTTTTCGGATGAAGGATCTTGGTGTCTTGAACTACTTTCTGGGTATTGAGGTTGCACGAGGTCCACAAGGAATGTACCTGCGCCAGCGTAAGTACACTTTGGATATCATTTCTGAGATGGGATTTCTTGGAGCTCGACCTGTTTCACATCCCATTGAGCAGAATCATACTCTGGCTTTAGCCACTGGTGAACTTCTCGCTGACCCTTCTCGTTACCGCCGTCTAATTTATCTTCGTGTCACTTGTCCGGAGATCTCTTATGCGATTCATATTCTCTCCCAATTCATGCATGCACCGCGTGTTGAACATTGGCGTGCTGCAGAACGGGTCGTTCGTTACTTGAAGAACAACCCAGATCAGGGTATTCTGTTGCATGCTGATTCCGACTTGCGTCTCACGGCATGGTGCGATTCTGATTGGACTGGCTGCCCTGTCTATCATCGATCACTTATGGGTTGGTTTATTCAGTTGGGTGGCTCGCCTATTTCTTGGATCACTCGCAAACATAAGGTGGTTTTGCGATCTTCGAAGGAAGCTGAATATCAGGCTATGGTAGATACAGTTAGTGAGATATTGTGGTTACGGGAACTTCTTGGCACTCTGGGCGTTGATTGTTCTTATGCTATTTCCCTGCATTGTGATAGTCAATCTGCTATACATTTAAGTGCTAATCCGACTTTTCATGAACGTACAAAACATGTCGAATCGGATTGCCATTTTATTCGCAATGAGATTGTACGAGGAATTATTACCACTGTTCATGTTTCTACCACAGCGCAACTTGCTGATATCTTCACCAAGGCTCTAGGACGAAAGGAGTTTGAAGATTTTAGACTCAAGTTGGGCATTTGCGACCCACATGCTCCAACTTGAGAGGGGGGTATTGGGATATATGTGGACTAAATATGCAATTAACTATCTAAGAGTGTATAGTTTGTAATTTATAACTTTGTAACTAGGTTAATCGCTATGTATATAAGGTTTTGCCTTAACATCAGATTGAATAAGAAAACTTTTACACTAAACTAGGTTTCTTGACAGCTCTAGGGCTAAAAATTTTCTGGGGCAGGGGCTGCTACTCTTGTTTCTTCTTTATCTCAGTGCTTCTCTTTACTAAGCCCTTATGTCGAGAACATAAAAATGAGTAAAATACAAGTGCAAATATAATATATACATTCTAAGACTCTATTATGCAATGTAATAAGGATCCTAGTCTAAAATGCATGAAATGTAATGAAATGAATGCACAAATAAAAGGAAACTAGAAAAAAAATAAGTAGTAATGTTGCAAAATTTACACACATCACTTGGTAATGTATGTCGAGAGTGAATCGCTCACAATTCCGCTCTGAAAGCGGTCTTCTGCTAAGTATTTCTTCAGAAAGCTGATCTAGAATTAAGAATAAATATCAATATCACTTTCACACTCTTGAGAACCAATTGCGGGTAGCTCTGCATGGTGTTCCAAAAAAGTTTACACAATACTCATTAGAATGAGCTATTCTAACCACAATCTTAAACGCAGTTAAATGCAATTTAGGATTTGTCCTTCCTTCATAGACTGGGAGCTTAAGTTTTCCCACATCTTTGATGGGTGTATTCTCAATTCAAATTGGGAACGAAGTTCCCTTAGTCTCTTCAACCACACGAATTTATATTCAATATAGGATAACCATATAATCGTGGTCTCCTTTTTGTTCCTCCGTTCAAGATTTGGAACTGGGACAGTCTTTGACCCTAGTTTTGCTATTGCAAAATTAACTGGATCAAATGGTGGTGGTGGAGAAAAGGTTAAGGGATTAGCCATATGTGGAATGTCGTCATTTTCTGTTCCTTCACTCGGACTCTAGGGTCAAGACGGGTCTTTGATCCATTTTTGAGGATGTGGAATCAACAGATCGAAAGGAGGTGGTTGAGGAAAAATCGATGGAACGACTAGCACTTCAATCCTCGAGGGCACTTGTGCACTTCCTCTGCTGGCTAGTCCCTAAGTGTGGCACACTTGGAGATAGGACCGGTCCAATAACTTTTGCTGCCTAAAGCAAAACAAAATCATTTAAGCCCAACCCATTATATAAAAAGATGTAAAAAATGTCACATAATAGTAGATTCGGGCTTCGAACTCTGATACCAAATACTCATAGTTTCAATGCTGAGCCACTACACTACAAACGTTTCTGAATATTTTCTGCCCTTATCTTATATATATTTTTTGGCGGCCTAAAGCAAGGGTTTTACCTGCTTTAACTCAGGGTCGGCCCTGCTTGGAGACGTGGTATTGTTTTCGTTACTTCCAATCGGCATAGTAGGTGTTGGTGTTGGTGAAGCACCTTGCAGTGGTGGAATTTGAGTTCTTACCACCTCTGAGCTGAGCTTAAACGATTGGATCAATGCTATTTGATCTGAAACAACTTTTTCAAGGGTTTGGTTCATCGTGGATATTTCCCCTTCTATCACTCCGTTCAAGTCAGTTGTGAACCTTATCCATTACTTCATTTGCTTCGTGTTCTTCTATTTTGGAGTTAGACTTGCATTTTCCCTTCTTTCTAACGTCAAACTGTTGTAACTGTAAATAAAACAGTCAAATTTATAAATATGAATAAACAAGAAACTTTTGCTTATCTTTATGCAAAGAAGAGCCGAAGGACTATCGAGCAATAAACAATAAGTTTGTTGCTCAATGTGGGAACTAGCAGGATTCAAAAGCGATTTGGACAAGCTTTTTGCAGAGTACACTGGTTCAATATTTCGATTCTCAAGAGCAATTTACAAACACAAGAACAAATAAAAGATAAGTGTTCAAGTCTAGAGCTATATTGTAGTTGAGAGTGGTGTCGAGAGTTGGATTCTGGATACCTTTGCTCCTTGCCCTTGTTTTATAATCTGACATTGTGCTTAACGTACTTTTTTCTCTGCCTGATTTGCCATGTATGGTTTTTAAGCCTGGCGATCTGGCTGTTATGTTCATGCACATTAATTTACCGGTTTAATCGCGGTTAGTTACCAGTTCTGCATCTAATCCTTTGATCTCAAACTTTACTCAGGCAGACCTTTCAGTACAGTCTATCACCTCGTCTCCTCATTTGACCCCGTCTGGTTTCTTTGACTCCATCAAACCTTTTTACTGTCAATTTATTGGACTATTTTTTATTGGGGGGCAAGATTTTAACCCCAAGATTATATAAGACTTGAATTTATTTTTTGAACCATGTCATTCACTTGAAAGGATTGTATATCAATTTTAAAATTTCTTAAATGAATTTTTTTTGGTAAACTTTCTTTAACATGAATTCTAAAACGTAATTTCTAAATACGCTAACAAGATTTTTAATTCAAAATTTAATTATACAGGTCATAAGTATGCGGATATTACACCAGATCTTATATAGTTATTATATTAAACAATTTTTTTAAACATGTAGTCATGTCTCTTAAGAAAGAAAATTAGTATAAAAAAATATAATATTTTTATTATCTAAACCATTTAAACAATATATTTAAATATTTAATATTTATAATTATATTTTGCTATATATATATAGCAAAAAGTAGTAGATCTTATGAAATAGTTCATAAGACTTAAAACAAACAACCAAGTTACATAATTATTAGTAAAGTTTATAAATTTGCGGATTTCCAGTCAAGTACACGTCCCACCGGTTCATTATAATCTCTTGTAAAATAAATTTCATCAATTCTGCAAGTCCATTGACGTAGTTGACCCCATCTTATTCCTGAAGCTGCTCGATATACTTGAAGTTCTTTAAAATAATACTCTTTGTCCGTTCGAAAACTTAAATCACAAAGCCATACTAGCCTGTTGTGAAACAATGATTCGTCAAAATCAACAGTCCAATTAGAATTGAAGTCTGTTAATTTTTGGGTTCCGGTATACTCGCTATAAGTACTACGACAAAGATAGTACAGAGGAATACCAGAAGGTCCAGAACTGAGTTGGTTATTAACTATTATACGATTCTTTTCATGAGCTTCATCCAACCCGACAAACAAGAAAAAAATTAACAAAAAAACTATAGGATGATCCATTTTTTATTTTGTATAGAAGATAGTTTAAGAAAATCATTACTAGTGTGAAGTATTTATATTTTTGTTTTATGTTTGGAAAACGTGTTCCTTTTATTTATCAAATATTATATTCTATTTTTCTATACTTTGAAGAAAAATATGATGAATTAGATGCAGCAAGTAGCTTTGAATATCATTATTTTGGCCTTTTTTTTTGGTGTGTAGTAAAGATATTACCATTTTCTGGTTTATATAAAGATAATATTTTTTTTTTCTTTTAGGATTAATCTAAATTGAAGACTAATTAGAAATGTTGTTTTCTTCTAATAGTAATTTTTTTTATTTTTTAACTTTATCTTTTAAGATAATAAATTGAATATTACATTGTTAGAAATTTTAAAATTTTTATTAACTGATTTTATATAATCAGATTTTTTTTAATTATAAACAGATATATAACTTTTTATTTTGAATAAAAGTTTTGGTTTTTATTCTTTTGGATTGTTATCTATTGTTTAATTTTTTATTATTCTAATATAAATATAGTTTTCTTTTAGTTTCCTAATATAAACATAACTATTATTTTTACTTTTTAGATTAAGATTTATTATAAAATTTATTTATATTATAACATATGTGTTAAAATATACTTACATTTTTATACGTATCAAAATCTAATTGGACAACCAAAATTTAATCGATTAACTTGATATGTGTTTCGATCTCGTGAGTAGCAATTTTGAAACATCCTCTTTTATATAATCTTAAATTATTAACTGAGAAGGACATTTTAAAAACAACATTTACTTCATATGTGATTTACAAGAGTGTCATGTTGATCATGAGAGAGCTTCTCAAAATATATTTAAAAATGCTAGCTTTACTAGAATAATTACATCATATGACATTAACATTAATTTGGTTAAAGATATCAATTATATATTTAATACTTAACATTTAATTTGTAAAGATGTTCTCTCTCTTTCAATTTCTTATCAACATAATTATAAAATTTAATTCATAATATTATTTATGTTACTAAATATTATATTCTTTTATCTCATCGTTCTTTGATATATAATAGTAGAATTTTTAGGTTCAAACCCAGTTACTCAAACTACTCTTATCATTGTAGCATTTGAGGAATCAATCCAAATGGAGATGTCTAGGCACTAGAACTATGATGAATTAATTCTTAATCCAAGTCTAATTGAACAAGTTGGTAACAAGATGATCTTAAACAAAAACAAACAAGCACCAAGTAATAATTAAGAACTAAGCAAGAGAAGCAAACAAAGACTCAAATTCAAAATAAGATAAAGTTAAATTTCTAGATGAGATCATTGATCAGGGTGCTTTCAATGCTAATTTATAATGCTAAGCAAACAATGAAACACTTGCAATTCTTTAGTCTACACTTCCAAATCAGATTAATTCATTCTCATGAAAATAATCTCTTTGATAACTACCTAATCAAGACTAATTCTCATTAGTGAAAAGACAATTAACAAGCATAAGGTTCAATGTCTAAAATGACCTAACAGCCTCTTTATGCATCAGAACAATGAGCTAAGAAAAACTGAATCTTATACAGAAATATAAAGCAAGCATCACATGATCTATTTCCAATTAACTTAGAACTCAAAGCAAGATCATTTCTTTCTAAAGACAATGATCACAATATTAATCAGACATTCAAACCTAACTCTCATTAGTGGTAATGATGATCAATATGCATTAATAAACAGTTCTAAAATGTCATTTATGTTTCAAACAAACATTCTCATGGCATTCAAAACATAAACCCTAAAGTTAACTCATTCAGGCATTTCATCAAACACCTTGTGGGTGGAGAAATGCCTTAGGTCTAGATCATAGTGATTATCAAAGAGTGATTAGGTCTAGAAGCTAACTAAGGAAAGGAAATGAGAATCTAGAACCTAAACATCATAAATAAAACATCTAAGCACCCTAATCTACATACCTAGAAGTTTAAAAGAAGACAACTCAATAATCATGATGAACACACCATTTCCTTTGCAAGAGGTGATGTTAATCATGATTAGAAGTAAATATAAGAAGATAAGATGATAAGAAACAGCTTTATATTGATTGAAACCCAAAGGATATCTCTTAATAAATTCGTTTTTTACAAAAGGGAAAAAGAAAACAAAAAAGTGATCAAAAGATGTTTAGGGTTTTCTCCCGAAAATCTATTTATACTAAGGGGTCTGAACTGGGTCAGCCCAAGACAAACTGGGTACTGAAATTTCTTTGTTGGATCCTGAATAGTGTGCCTCGAGCTGATATCCAAACCTCCAAGTCGAGGCCTCCAACCCGAGGCAATGAAAACTGGGTTAAGGCTCAAGAACATGTGTTGCCTCGGGTTGATTCTTCTTCGAGGCCTATATGTCGAGGCAGGCTTGTTCTTGTTCTGGAAGGATGAAGAGAGAAGGCCTCATGGTAAGTATGTCGAGGTCTTGGACATTTGCTTCGGAATCTTGCCTTGCGTTAAAACCCATGTCGAGGCCTGAACTCGAGATTTTAGGCATTTTGCTTCAGGATCTTGCCTCAAGTTCATCAGGTCGAGGATTTCATGTCGTGGCATACCTAAAGGATGTTGAGAAGCCATGCCTCGAGTTTAATTGAGTCGAGGCATTGCTTTCGAGGCATACAGACACTCTGAACACCAACAACTCCAATGGTGCTCAGAATCTGGGAAGACATGTCCTTTTCCTGTTTGCGATATCTCCCAGCTCAGTGTTCCAAAAAGGTAGATTCCAAGCGTTCTTGAAATTTGATTCAGTGCTCTCCAACTTTGATGAAGGGTTCAACTGATCTGGGGTCAGAAAGGCTTCCGTCTAGGGTGATCTTTGAGGTACATTGAATTAATCCGAGAAACGGTTCCGAGACATGTCTTTTTTTCCGTGTGCGATATATTTCAGCTCACAGCTCCAATTATCCTGATTCTAAGTGTTCTGGAAACTAGACTCAATGTTCTCAAATTTTGATGAAGACATCCAAGACTGAATCGGCATGGAAAGGCTTCGTCTCAGGAGATGTTTGAATCGTATCGGCAAGCAAGAATATTTGGCCGAGAAACATGTACTGGTTCATGTTTAGGCAGAGAATTGCAAACCGCGGTACGTGTCTGGGCCGATAAAATCTGCCTGCAGTACACAAAATGGTCGATAAACTTCTTTTTGCCAATTTCACCATTTCTTCACCATTTTCCATCATTTCCTTCACTGGTTTCACTTCTTCTGCTCTCAAACACCTCAAAAGCACCTGAATATCACTCCAAAGATGCAAGACTCACTTGGACTTAATGCAGGATCCTAAAACTCTAAAACAAAGACAAAACATGAAGAATCTATCTAAAATGCATGCATCAGACTCTATTCTTGGACCAAAAAGTATCCTAAACATGCAATAATATGAATATATCAGCTCCCCCACACTTATCCTTTGCGTGCCCTCAAGCAAACTAGAAAAAATGAGAGAGAGAGAGTTTGAATGTCTAGGAGTTCATATTTCTTCGAGAGAGATGATCATTAAAAGAATTCAAAATTCATCATCCAAGTTACTAGTTCTAAAATGCAATGCAAGAAATACTCTGAATGCAACAAGATCAAGCCATGATCTACACAAGCATTCTTATCTCTCAGCCTATTAACATTTATTAAGTTGTAACCATGTGGATCAAAGTGATGCATACTCAGACAAACAAGCTTGGCTAAGGATGAGGTTATGAGATAAAAATGATCTCATTCAATGAATATGTGGGTTCAATTCAGCATAAGGAATCTGATGCGAGAAAAAGCGGGGTTGTTGTTGTCGTTTTACTAAGCTTCAGGTTTTAAATTTATAACCCCTAAATGTCTGCAAGTGCATAGATGTGCGCTGTAGTACTTAGGGTATCGATCCACAGAGACTTAGTTGTTTCAGTACGAATTCACGGCAATGCTTAAATCAGATTAGAACTAAACAATTTGGGTTTTGGTTTTGGGTTTTGGTTGTCACTAAATCTAAACTAGAAAGCTAAACAAGTAAAAGCAATTAAAAACAACAGCAAACAAAACAAGTAAAAATCGAATGGAAGCAGGTAAAACTCGATTGAAACTAGAAGGCTGTAAACAATTAAAAACAAACGTTGGGCATCAAGGGGCATTCGCAGGGATTCATGGACTAGGCTATGTCGATTTTAAACAAGTGATAAAGGTAATCAACTACGTATGTTCTAGAACTCGAGGCACAGAAGTATGAATAGCCTACTTTCGCAGCACTAAACAACTATCTCTCGCAACCCTGATCAGTAGGTTTCCACTTTGGTCTTGGAAGGGAGAAGATGCAATAGCAGAACAAGACTCATCAACATTCACAACTCAACTATAGGTAGGTTTCCACTCCTAAAGAAGAATTGCTCGTTTCACCCTTGTTCAGACAATCAATGAAAGCTTTCGCAACATATCATGTCAGATCGGCTTCTAAGTGGCCAGCAGAGAATCACACAGTAAAATCAAAGGCAAACGAAGAACATCTAGAAGATTATAAATCCTAAATTTACCGATTCATAAGCAAAGACACACAACATTCCCTTTGAAAAATCCCTTTAAACCGAACTGGGTAACTACTCAAACATATTGTAACAAAACATCATAGAGTATTGAAAGTTGCAGGAAATTAAAGAAAACAGGGAAGAAAAAGGAAGGGCAGAGTCGCAGATGGAGGCGCGATGATGCTCTCTTCGACGGCTCCTCCTTCAAAGGTGGCGGCTCCTAGGGTTTGTGAAGCACACGAACTCTCTCTCTCTCTCTCTCTCTAAGTCTAAATTTTCGGTCTCCCCCTTCTTTAGACTTAAAGAGGGTATTTATAGCTTCTGGAGTTGTCCTGGACACTTAGGGCTTCAAAAATAACGAAAAGAATTGATCTGGGCTTTAATTAAGTCGTCTGGAAAGTGAACGTTGTCTGGCCGCGGTCGTGATAGGTGTTGGCCGCGGTCCCGGCTCATGGCTCTCTTCTGGAACAGCATTTTCTGTCATTCTTGCATCGGGATAATCTGAAGATCTAACCGTTGGATTGTCTCTAAACCAAGTGCATCAGAAAGCTGGTTGGATCCTCTATGTTGTCTAAAATTTTGGGGGTGATCAGACGGTGAGAAGATCTTCATCACTTTCCATACTTCTGACGGTCTGCATTTATCCAAAATTGCTCATTTGTTCCAAATTGCATATTTTTGCCCATTATAAAGTCTTTTGAAACTCTAAAACATTGAAAACACTTTAAAAACCATTGAAAACAGAGTTAAAATACCTGCATAAGACATAATTATGATCCATAAAAGTGGTCAAAATACGGTGTTATCAGGATCTCTCTTTGAATGATCAAACTTTGGCAGAATGCTAAAGGTAAAAAGCAACCTATGCATACAAGGGCAAGAATTTATCTAACCCTAATACCTAAGATGCCTCTAACCCGAAGTCTCACACTTAAAATTCCCTCACATGAACCTCCACTTCTCTTCTCACTCATTTTTTCTCACTAGGGAATTCAACTTTCATTAAACAAACACTGGCTTTGGGATCTAAACTTTACACTTAGCTCTTTCTCACTTAGTACTATCTAGCCTCTTTTCTTATCTTTTTAGACATTTGAGCCCTTTTGGCTTCTTTTCTTTCTTTCTTTTCACTTAGAGGCTAGACTTTTCCTTTTAAACTCAAGAGCATTCTTTTCTTTGAATACCAGACCCCCATCCTTTTTCTTTTCTTTTCCATCTCCAAGCTATCATCACTCTCCACTTTTCCGTACATATCTCTTCTCTCACCCAAATGATTTCTCTCCTTTAAGCTCTTACCAACAAACCATTCCCCCACACTCAATCCTCCCCATGATCCATTAGTCCCTTAATGATGGAACTAAATATCATGAGAAATCGCCTTTGTCGCTCTAAACCTAACACTTTATGCTAAGTTTGATCCAAGGTGGCCTCTAAACACTCACAAACAGTATTGGCTTAAATGAAGGTTGGGTTTAGGGTGTGGAAACTGTTCCAAAGATGGGAATAAGCTATTTGACTAAGGAAGAGAGTGGTAAAAATTAAATGGGTTTCTAGCTCAAATATGTATGACTATCCACAAGTTCATTCACGCAAGCATCACATGATAATTTCAAATCAGGTTAAAAGTTCCACTTGCTAACGTTGAGTTCAATTCAAAGCTTGTTTCAACTAAGGCCTAAACAATGTTACACATTTCATCACTTGCAAGCATCAAAGAACTAATACTAGGGCAATGAATCAAACTCTTAAAATGATGCTCTCTCAAGGAAAAATCTATCATAACTCCCTATACATATGATGCAAACCTATAAGAAATGCAATCTAGTCTCAATCCTAAAATGTGAATGCAACTAAGTGAACATTTTTTTTGTATGAAAAATTTCAAAATTTTCAATTTTTTTTGGTTTTTATGCACTTAAATGCTATGCATGATCAAATGAGACTCAGGATGCAAAAGAGAAAATTAGAACATAGAAAACAAAGTTAGAAAACACTAAACCCCTCCCCCACACTTAAATTACACAATCCTCTGTGTAATAAAAGCATGAGAAAGAGGATAAACAAACATGAGAAAGAAAAACCAAGTAAAAGAAAAACTAGATGCTTGAATGCTATGTACAAGTTTGGAGTGTTACCAGATATGTTTGTGATGGAATGAAGGAGTGGAATTGTGCATCTTAGGAGGCTAAACACCACTGGAAGTGTTTTTGTTTTGATACTGCTCCTTGCACTGATCTGAATCTGCTTGAAGTGAGGGTTAAAGTCAGTTCTTGCACCTTTGTACCCATGCCTTGCCTTGGTGCCTCCCTTGGTCAGTTCTTCCTCCAAATCAATGCAACATCTTCTGGGTTTTTGCTCATCTTTCCAACCCTGCCTCGCCTTGGAACAACACAAGGCCTTGACCCGAGGTATCAGACATTTTTCTCGGCTTTAAAAGCATGCACGCCTCGAGTTGATTTTGGCCGAGGCATACATGTCGAAGCATTCATTTCTGGTTTTGATCCTTCTTTTTCCACCATGCCTTGACTTGTCCCAGCCCGAGGCAATCAAATCAAGGCACATTTGCATCATTTATCTTGTTCAGAACGTTGTGGCCTCAGTTTGTTCCATTTGCGGCCTCACCTCGAGGTTTTAAGTGTTTTCTATCGGATTTTGGCCTTGACATGATTTAACTTGAGGCATCTAACTCAAGGCACATAGGCACCTTCTCCCTTTGCTAAAAACAACTATGCATCAGTAGATTTGACCCGCGGCCACGAGGCGAGGCACACCTAAACACTTAGCATCCAACTTCATTTCTCACCCCCTAGTCACCATGCTTGAGATTGCCAGGCACAAACACCACCTTAGACCTGAGACAACTCAAAAAACCCATTAAAAACATTCTAAAAACACAAAATAATAGATTAAAAGACTATGTACAAGGATAATCTTGGGGTGTCTCCCAAGAGCACTTTGTTTTAAGCCATTAAGTTTGACTTTTCATACTCTTTTAAGGAGGTTGTGGTGGAGTAGAGATGCTCCTTGTCTTGTCCATGAACTCAAGTGTAAGGACCTTGTTCATCAGCTCTTGAACACAAGATGATCCTTTGTCTTTGAACTCTGGTGTGAGAATTTCCCTGGAGCAAATGGTCTTGATCCTCCATTGATTTGACCCTTGTAGTCCACAGCTCCACCATCAAACTTCCAAGGAGTGTGAGTTAAGACTTGAGAAGAAAACCCAAGAGTGAATGGTTTGGTGCTTGTTGGGCTCTTGTCTTGAGAGCTTAAGCCTTTTCCTAGTTGTTCCTAAGCTCTTTCTCACTTGGTGTAGGAGATAGAGATTCCAGGCAGGGTTCATCATCACTAAAGAAATCTCCTTCAAACTCGAGATCAGGTCTTATTAGGGATTCTTTCTTCTTCTTAACAGCTGGAAGAGGTTGAGCTTCTTCTATAGTTCCAAAACTCCCCACATACTTCATCTCATAGTCTTTGAACTCATCAATATCTTCAGATACAACTCCACAAAACCAGGCTTAAGAGGATAGAAAACTTCATCATCTACCTTTGTAAGCACCACTCTTTGATTATCAAAGTCAATCCTTGCTTCTGTGGTGTTCAGAAAAGGAGTTCCAAGCAAGAGAGGAAGCTCTTTGTGTTGATTGTGGATCTCAACTTTTCGGGGTCAATTCGGTAATTTGAGTTCGGAGAAAGTCTTATATTCAATTAATTGAGTTTGGGTTACAAGTATTTGAGTTCAGAGGTCTCTCGACAAACTGAGTACAATATTAGTGAGCTCTCAATTCCTCGGGAAAGAGTCCATCCCCTTCTACAGTAATCAAGCTCCCTATATATAGTGCATTAATGAGGAGGAAGCTTAGGGTTCTCTCCCTCTAATTTCCACCGCCTCTTGTTACTGGACCTGATTGCGGATGGGCCACGTCATCAGGCCGAGCCCACTTTGGTCGAGACCATTGTAAACCGGGTTCAATTGAGCCGTCTAAACCGGTCCAAACCGAGTTGCAGAGCATACCACTAACAGTCTTCTTCATCTTCATTACCTCAAAATCAGTTGGAACTATGCATTCACCAATCTTAATGGGTAATCTTCAAGGATTCCATATGGCTTCTTTAAGGATGAATCTCCAAAGGTAATTGACTTGGGGTGATGCTTTAGAGTCTTGATCCCTAGTCTCTCCATCATGTCTAAATACATTACACTGATGCTTGATCCAGAATCACATAAAGCATTATCCACTTTCAAACTTCCAAGCATGAGATGGAGAACTTTCCTGGATTACCTAGCTTGGGAATAGATTTGGGTTTCACCTTTGTTGAATCATTGCTAGAGACTCCACCTTTTGGCTTTACTTGAACCATTTCCTGTACCTTTCCTTCAGAATCTCAGAGGCATTCTTTTCCACAACAAAACTAGCTGTCTCCCCACCTTCTTGCTCAATGCTCTCATTGAGATCATAGAACAGGCTTTCAAATTCCTCTATGATGGCGTCCTCATCCTCATCAGTGAGGGATTTCTCAGTTGAGACCTTGCCATGAAGAAGATTCTCAATTTTTTGGACAGCAGCATGATTCTCATCATTTGAGAGGACTGCATTGCAGTATTCTCTTGGATTTGTAATTGATGTCCCTGGTAAGGATACTTGAGCTTGAAAAGTGGAGTGACCCTTGTTGTTCTCTAGAGTCTTGACTTTGGAAGCCAAGGTTGCAAGCTGAGTAATAAGATCAGAATAATAGCAATCCACCTTGTTGTGGATCTCAGCCATTCTCTTGTTGAAGTCCATGGCACCACTTGCTTGACCTTGGAGAATTTGCTGGAGCAGGTTCTGCACCTCTTTATCCTTATTCCCTGAGTGCTGTTGGAGACTTTGCTGTATGGGAGGGACAAAACCTTGTTGTTGAGTGTTTTGAGGATAGAAGTTCTGGGTTGGGGGATTCTTGTAGTAGTTAAACCTCTTTTGGTAACCTTGTTGGCCACCTACAAAGTTCTTCCTCTTGAACATTGTCCTGAAACACATAA
This sequence comes from Eutrema salsugineum, assembly GCF_000478725.1. NCBI lineage: Eukaryota > Viridiplantae > Streptophyta > Magnoliopsida > Brassicales > Brassicaceae > Eutrema > Eutrema salsugineum. The sequence continues at coordinate 4,639,120 of NW_006256867.1, forward strand.
TTCACATCTCCAACAAAATTGACTGACTTATGGGAGACTCGATGTCTTTCCTTGTCCTTTCCTTGTCCTTTCCTCTTCAGCACTCAGTTAATTGACTAACATCAAGTCTCCAAGGAATTTATCTAGATTGTCATTGAGATACTTGATGTCTTTCCTTGTCCTTTCCTCTTCAGCACTCACATCGCTTCTTGAATTTCTGTCAAAGTCTGACCCATAAAGCTCATCACTCTGAGCTAGATTCTCCACAAGGGTCATTGCTTCAGTTAATTCTCTGGCCATGAAATTACCATTTGAAGCTGTGTCGAATAAGAGTCTGACCTTTGGTAAAACACCTCTATATAAGGTACTTAGCAACTGTGAATCTGAGAATCCATGGTGAGAGCATTGCATGGTATATCCTCTAAATCTTTCCCAAGCCTCACAAAAAGATTCATGGTTCTTCTTGATGAAACTTGAGATTTCATTTCTCAACCTTGCTGTTCTTGATGAAGAGAAGAACTTGGCTATAAATGCTCTTTTGCATTGCTCCCATGTTGTGACTGATACTTGAGGTAGAGATTTTTCCCATTGATGAGCTTTATCTCCTAGAGAAATAGTAAATACCCTCAACTTGATGCCATCCTCACTCACTCCATTCATCTTTGTTAAGTCACAAACTCTATCAAAGTTGTCAATATGATGCAATGGGTCTTCTACTGCCAAGCCATGGAATCTGTTTGATTGCATTTGCACCATGTTGATCAAGCCAGACTTGATCTCAAAATCGGTTTCAGGTGTTGGAGCTTGAATCCCATGTCTCTGACCCTGAGCATTGGCCTCATCACCAGCTCCCACAACTGTTCTTGGACGTGGTGGTGAAGGCTCTTTCTCATCTTGGTGGTTTTCATTACCACCATGAGCCTGTTGGCCTTGATCCATACCCAATCTCTCAATGTGCACAGCCCTTTCTCTTTCTCTTCTTGCTTGACTTCTGGTTTGCATGCACCTACAAGAAAGATAGATCTTGCACGGAGATCAGTAGAACAAAATAAATAAACAAATGACTTGATCTCAAGAAGATCCAAAGTTCTATGCTAGATTAAACTTTCCAATTGACAACGGCGCCAAATTGATAGTAAGAACTTTTAGGTTCAAACCCAATTACTCAAACTACTCATATCATTGTAGCATTTGAGGTATCAATCCAAATGGAGATGTCTAGGCACTAGAACTATGATGAATCAATTCTTAATCCAAGTCTAATTGAACAAGTTGGTAACAAGATGATCTAAAACATAAAACAAACAAGAAGGAAGTAATAATTAAGAACTAAGCAAGAGAAGCAAACAAAGACTCAAATTCAAAATAAGATAAAGCTAAACCTCTTATACAGAAAGATAAAGCAAGCATCACATGATCTCTATTTTCAATTAACTTAGAACTCAAAGCAAGATCATTTCTTTCTCAAGACAATGATCACAATATTAATCAGGCATTCAAACCTAACTCTCATTAGTGGTAATGATGATCAATATGCATTAATAAATAGTTCTAAAGTTTCTTTTATGTTTCAAACAAACATTTCCATGGCATTGAAAACATAAACTCTTAAGTTAGCTCATTCAGGCATTTCATCAAACACATTGTGGGTGGAGAAATGCCTTGTCTAAATCAAAGTGATTATCAAAGATCTAGCATTAGGAGCATCTAACTAAGGAAAGGAAATGAGAATCTAGAATCTAAACATCATAAATTAAACATCTAAGCACCCTAATCTACACACTTCAAAGCTTAAAAGAAAACTACTCACTAATCATGATGAACACACCATTTCTTTTGCAAGAGGTGATGTTAATCATGATTAGAAGTAAATACAATAAGGTAAGATGATAAGAAACAGCTTTATATTGATTAAAGCCCAAAGATATCTCTTAACAAATTCGTTTTTCACAAAAGGTGAAAAGAAAACAAAAGGTGATCAAAAGATGGTAAGGGTTTTCTCCCAAAAAATTGTTCATACTAAGTGACTGGACCGGGTTAGCTCAGGACAAACTGGATACTGACCCAGCTTTTTTGGGTCCTGAATGGTGTTCCTCGAGCTGATGTCCAAACCTCTAACCCGAGGCAATGAAATCTGGGTTAAGGCTTAAGATCATGTGTTGCCTCGGGTTGATTCTTCTCAAGGCCTATATGTCGAGGCAGGCTTGTTCTTGTTCTAGAAGGGTGAAGAAAGGAGGCCTCAAGGTAGAGTAGGTTGAGGCCTGATGTCGAGGTCTTGGACAGTTGCTTTGGAATCTTGAATCGCGTTAAAACCCATGTTGAGGCCTAAACTCGAGGTTTTAGGCATTTTGCTTTGAGATCTTGCCTCGAGTTCATAAGGTCGAGACTTTCATGTTGTGACATGTCTAAAGGATGTTTAGAAGCCATGCCTCAAGTTGAATTGAGTCGAAGCATTGTTGTCAAGGCATACAGACACTCTGAACACCAACAACTCCAATGGTGCTCAGAGTCCGGGAATACATGTCATTTTCCCGTTTGCGATATCTCCCAGCTCAGTGCTCCAAATAGGTAGATTCCAAGCGTTTCTTGAAAGTTTATTCAGTGCTCTCCAACTTTGATGAGAGGTTCAACTCGCCAGGGTCAGAAAGGCTTCCATCTGGGGTGATCTTTGAGGCACATTGAATTAATCTGGAAAATGGTTCCGAGACATGTCCTTTTCCCATTTGCGACATCTTTCATCTTACAGTTCCAATTCTCCTGAATCCAAGTGTTCTGGAATCGGCTGGAAAAATCTTCGTCTCAGGCGATTTCTGAATTGTATCGGCAAGCAGAGATTTTTGGCCGAGACACATGTACCGTGCGATACGTGTCTGGACCGATAAAAGCTGCCTGCAGTACAAAAACTTGCCGATAAACTTCTTTTTGCAAAATATTAATATTTTATTTAACGGAAAACAAAAACTTTTTATATACAGTATATTTTTTAATAGTTTTGAAAGAAAATTACATATTTTATTTATTCTTTATTATTTATAATGGAAATTTATATAATAACTTATAAAATAAACTTTTAAATCTTAACCAATTGTTATCAATCATAACTATTTTTATCGATTCTTTTAAATGCTTTCTTTTTAATCGCTTATTTTTACTGGGGAAAAGGGCCAAAACCTAGCTGGACTAAATTTCGTGAGCCAAAAAAAATTTGGACTAAAATACGGTGCCTAAAACTATCAAAATGTTTTAAATATTTGAATTACCTATCTGAACTTATAACATTGTGCTAAAACTTATCTTGACCATTGAACCGTTAGTCAACATTAACAGAATGCTGATGTAGCTGACATTTCACTATTTCGATGTGGCAACATACAAAACGACGACGTTTCCCGTAACAAAAATTGGTCATCGAAATCTAAAATATTTCCCTTCCTAGGCTTCGAACCGTGACGATAAACACCAAAACTCAGCGTGTTATCCACTGGAACCATGGAAATTTTTGTTATTTCTCACAAACATATCTATATATTATTAATATGTTATTTTATACGGAGAATGCTTCGTTTTCCATCTAAGTTTCGATGTAAAAAGCGGAGTTGCAACTCTTTATGGGGACTGTAACCTCCGAAATCTACATACCATTCTACAACCACATTCGAATAACTGAATATAAATATTTATTGAGTTTATTACATGAAATTCTAATGGGAGAGAGAAGAGAGATGTCTACATAAGAAGCAATATTAAGTGGCAGTGAGAGACTAAGTGTATCGCAGTGGTGATGCCACCTGTCTTCTTCTTCTTCAAACGGTTTTTTTTCTCTTCTCCCCGGAGAGAAATTGAGATGGGTTCATGATAACTAAGAGTTTTCAAGGCTCTTTGTAGAGGTTATCAATCCCCTGTCTTGTAGTACAAGGGGTTTATCAATCCAAATGTAGTGTTAGACACTAAACTATGTGATCAAGTTCTTAATTCAAGCAAACAAGAGTGGTTTTGATTATCTAAAGACAACTACAAACTTAAACAGGATTAAAGACTAATGAAATGATTAAACAAGAACTAAACAATGACAAATGGTGAGAATGTATGTATGATAATGAGAAAGGTCTTAGACATGATAGTGGATTAGGGTGCCTTCAGTGATAAACTAATGAGCTAATGAATCATATGATCAAGCAAACCATTCAACATAAACATCTTTAATTAAGTTAATCCTCTCATAAAGGTATTAACTCCTATGCTAAAACAGTTTCTAACCCAATCATCATCAGTGAAACATGAGTTAACAAGCATTAAGAATCAGTTTAATCTATCATTTAAGCATATAGACAATCATTCCCATGATGAATAACACTTAAACCTCTAACAACCTTGGTTCAGACATTTCATCAAACACTTTTGGTGCATGAAATGCCCAGAATCTAGACCACATATGATTTGTATGGATCTAGCATAGAGAACAAGTTGTAGAGAATGGAATATGCATGATCTAACCCCTAAGCTCACTAATCTACCACTTAAGCACCATAATCTACATATCTAAGACCTTAATATGGAGATTACTCACTAATCATGATCAACACACTAGATCCTTTGCAAGATGTGTTGTTAATCATGATTAGAAGTGTATAGATGAAGAGATAGATGATAGATTCAGAAGAAAACAGCTTTAAACACAAAGATCTCTTAAACTCTCTTGATTAAACACTCAATAATCGATATTTCTCTTTTTAGTTGAGTCTTTTTCACAAAAGAGGCAAGAGACAAAAGGAATAAAGCTTAGTTCCCTAGGAAAAAACCCTAAAAAGTATTTATATCTCTCTAAAAACGAACCGGGTCAGCCCGGAACAAACCGGGTCCTGACCCGGCTTTAATGGATAAAGTGGGAATCCTGTGGGTTGGTCCAGTGTCTCCCAGGTAGCATGCCCAAGTCGCAGTAGATGAAGAACTTGTCTTGTGAGACTTAAATCGCTTTGTCTTAGCCGCACGCCCGAGTAGGAGTGTTGTGCGAGTCTTGCTGCGGCTTAATTATCTTCTTCTTCAACTCGCAGGACCAAGGCGGTTTCTGGGGAATGTACAAACCGTGCGGGTTGGTCTCCATTACACTCAGGTCGTAGGCTCAAGTCGGAGTAGATTGCGAGTGATCGTGCGGCTTGGTTCCAGGCGCGGCCAACTCGCATGCCTAAGTCGCACGATTGTGGACTTAGCAATTTTCTTGCTCGGGAGCCTCAGACCTCATCCATTGATAGCTTACCCGCACTTCTCAACTCGCAGCATCAATTTTCAGGCATTCGTCTTCAGGCCTGCGAGTTAACCAAGTCGCAAGGCTTTCTCGCAGCATTCAGAGCAGCTTGGACCACTTTACAATCCGGAGAGTGTAACTTCTACGATACTTATCCGAATTGAGTGATTCTGGTTGCAGAGGATAGAGGACTCATATATCTCCAACTTTGGTGAAGGAAGATTTGATGCTTGGGAAGTGGAAGGCTTCCTGGAGATCTCATCTTTGCAGTGCATTTACACGATCAGAGAAAGGCGTCTAGACATGTGTCCATTCCGAAGACCGTATCTTCCTACTCATAGCTCCGAATTGAATGATCTTGGACGTTCTGGAAATAGGAATCAAATTTCTCTGATTCTTATGAAGTTCCCAGAAACTGAATCGGCCTGAAAGTGGGTCCAGAACAGCAGCGAGACAGAGGTTCCTTCCGACGAGCTTAACTTTCTGCTCACGCGTCCGAATGCCATGATTTCACTTGCTATGGAACCGTGATCCAATCCTCTCAACCTTCGATGAAGCACCCGACAACTGAATCGGACCGGAAGGTTCCCCGGACAGGCAATTTCGGAAACGTGTCTGCACCCGGAGATTTTGACCGAGAGATTCAATAGCCGGTACGCGTTTTGGCCGATAAAGTCTACCCGCGGTACGTGAAAATGGCCGATAAAAACCTTCCTGGTACGCGAAAATGGCCGATAACCTCCAAAAAACCAATTTCACCACTTTTCAAGCCTTGATCATCATTCCACTTCCTGGATTCATCTTTTCAGCTCCAAATAGCTCCAAATACACCTGATAAACACTCAAAACATGCAAAGACTCATTGGGACCTAATGCATCTCCTGAGTTCTAAAACAAACCCTAAGGACCTAAAATGCATGAAATAAAACATGATTTGGAATGAAATATGCAACCTAAATGATGCAGATTATGAACATATTAACTCCCCCACACTTGTCCTTTGCTTGTCCTCAAGCAAACAAGAACAAATGAGAGAGAGAGGTTGTGTGCATGGGAGTTCACATTTCCTTTTTGAGAGAAGTGATCACAATGAGAATTCAAGTTCATGCTCAATTATGCAATGCAAAGCCATACTCAGATATATATCAACTCAGCAAGGAATCTCCACAAGTTCTTCTCTCTCTCAACTCTTTCACATTCATTAAGCTTTTATCAGGTGAATCTCATGATGCAATGTTTAAACAAGCTGGCTTGGCTAGGGAGAGGCTATGAGATTAAAATGATCTCATTAGTGTTCAAGTGGGTTTAATGCAGCAAAGGGATCTCTCTATGAATGATCAAACTTTGGCAGAATGCTAAAGGTAAAACGCAACCTATGCATACAAGGGCAAAGACTCATCACACCCCACCCTCTACTCAAAGCTTTATCACTTGCTCACTCTCTCAAGAACCTCACTTTTCACACTTATCTTCCTCTCACTAGGGGACTTACTTTTCACTTTCACTCTCAAGTCTTGGAGTTCAAACTTTACACAGCTCTTTTTCTTTTGCAACCTCTAGCCTCTTTTTTTTTTTCTTTCTTTTCAAAACATTTGAGCACTTTGGCTTCTTTTCTTTTCCTTTTACTTAGAGGCTAGACTCTTTCTTTTCAACACTAGAGCTCACTTACTTTAACTCAAAACTCCAAGACTGATTTCTTTTTCTTTCATTCCCCTAGCTATTTCCACTTTCTCTTTTCCACCCATCTCACCTTTTTCCACTCACCAACATGTCTTTTCCCCCACACTTATTCCTCGCCAAAACTCTCAGTTCCTTGATGTTGGAACACAGCACTCAATGAGACCTGCCCTTGTTGCTCTAAACCTAACACTTTCTGCTAAGTTTGATCCAAGGTGGCCTTTCAATTCACACACAAACATTGGCTTGAAAGAAGGATGGGTTCAAGGTGAGGGAACTGATCCATGATGCGGATTCAGCTACTTGAGCTAAGGAAAAAGGGTGGTAAAAACAATGGTTCTAGCTCAAGTATGTATATCAGTATCCACAAGCTTTTTCAAACAATGTATCACAAGATATTTTCAAGTCAAGTTCAAGGTTCTCACTTAATTAGAGTTGAGTTCAATTCAAACTTGCTTCCCAGATTCAGATCATTTCAGACTTTGCAAGCACAGAAAAATATTCACAAGCATATTCAGTTCAAGTTCTCAAAGTGATGTACTCTCTAAAAAACCTATCATTACTCCTTGCAAGATGCAACCTACATGAACATGCAATCTAGACTCAATCCTAAAAATGAGAATGCAACTACATGATCATTTTTTTTTGTGAAAATTTTTCAGATTTTTCAATTTTTTGGGTTTTTATATGCACTTAGATGAGACTACATGAATATGCAACTAGAATGTGACTCAAGACTCAAAGTGTAAAATAAGAACAGAGAAAACATGATTAGTAAAAGATGAAACTCCTCCCCCACACTTAAATAACACAGTCCATTGTGTTATAAAAGCATGAGAAAGGAGTGAAAGCAAAGCAAACTAGTAAAAATGCAAAGAAAAAGAAAATCTACATGCATATGTACAAGGTTTGGAGTGTTACCTAGGAGCTGTGGAAGTCAGACCCCAATGAGTAAGAGGGGTTTGAAGTGTGACCGGATTGTGTCTCCCAAGAATGATGGCTTGCTTCATCAGACCCGTCGTCAAGATCCACCCAAGTTGTGCCATATGTGACCAGGGCTGTGCAGTTCATGGAACTCTCTCCAACTTCCTCTCTGTTCCTTGGTGAAACTGGTGCTGGAGACCCACCTTTGCAAGGGTTTTCAAGCTTCTTGATCCTCTTCTTCATCTCCTTGATTCACTTGGCCATCTTGTGGATGGTTTTGTCTTGGTACTTGCACCATTGTTGGAGAATACCAATCTTTTGTTGAGCTCTGAACCCTGAAGTGCCTGGTTCCTCCCAGTTATAATCATCAAAGTGGTATCTGTTTCCACCAAAACGTTTTTGAGGTGGAGGCAGATCAGCATCTTGAGCACCAGCAGCACTTGTGGTAGCATCTTCAGCGGTTGCTCTCTTTCCCTTGGAGGCTTCTTCTCTGCAAGCTTGCTTGTATGTGAGGATTGGTGGATCAGTTTGGACATTGTACAGCTCTTCTTTCAGCAAGAAGAAGTGAATGTTCCTCTTAACTTGGACTGTGGTGATGGAGGGATTGGGCAGGAGAGTTTGTTCTGGCTCACTGATGAGAGTCTTGAAGTTGTATACTACCTTGGTACCCACTCTTCCTTGAAGGAAACCGATCTTACACAAATGGGTTTCATTAATCAGGTCAAACCTTGCCTTGTTCTCCTTGAATCTGTACCCCTTGGCGTTCAAGATCTTTGTTACTACCCATCCATGGGTCAGCTTTGCATCTTGCTTTGTAGAACCCCACATGCACTTTTTGTAGAACATCAAAGACCTTGCTAATTGAGAGGCAAGGCAAAGTGGGTATTCATACCCTTCATAGGGTTCCCCATCTTCATGAGTTGGCATCAGCTGTTTCAGCCCCACACCAAGGAGCATCAGATCACCTTTGTGAACTCTTCCAACATCAATCTTGAAGTAGAAGCTGTGAGAGAGAATCTTGTGTACATATCTCAGAACTGGATTCCTTATCCAAGAGGACTTAGCTGTTCCAGCTGTGTACTTTCCAGAAGCAATTGATCTCCATAGAAGTTGAACTTCATCTTTTCTGAGATTGACCTGGTTGGAGAGAAGAGCATTTCTAGGTGTGGAAAACCCAAAAATCTCATTCAATTCTCTGAATGACACTGAATAGTCCTTCCCTTTCACAGTAAACTTCACATGTCCAAGCCCATCTCCTTGAATAATTCTTGAATCCCTTGGGTAGTAAATGAAAGCTTCAAAGGAAGCCAAGAACTCTTGAGACTCCTCCTCATAAGCGATCTCTCTCATCTCCAAAAGTGACTCAATACCCATGTTCCCAAGCAAAGTTTTGACATCTTCATAAATGCCAATCTTCTTCAGAAAGTCCAAATCAGGGAACCTCCCTTCCTGGATCTCTATCTGTTGAAACTTAGCCAGATAATCAAGTGTTTCTGGTTCAGTTTTCTTGAACCTCTTTGATCCCTCTTCAATGGTGCCTTGTGAACCACCAGCTGAGCTGCTTGAGTCACTTTCAGTCTGTTCACTCTCAGATACCACAGCCAACTGTTTCCCTTTCTTCTTGGAACCAGAAGCAACCACCAAAGCTTTTCCTTCATGCCTTGTCCTTTTTGGCGCTGGATCACATTTTCTTCGCTTTGTGGTATTCTTTGCTCCTTGACCTTTTTCTCTTGGCTGTGAAGACCCTGAGACCAAACCCTTGCCCTTGGATGCAGTGCCCTTCTTCTTGGCCAGAGAATTGGTTCTTTTAGTCATCTGCCTAGAGATTCTCAAAAACAATGTTAGTACAAGAACAAGCTTCACAAAATTCTCCAAAATTTTGAAAAACATTTGTTGCAAGAATCGATTTTAAAACCACATGAACAGGTTTCTCAAGCTAAGCATCAATCCAATAAGTTCATAGCAATGCAAAAACAAGAGTGCAAAGCAAGGACTCAGCAAGAAACTAATTCATTTCTTTTTTTAAAAAAAAATCGATTTTTCTCATGAATTTCTTGCAACAATTTTCAAAATTCAAGAACAAGGAATTACCAACAAAGTGCTCTGTTTTCCAAGACTATCTAGCACCCTAGCATTTATAAAAATAATCCCAAGGTCTAAAACAACCTATCAAAATCGATTCCACACCTTGAAGTTCAAAAATCACCATTGAAGAACATGGAAAAAGGTGAATTTTAACAGAATGAAATACCTTGGGATTAAGATGTAACGAGCTCAAAATGCAATCAGGATGATGTTAAAAACTCAAAAACGAGTTCAGAGCACTTTGAATCAACAAATTTGGTGGAGAAATGAGAGAGATATGATGAAAACAATGGAGAGAAATGAGAGAAAGAGTTGCAAACTCGGGTTTATGGTGGGGAAGAGAGAGTGTGGGACAGGGTCAAGCCTTTGGACTGTTGGTCAATAGATCTATTTTGACCAGTCAAGGCTTTGACCCGTCTTTTTCTCGTTGACCAGCCTCCTTTCTCTCCTTTGTGCGACCAGAAACCGTCGGGATCGGCGATCCGCATGACCGTCTCAGTGTAGAACCGGAAATGTTTTTGTGCTACCTGGGATCTGTGCCTACCCCGCGTGACTAAGTCGCAGGTTTTTGGACTTAAACACTTTGGCCTTTCTTTTCCTGCTGCGACCTGGTTTTCATGCTTCCCAGCAAGCACGCGCAACTTGGAGTAAAATGCGATCATACGTGCGGCCTAGTCTCTATGTTCCCAGGTCGCATGACTTGGTCGCAGGTTTTTGGACTTAAGATATCTCGGCCATTCCTCTTTTGCTGCGACCTAGTCTCCTTGCTCCCAGCCAGCACGCCCATCTCGCACACCTTCACACTTAGGCGTTTGGCTCTTCTTGATTTCGTGCGGCCTGGTCTCTATGATTCCCAGCCAGCACGCCCAACCCGGAGTGAATTGCGAGTGGATGTGCGGCTTAACTCCTTTGTTTCCAGGCCGCATTCCTTCCTCGCAGAGTTCAGCACTTAAACACATCGGCCAATCTTCTTATGCTGCGACCTGATTTCTCTTTTCCCAGCCAGCATTCCTAACCCGGAGTAAATTGCGAACATATGTGCGGTTTGGTTTCCATTCGTCCCAAGCCGCAGCTCCAGGTCGCAGGTTCTTTGACTTAAACACCTCGGCCACTCTTCTCATGCTGCGACCTAGCCTCCATGCTTCCCAGGTAGCAGGCCCAACTCGGAGTAATTTGCGAGTCTTCATGCGGCCTGGACTCCTCTCTTCTTACCCGCAACACCAGCTAGCACAACCTCGGACTTAGACATTTTGGACAGGTTCTGTTTGGTGCGGCCTTGTCTTCTTTCTCCCAGGTCGCACGCCCAACTCGGAGTAATTTGCGAATGGGTGTGCGGCCTAGCTTCCTCTCTTCTGACCCGCACTCCCAGGTCGCAGGGTTTGGGACTTAAACACTTCGGGCCTCTTCATGGTTTTGTGCGGCTCGGTCTTCTTACACCAGGTAGCACACCCAGGCCGGAGTAAATTGCGAGTCCTGCTGCGACCTGGGCTCTCCTTGCACCAAGCCGCACACCTAGGTAGCACTGAGGCGTTCTCCAAGTTTTTCAGGCCCTAAACACTTCTCTCAGCCCTCTCACATGCTCCATTCCATTCATCACTGAGCTATGTCTTCCGAAAATCACCTAGAACCTGAGACCAACTCACAAAACCCATCAAAAAGTTCTAAAACATAAAAGAAAAGAGAAGAAATCAAAAGAACTATGTACAAGGATAAGCTTGGGGTGTCTCCCAAGAGCACTTTGTTTAAAGTCTCTAAGTTTGACTTTGGAAACCTGTTTAGCAGGCTGGAGGTGGGTCAAGAAGGGAACTGATGTAGCTTCCTCCTTCCCTTGTGAAACTAAGTAATGCTTGATTCTTTGTCCATTTACCACAAATTCTTGACCATTCTTCCCTTCTAAGACAATAGCACCATATGGTCTCACTTCAAGAACTTTAAAAGGTCCAGACCATCTAGACTTAAGTTTTCCTGGAAACAACTTAAGTCTAGAGTTGAACAGCAACACCAAATCACCATCCTTGAACTCCCTTTTCAGAATCTTTTGGTCATGCAGAACCTTGGTCTTCTCCTTATAGATCTTTGAGCTCTCAAAAGCCTCAAGCCTAATCTCCTCAAGTTCATGGAGTTGCATGACCCTTTTCTCTTGAGCTGTCTTGATATCAAAGTTCAGCAACTTCACAGCCCACAAAGCCTTGTACTCCAACTCAACAGGAAGGTGGCAGCTCTTCCCATATAGCAGATTGAAAGGTGATGTCCCAATTGGAGTTTTAAAGGCAGTCCTGTAAGCCCACAATGCATCATCTAGCCTTTTACTCCAATCTTTTCTGCTTGAGCTAACAGTCCTCTCAAGAATGGCCTTGATCTGTCTATTAGATACCTCAACCTGGCCATTAGTTTGAGGATAATAAGGAGTAGCTACCTTGTGTTTCACTCCATGCTTTCTCAACAAACCCTCCAAAGTCTTGTTCACAAAATGAGATTCTCCATCAGAGATAACAACCCTTGGAACTCCAAATCTTGGGAAGATAATGCTCTTGAACAGCTTCACTACAACCTTGGAAATCATTGGTAGGGGAAGCAATGGCCTCAACCCATTTGGACACATAGTCCACAGCAACAAGTATATACTGATTCCCATAGGATATAATGAAGGACCCCATGAAGTCAATCCCCCAACA